>NW_017728950.1:15278738-15333564 GCF_001723895.1 Crocodylus porosus | reverse complement strand
CCAGGCCCCATCCCCTGCCTGCTCCCCCAGCCCCCTGAGCATCGCCAACCCCTGCCCAGCTGCTGCAGCAATTGTCGGGGCTTCTGGGGGCTCATGGCAGAGCCCCCCAGACAGTGGGGGGCAGTGGGGTTCGCCCTCCCCCCACCTAACAGTAGCCAGTGAGTGTGGGCTTTTATTTTTTAAAGGGCCGGGAGGCTGGGGCTGGGCAGGGCAGCAATTGATGGGGCTGGGATAGTGGGCGGGGGATGGGGCCTGTTTGATGCAGCTGATTCAGCAGCAGCTGAATCTCCAAATCAGATCTGGCTGAATCAATTTGGAACAGTGACTCAAAGCACTGAATCAAATCACTGTCCCCCAACTTGGCCAAATCCAAAGCGAATACTAGCCACTTCACACAGGCCTACTATTCAGGAATGAACAACTCCAGGTATCAAGAAAGTGTGTCACTCTGGTGTGATTCTTAGCCTGCCTGCTGAGATTTCCAATGAAGGCACTAAACATAATGGTACTTGCTCAGTAGAAAGTGATCACCAATACATTAATCCTCAGAAACAACCCATTCACTTAATCCTCAGAAACAACCATCAGATAGTAACAACTCAGAGGTATTTCTGATTTAACCTACATTTGCACCAGTGACTTAGAGACGAAAGGCAGCACAGTATTCCATGATCATTCCCTTGAGCTGTCTAGTCACTGCAACATGATGTGTTTTCATATATCACAGCTCATTCAGTGCGCTTGTGCGCTTGCCCAAGGGCAGAAAACTGCTATGTTTCTTTTTTTTTTAATCACACTTTTAAGATGTGTGAAAAGAAGCTTGAACAGGGGTTACAATGACTTTTTCATACACAGGGCATGTTACATGGAACAATACTTTTCAGAAATCCATTCAAAGAAGGTCCTCATAGTACCTGAAAAGGGTGCTGATTCAGGATGAGGCAGAGTAGGGGTTTATTTTGGAAACAATTGACTAATGTCAGACTCTTAGGAGAGGGTATTTTTGGACACCACACGTTTCACACTTGTACATATCTGGAGATTAAATAATCCTTTGGGGTACTTGAAATGCATTTGATTAGGTGGTTTTATAAAGGAATGCTGGTCAGCTGTATGCGATTAAATGGTTTTAAAAGGAAGGCAGGTCAGCTCCAGAACACAATGTCACATATGAATGGGGCCTACTTGAAGAACATAGTATCCACAATAAAACCTTTCATTTTAATGTATAGGCTCTAAATACACTCCATATTTAAATACTGCTTTGTGCCAAGGATGATTTTATGCATTATATGTGACATCTCAATTAGAGCTGATATTCCTGTATAAGGATCTGCTGCTGAAATTTTGGAAAGTTTGTTTGAATAAGGAGGGGTGATCAGGCCACATGTCTGTACAAACAATACCTAATGGTATTAGGGGCTTTTCCACCCATCACTGCTCCAATGGTCATAAATGCTCAAACAGTCATAGTAGAAAAAAAATATCCACAACTAAGATGGACTAAAAGACTGTGCTCTATTTGAACAGATGCAGGTCTGGCTGTGGTGATCCATACTTCTGTAGTGTCCAGTCTTGTTTATTTCTAAGCTGTCTAGAAATGAAATTACATGCTTGGGGTGAAGAGGGAACAACAACAACCTTTGCGTGGTTCAGAATACAAGAGTATATCTGCTTTTTAACAAGCCATTGACAGAACATCACCCACTCTCCATGCTGGGTCCCTAATGAATATAGCATGCAGTCTAAAATCTTCAACCAGACATTCAAACCCTTCTAATGTGACTAGCTCTAGGTATTAAAAACCTGAGTCTATCTATAGCTTGACCTCCATAAGCTGTGTTCCACAGCAATAAAAAAGGAGGCTAGAAAGTGTGAGAAAGTATCTACACAGGAGCTAGATGTAGGGAAGTTACATTTTTCTATGCAATCAGGTACTTCAGGTATTACAAAAATGTTTTAAATAATTAAACTATTACTAAGTGTTGCATTTATCAGGTAAATCAACCTCTTCAACAATGTTTGATGCAACATCATTTATCAGTGCAGATACTGAGCAGGGCGGTTGGATCAGACTGTATTTCAGAGTTAAATAAAACAATTGCTTCAACACAAATAAATAATTGTATTACTGGTGCAGCACAATACTAAATATACAAGAAAGGCATTACAAGATATGCATTTAAGTCTTACAATACATTGGATATGGATAAACTATGTATAGGCAAATATCTAAAACTACAATATCCTTATATTGTTGGTAAAACGTACTATCAAAAACATGTCTTTTCAGACCTTTGCTTCAATAATTAGAATTACTTCAACCTTTCTTTATTTTTAAAGTTCTCTTCATTTTACTTTTAAAACCATTTCTCCCCCCATAGTTTATCCAAAAATAACTCTGTGAAAGAATCATAGGAATCATAGAAAAAAATAGGTTGAAAGGGAACTTGAGAGGTGAACTAGCCTGAACTGCTGCTTAAAGTTGGGTCATCTTTGTCTAAATTGTGCTTAGAGACTTTTAGTGATATATAATCCAAAACCTCATACCTCTAACCCTGAGAGTTAAAAAGTTCTTGTCAATATCTAACTTAAATCTTCCTTGTTGTAATATTGTATATTATTTCATATCACCTTTTGTCTTACCCTTTTCGGTCACAGAATAATTTATTACCAACCTCTCTATGCTGTATTTTCTTGCATATAACCTACAGCTTTCTCCCCCCAAATTGGGGTGTACATTATATGAAAGGAAAGGGCCTCCCCATGGGTCTGGAAATTTCCTGGGGGGAATAGCAGGGCAGAGAGGTGGCAGCATGAATTGCTTCTGCTCCAGGGGCTACAGAAAATACTACTGCAACTGCTTCCCCCATCCCTTACCCTCTGTCCCCAAATCTTCAGACACATAGGGAGGCCCCCTTCCCACCACATGGGACTGGCTTGCAGGGTTGACCTACAGTCAGACCCAGTATGCCAGGTGTGACCTGGCACACTGCTCCAGACCTAGCGCACCAAGTCTGATACTGCACTTGGGCTCTGGAGACGAATACTGAGTTGGATCCAGCACGCTGAGGCCACATGCTGGATCCAGGTCTATGTGCTGGGTCATACCTGGCATGCAGCTCTGGAGCCAGCACTAGCCGAATTGGGCCCACTGCATGGCTTTGGCCCCAGTGCTGGCTGGATTGGTCTGTGGCTCCAGCCTCAGAACCAGCTGAATTAGGTTCTGTGCAGCTCTGGCCCCAGTGCTGGCATGGCTGGATCAGGCCCCAGTGCATGATATCAGGGTCAACATGCCAACCCAAGCCCCTGTGTGGCTTCCAACCCCCCAGCCCCTGCCTGTGCCTGCAGTCTCCGTGCACAGTTCCCTAGGCCCTCAGCCCTGGCACACAACTCCTCAGCCCCAGAGACACCAGTAAGATCCATATTTTCCTTCTTGGGGTCTTTTAAAAATGGGTTGTAGGTTATATTCAGGGCATGCTGTATGAGAAAAAAAACAACTATCCATTCTGTGTTTGAAGTCTGTTATCAAATTCCTCTTCAGTCTTCTCTTTACAAGACTAAATAATTCCAAAGATCTACAATTATTTATTCCAATCTTTCCTTGTGTGTCATATTTTTAAGATATCTAATAATGTTTGCTGCGTTCCTTTGGACTCTCAAATTTGTCCACATTCTTCATAAACTGTGGTAACCAAAACTAGACAGTACACCTGGTGAGATCTCCCCAGTTCTGAGCAGAATAGAAGACTCATTTCTTATGACCTGCATCCAATACATCTATTGATACATCCCAGTATACTGTTAGCTGTTCTGGCAACAATATTATATCGCTGTTTTGTGTTCAGCTTGTGATCTATTATAACTAGCTCCCTTTCTGTAGTACTGTAGCCATGACAGTAATTCCCCATTTTGTGTCTGAGTATGTGCTGATTCCTTCCTAAGTACAGCACTTTGTACTTCCCCTTACCAAACTTCATCCTATTTATTTCAGACCCTTTTCCCAATTAATTATGTTTATTTTGAATCCATATCTTCTCCTCCTGTCCCCCAACCAGTGTGTTGTTATCTGCAGATTTACTAAGTGTACACTCAATTCCATCTTCCAAGTCATTAATTAAAATATTGAACAATGAAGATAACACAACTGATCCCCTGGGGAGATCTGCCTTCCCCCGACACATCCTTCCAGATTTACGTTGATCAGTGATGATTATTCATGGTTATCTAAACAGTGATACAGTAGTTTCATTAAGACCATATTTTATCAGCTTACTAATAAGAATCTTGTTGGACACCACGTCAAAACCCTTTTTAAATCTGAGGTATTAATTTTGATGAAAATCATTTGACAATTTTCTTAGTCATCAGAAATAATTTTATGCTTATTATGTCTAATTTTATACCTGTAAATGTATGGAAAACAACCCCCAAAAAATGTTGAAGTAAAAGAAAATTAAATACAAGGGTTTTTTTTCTTTTTTTCTAGAACGGCATCAGCTTTATCCCTGTTCTGTAAATAAGCAATGAACAGAGTTGATAGTAGAGTAATCCAAAGACTGAACTGTGTAAGTCACTAGGTCTTTTCAATAATAAGATAACATAAAGTGGTAACCCAGATTTCAGTAACAAGAAACATCAATGATACAAGCTTAGATTTTTTTTGGCATCATGTCCAGTCCATATGCTACCATATGTTGCCTTCTTATGTTCCCAAACTAGAATAGCTTTCTGGAACCGAGAAAGACTAACACTGTAAAGAGAAGAAGGTCAAAGAGCACTGAAAATATTTTCCAACACCAAACTCTTAACACTTTGTCTCTGTGGTCAACCTCGTGTTCCACTTTAAAAAAAAATGGCTGTAACACATTTAAGTTGTTTCACATAATCAATTTTTCAGTGTTTTCTAAGTATGCTGCAACTGAACAGCAAAACTGCAACACCAGAAACCCAAAAGGAAAATATCACCACAAGTTACATAAGCAGTATTTCTAACGCTGATATTTGGGATTCTCATGGGACTACTTCATTTCATTTGATCACAACAGGTCAGGGGTGTCAAACATATGGCTCAGAGGCTGGATCCACTCAAAAAACTATTCCATCTGGTAGACTACTAGAAGCTGGGGGCATGGCCTGGTGCAGAATTTGGGGTCCCCAGACTGATGGACATGGTCATCAGCAACAGCCTTGGACCCATATGGCAAAAATGGTAGTGATGGCTGCTGTGAGAGCTTTGTAGCCCATGTTTCCAACACACCTCCAGAAGTACAAACAGTCTTAATATTCACTACCAGACTCTTAAAAAGCTGGACTTATGCAAGGCTGAAAATGAATGTAAATAACATTTGAAAATGTCTAGTGATGCATCACATACTACAATACCTCAATCTATGTTTCCAAGCAAGTGATCAAACTGATACAAATGATAAATCTCCAAAGTGTTGGCAGAAGGCACCATATTGTTTAACTGATCAGTCAGTTTTCTCAAATCTATTTTGCTCCTTCAAAAGTTGAACAATTGTAAAAAGTGCAAGAAAAAGGCATTTCCTGTCTATCATGTTTGCATATATCCTGAGATAGGTGAGATGAATCCATAAAGTGCTTCTGCCTGTCCATATAATTCAAAGGTAAACAAAAATAGATCCAGAGAAGTCCATGAAACCAAGAGGCCTTTTCACACTTCATGTGTCATTAGTGTAACAAGATAGCCTAAAATAAATCACTCAACTAAGGAACATGGAAATACGGTAGTAACAATATTGGTATAATAATCTCTCACATGCAGTGTACTTCAGTGATGCCTAACATCACAAGAATTAGGGATTTTGTAGCTGAACACATTCAGGATAATTCTTATCTTTTTCATAAAATACTGAATTGTTCTTTGTTACCATCCTTCCCAATATAACTGATTTCTCTTAACTTAAAACATTTTATCAATATACATGAAATAAAAAGCAGAATAGAGAAAAAAGAAAAAGAAAATCAAAAAAGAAAAAATATATATAGGTTGGGAAGTTTAGTGTATTTGTCAGCTTCTGTGAATCAAAAGCTCTATGTAGACAAATTCAATGTAATTAGTTATGACCTTTATGAGAAAATTCACCGATATTTAAAAAATCTTGTATACACTAACCTGTATACAGTAGCATGTATTCCATAAGGCTGCTAATAAAAAATATGCTCTTGACTCAATTTCTTTCTAAATAATACACAGAAGCAGGAAAAAATAGATGACATGGTCTCGTCAGTTGTTAAAGATCTCATCTCTCTCTACTATCTCTGCATAGCCCGGTACAAACAATTTACAATTAAGAAAACCAACACAGTAGTTTCTTGCTTAAAAAAAAAAGAATGTGAGATTTAATATGTATTTAAATATATCACTTTAAAAAGCCTTTTCTTTCTTGGGATTGACAGATAAGAGGTGAAAAGAGAGATGATTAAAAGAAGTAAAGCATAAAACAGGTGCTCAGGTAATTCTGGCCTGCAATAAAACATTATGATAATAATGCTGAATAAAAATAGCACAAGTGAAGTGTCAGAAGCAGAGCGGTTAAAGCATCCTGCTACAAATCCAGAAGTGTAAGTTTAAGTCATGCTCTGGACTTGCACCAAAAGACCACTCCTGATCAACTCAGCTCAAAATGGGTCCCTCTTCTTGCTTGGGCTAGGAAATTAGACATCCTGATGTGGTGCTAGCCATATCACTTACCTGTATGCTACTGGCTACAGAAACTGATGTACCTTACCCAGACTAGCCCAGTGGGCCATTTAGACTCATGTAGAGCTATGAATATTTTTAAAAATAAAAATAAGATTTTTTTTTCACTTTATACCTGGGACAGCATAAAAATGGTAAGATATGTCTCATTTAATAGTCAACTGCCAGAGCACAGGAAAGTACCCATAACTTATACTTATATAAGTGCCATAATTATACATCTAACCTTCTATTTTATGCATTTTAATATGCAGACACACAGCAAGGCAGCAGGAAGACCATATGGGTGACAGCTTGCTAAAAATGGAGCAGGGTAAGTAGTAAATGAGAGGTTAACACAGTGAAGTAAGAATAAAGTAGCAAGGCAAAAAGAAAGAAAGAAAAATAGCAGTGGGGTCAATGCCCATTGTATTGTTCCTTACACTGAGAGTACTGGAAAAGCATGGAGCAAAGGACCAGAATTTCCTTTCAATGATTCCTTTAGACAAAGCTTTTAAAGGAACTGAGTAACCTTGGAAAAGTTTCTTATCCAGTCTCCCCCAGCCAAAATGGTCTCTAATAGTGCTTGCTGTAATAGACTAAAACCCAAGGGGTTTGCTGAGGAAATCCTTTGTTGACAAAACAAACACCAAATCACATTTATTTAAGGATATCAAAACAAAATAAAAATAAAAAGCCTTGACATCATTTCAATATGTATTTGGCTTTGATTTCAGGAAATGCTTCTGCTAAGTACAAACAATGAAAAAAGCCCGAGGCTGAATCAATTTAGTCTTTGCAGGTTAGTCTAAGATGCAGAGATTAAACTGAGAAACAACTGGACACATTTACTTTTGACTCAGGAAATGCAGCCACATCTCTGCAGTGGCTCAGGCCAAAAGATGGGGGATGCTAACCATGGCTTTCTGGCATGTAGCCAGCATGGGTTGTGTGTTCACTTCCACTTCTTGTTGCCCTCAAAGATCTCTGGGATTTGCAGTCCAGAATCATAACAGCAGGACTCTGCAGAGATGCCTATCATTTCCTCTTTCTGCATGGGCGACTGGTACTTCCTGAGTCTGGGGGGCACCAGATCATGGATGGTGGTGGTGGTGGGGGGCTTCCCCAGCCACTGATCACTGACCAGGGAGGGGGGGTCCCCCAAAGCCAATCACCGAGCCAGCCGGCACTTCTGGTTTTGCAGCTGGCGCTTCTAGGGGGTGCACTCTGGGATCTGTAGTCCACAGTCACAGCCAGCAGTAAGCTTCAGTAAGTTTAACAAGGCAGGGCAGGGCAGGGCATCTCTGTACTTGGAGGAAGGGGGGTTTAACCCACCCCCCCCGGCCCCAGACTCCAGCTGGGGTTTGCATGGGCAGGGGGGCAGCCCCTGTCTCCCTGTCCCCCTGTAACCATTCTCTGCTGGATCAGACAGTACAACCCAGCCCAGGACTGAAAAGCATGTTGGGATGCTGGGGGACTCTGGTTTAATTTAAACCAGGAAGGGGTCTGGGACAGAAGATTTCTAAACCAGTTTGACCCACATCAGTTAAGTCTGATACTACATTCAACCAAGTTCATCTTAAAAGAGTTTCAGCCATTTTGAAGCTGGTTTATGTGCACTGAACTTCAGTTCTGTTACAGGTTTAAACTAGTTTCTGATGACTTAAACCAGCTGGTGTGTAACTTCTGTCCCTAGCCCTGAAGAGCAAAAAATAAGCAAATTTTCACATCTCAATACTGCTATACTAAAGTATTTGGGGTTTACTTAAACTTTCAATCAAATACAAAGAAACTCGGATGAAAATTGTTTTATAGTGGCTGATAAAGGGCTATGTTTCCTTAAGTACACATGTGCAAATCTAATATTTAAGATTTAAGTTCCAAATCCCAGAATACCATGACATCTGCTTTTTAATTAGAGACTGATGTTGCTTTACACAATTATAGGTTTGAGATAAAAAAATAAACATATTTCCCTCTCTTGAACATTAGATATGTACAGTAGCTCTAAAATAAACAAACTTCACAAACATAGTGGAATCGCTTTTACATCTTTAATTTGGATATACAGAACAAATGAATGCCTGTTAGAAAGCAATGCTTGAAACTTGATGAGTGTCTTACAGTTGTATCCCATGACTAACATCAAGAAAGAGCTAGGAAAACATAACCAAGTTTCTTCTGTTTCAAACTAACCGCATGGTGCAGTCTGTTATGTTAAATTAAATCTGCTTTGCGTGGACTTAAGCACTGGCACCCAATTAAAAGTACATGGTTCAGGAAGGTAGATTTTCTGGCAACAGTCAGAAATACCAGGCACTCTTGAATCAAATTTATCCCTGCCGGTACTTTATTGCAGTGGTGTCTCACATATAGCCCAGGGGTTGGATCGAGCCATGGAGCTGCTCTATCCAGCTTGCTAGGACTACTGGTATGCACAGAAAGTCAGGAGGTGTGGCTAAAGGGGGAGTGGCCTGCCACAGAATCCAGGGCCCTTAGATCCTAGTAGCCATGATTAGTCACAAGCAGGCAAATGAGGGCTGATACAGCTCCAGTCATCCTCTGGCAACATCTCCCATCGCCACTGTGGTGGCCCTATTTCCTTGGCTGTTGGCTGTCCTACCACCCTATGCTGGAGTTGCTGCTACCATATGCCCCATGCCAGAGCTGGAGCTGCCATGGCATGCCCCAAGTTGGAGCCAGAGCTTCCACAGGGCAATTGTCGTGGCAGCAGCTCTAGCTCTGCTGCTGTCAGCAAGCACCTTGGGCTGGAATTGTGCCCACCATGTGTCCTGGGCTGGAGCTACTGCCACCACATGGCACAGACTGGAGCCATCATGCTCTCGGGCTGGATCCAACCCAGAAGCAAATTTGACATCCCTGCTGTACTGGATTCAGCAGAACTTCAACAAAGATGAAATTGGCTGCATAACTGTAAGCAGCACCAGTCAAACTCACCTGCATGAGCCCAAAGAAAAGCACCAAAACATCTTCAGAAGCACTGCCATAACACGTGGGTAGGGAAGAAGCACATTACAGAAATAAAAAAAAGGGAATATGGGTAGGAGGGACCTCACAAAGTGAACTTGGGCTGCTTATATTCTACGATCACAACCTATTGAGCTAAACAATGAATCACTACCTATAAAGATTATTTTCTCCTTGTACCTCCTTTTCTGTCTCCATCTTTTGAGGACCCCTTAGAGTCCAGCCCATGGGCTGGATTGGGTCCGCAGTGGACTCCATTTCCCAGTGGCCCCTGTCTGCCTCACTGTAGCTGGTTTCCATGGAGACACCAGGAACAGTGGGGCTGTGACAGCACAGACCAATGCTGGACCACACTGTCACCACCAAAAAATCCTGGCCCTGGCCCTAGCCCCAGCCCCGCAGCAGCTCCCCACCAAGCCACTACTGCCAGGCATGGACCCTGCCACTACTGCTTGGGCAGATGTCAATGGAAACCTTGGCCCCATGTCTCCTGGGGTCTCTATGAAAACTGGTTGCAGTGAGGCAGGCAGGGGCTGCTGGAAAATGGAGTCTGCCATGGCCCTGATCTGACCCACAGACCAGACTTTGCCTGCCCCTAGTCTAAGGGGTCCAATCAAAGGTATGTAAACACCCACTCCTACAATTCAAAGGGGTCCACACCTCCATTCAAAATTTCCAAAGGGATCTGCACTTCAATTCAAAATTTTGTATGGGTCTGCAAATCAAAGGGTTGAAAACCACTGTTCTAAGATATACCATGACAGTCACTCTCAGCCAGAGTGCTATAGCACCTTAAGATCTTTCAGGGATGCTATGCAATGTCAGGTGTGCATTCATGAGTCCCAGGATAAACCCAAAGGCCATGTCCAAACAAGTGCAGATGTGCAGTATGTGGCACCACAGACCCGTCAGCGGGGCCACACACCACACATGCAGGCATGCAGGCATTCCCTGCACTGCTACCCTGGATCTCCCAGGGTCAAAAGAAACCCACACCAAAGAAAAGCAGGGTGGTGCACATGGCAGCAGCATGCACAGCTTAAGACCAGAGCCTGGTTGGCCAGAACCACACTCCAGCTGCTGGCCAGGCTCCCATCTGCAGGAACGCCACAGCTGCAGCTTCCCAAGGCTCCCAGGACTCCAGGTAAGGCTGCTAGGGCCAGCACAGTTGCTGGTCCCAGGCTCCCCTACTCTACCCAGGGTAACCTGCCATGCACCACAGAGTGCATGGCACGGGCATTCCCTGGGGACAGCCAGCAGCGGCACAAGGTGTGCCCCTGCTACTTGTCACTGGGGAAACAAAGATTTCAAATAGGAATCCATAGTGTTAAAAACATTCTGACCTATTGTTGTCTCTCTCTGTTCTTTGCTGTAGCAGAATTACTCTATTATTTTTCTGTAGTCAAAAAAAGAATGAAAATTAAGAACTGGCATTTTCTAAAGGATGCCTTAAGTCTAATGAGAGATACCTCAAGTCTTAAAAGGTTGAGAACCATTATCCCAGGACAACTGCATGGCTTGAAGTACTATATCATAATATGTTCTTGGAGTTTTAAGGGCAGAATGAAAAAAGGAACTGTATGACCGGAAAAAGTGAGTGTTTATATAGTGCCCGAGATCATGAAAGCTTGCTAATTCACTCTGTGTCACATGCATAGACTACAATTTAATTTTCCCACTATGGATAACTATGCCAACCTTAAAAATACAGCTTGCTTACAGTTTGTATTTACATTATCTTTATTAACTGTGAGGCAAACAACTGGTTCATCATTAGATACACAAGTAGATAAATCTGTGAATGAAAACTGAGAAGTTGCTATCAAACTGAAAGCTGACTTCCTACAGAAGCATTTAGTTTTAGCTTCACACATTAAAGTAAAATGAAAACCTGAAATACTGTGACACTATTTTGACAGTAGTAATCAAATTAGGCTTTCTGGTACTATAAATGTAGTCTCTAGTGCATTGTTCAACCCATTTTTGCTGAATTCTGGGGCTCCTGAAGTCTTTTCTTTTTAAATTATGTAAAATAACACTGTTTTATTGTGTGTCATGTGCAATGTCTGGATTTTATCTCCCTGACTGAGCGCCTCTTTAGAAATAGCTTGTTTTGTTTACTTTTCTCCCTTTTCAGTAAGCCAAGAAAAATATATAGTAGAAGGGACATTATCTGCACAGTCAACTTTAAAATATAGAAGAATAAAGGGTGGGGGAGATATCCTAAGGAACTAGAGAGATTTGAAACAACAATTTATTGTAAAAAACCTGAAAAATTAACAGTCAGGTTAAAGAACTGATTTATTTCAGTGGAGAAACAAATTCTGAGATCAGGATTACCTTATCCCTTATCACATTTTTTCAGTAGTTTCTCCAAGTTCAAAAGTTCACAGCGGCAATTTAAAATAGCATGGTAGTTCTGAAGCAAGCCAGAGTGAAACAACAGAGACAACAGATGGATACACGGGAGAAGGGAGAGTACAAGGAGGCAATGAGCACACTACTACAAACATTACAGAAATTTTACTGAAAGAGCAGGGAGTGGGAACTGGACAGGGAATACTGACATTCAATCAACTAAAAGATGCAATTTTTTGAAATTCATCTTAAATGAAGCAAACAACTTATAAATACACATGAATCTGGAGCCAAACACAGGATCCAATTCTCCTATTAAAATCAATGGAAATTTATTATCCTAGAGTTTGATAGGAAATATTGTTTTATGTTGAACAGCAATGAATCCTGCAGTCAATGCTACATGCAGCTAAAGATTTACAAAGGAAAGTCTTTCTAATCCTTGGCCAGAAAGAGAGAAGCTGTAATATATAAAGTCACGAAGACGTTAGTTAAATAAATGAGAAAGTGCTTATAGAGGAATAATCCTTCACGTTTCATCTGGTATACACTGCTCCCATCACCTCCGCTGCATGGAAAATCCTCCACTTCCCAATTTACTTTGGTATTAGGCACATTTAATCATTACTGTGATAGACCATTTCTAGTCTGTATATAAGCTTCATAACTAAAGGTACAGAATTCCTACAGAGTATGATAATAAAGAGCTGGAACCTGATGCCCTTAATCATGCTGTATAGCAGGGCTAGCCAGTTGGTGGCCTGCAGGCCACATGCAGCCTGGAAGGTGCTCAATTGTAGCTCCCGAGCTCCCGCTTGGCTGCCAGTCCCCCCACTGCTCTGACTGCAGCCATAGAAGCTGGGGGCTCCATGCTCCTCTGCCCTTCAAGTTTCATCTTTCTGCCCCTGCCCCAAGGGTTCAGGAGGTGCAGTAAAGTGCAGCCTTAAGTAGCAGGGAAGTCAACAGCCTGGGATGTGTCTCAGTGGTGCAGTGCAACAAGGTAGCTACGGGTGAGTCCGGATGCCCGGGCACATGGTGCAGCAGATGGATGCAACCTGAGCTTGGGGAGCATGTGGTGCAGTGCTGGAGGGGCATATCTGGGTTGCAGGGCAGTGGGAGAGCTGAATGGTGCAGTGGAGGATGGGAGGGGGCAGTGCAACATCGAGTGTACCTGGGTGCATGGTGTAACAGGGCGGCACAAAGTGCAGTGGGGGAGGACATAGTGGGGGCACTGAGTGCACAATGAAGTGGTTGGTGGTGGGGAGGTTGCAGCCCCCAGGGGCCAGAAGTTGGGAAAGCCTATTGCATAGTATCTCTATTCTAGAAATGAGATAGTACTTTGGTCCCACTCAAGTCAGTGGAAGTTTTGCCACTGACCTGGATGGGGCCAAGATTTTACTCCACATGAACAGGAAGGCACTTTCTGTGTTTTAGTCAGTGTTTATATTTGGTTTCCTTTCCCTGCTTTTCTGGTTATTATTCCTGCCCTCTCTCTCATGACCTAAATATTTAAAAGAGAAATTTTTAACAGAAATTTTTAATCTATTCATATGGGAATCTACATTTAGACAACTGAGATATTAGAAAAGCTGGACAGTCAGTTACTCTGCAACATGCCTCTGAAGATGAACTATAATTTTGCTGAGTACCAATTGCCATTGGTAAGAACAAATACAATGCTTTTGTACACACACAGCTTTGTATTTCCTTAAGTATTTAATCAAGCAAAAATTGTACTCAAGCTTTAAACCAGAATGCATACACTTGCACATTTTGGAGCGGTGCCTAGAAAAATAAATTTGTTTATTTTAATTAGCTCTGAAGAAGAAACCATAGAGTTAGAAATTAGTATTTGTTATTTTAAAATTGAAACAGCATACATGGTTCACATACTGTTCAAAAGCTAATGCACTGTATGCTTAATCTTAATGAAAGTATCAAAATAAATAAAAGGTCAGTTGATCTATTTAAACAGAGATATTTGCCTTGTTGCATTTGATTAATTTATGTGTGTATTAACTTGAACTACTACAAGGCTGTTCACTGATAATTTGGAATACCCCGCAGACATGAAATGTTAACATGCCTGTTTCACTGTATCCTAGGCTCAAAAGACATTTTCTTTTCAGGCAAGGCGATTTTCATGTCAGTTGCATTTGCCGAAATCTTGTATAAACATCTCCAACCAGCTAGTTCTTTCCATGGACTATTTAAGCCTCATTGACATGCAGATGAAAGCTGGATCAAATGACAATTTCACTCTCCAAACGATACGCGCATGTATATATAAAAGAAAACATCAAAGAGAAATCTCATTAGAACATGGAACAAGATTACACTTGCCACTATTATTATGAATCCTTTTTGTTTCCGAAAGACTACAAAACTATGCCTTCCCTAGAGTAGTAGGTGTGTTTGACAAAAGAGAACAGACATGATTCCCCTCCTCCATTGTCATGGAACATAATTTTGCCTCTGACAAACCAAGGCCAAACTGTGTTCAGTTCCACATGCAGATAGTGTGACTGGATTCAAATTTTAATGCTTGTTACTCATAATTTCTGGATTGGGCGCATAAGGTAGTTTGCTCAGGTCCTTTGTTCATTCCATCCGCCAACCCCTGCTAGCAGAGAAGCAGGCATTGTGAAGCTGTGTCAAACACAGAGCTGTGCTCCCTAGCAATTTAATATTATATAAGTATACTTCTCACAGCAACACTTCATCAAAATTTCTTTGTATTTTGGACACAAAGACATGGACCTCTGTGTGTACCTTCAGAAATAAGATAAAATAAAGCAATTCATTACGTCCTTTTCTTGTTTATATTTCATTTAAAGGAAGATAGATGGTATATCTCACATCTCCTATATCCCCCAAAATCACTGATTATAGTGATTCCCACCAAATAAAGAGCATGTTTGGCAAGCAGGTGGTCTTCCCTTTACATATTTAGAAAAATTCTCTTTAAATTATAAATGCTCTCAACAAGCAATCCACCAACCAGGCCGTTAAAAGAAATGGAACAAGGTGACTCCAACTAGGTGGTGAGTAGATGTATTCAATATCAAAGAGTTTACCATTTCACATAGCTACTGCAACAAGAATATCAATTTATCTTTAGTAAAAATGTAGTAAATTTTACTTAAAAATTTAAAATAACTCAACTAGATTAAAGGTGACCCTTTCCATTTGTTGGGAATACGTTTCTCTGATCCCTGTGAATGGCAAAATCCATGAATAGGGCACTGCGTTCATGGCAGCGTGTCGGGGGGGTGTGCATAGCTCTTGTGGTGATGGTGGGAGCACAGTGACGGAAGCCCGGTGGCAGCAAGCATGGAGCTCCCAAGGAGCTCTGGTAAGTGTTCAAAGTGTATTTAAAATGCAGGTTTGGCATTCATGAATATTTGAAACTGTGAATGCTGAACCTGCGAATATTGAGGGTTTCCTGTATATGAAATACTTGCAATAGATTTACAACCTACACAAAATATGAGATTTTTGCATTCCATTTTGACCTTGAAAAGAGCCTACTTAACACATAGTTCCTCAAAAATAGACACTTATCCTATGTTAATTCATATGCACAGTTTCTTTGGTTTCTACTAAACTAGTTAAACGAGCCCCCCAAATGAGGTGATTTCAAAGAGAAAGTTGGCTTCAAAGATTCAGTTTTTAAAATATATTTCCAGTCAACAAGAAAATCCTGTCCCTTCAAAGAATGTGGAAAAACCCTTTCTTCATAAACTGTCATAGAAATTTGTATCAGTCTCACATGTGTAGTCATTTGCAGATCAATTTCCCCCCAAATTTACCTGTGAACAAGTTACAATTATTTGAAAGATATGAAATATCAAAAAAGGATCTACAGTTGTTATGACAGCCCAAGGAGATTGTATCAGGAAAAACTTAGTAATGGTGATGTGTATTGGGTTATGGAGTTGACTCCCGAAAGAAATAGTTAAAATTCCCATTTGCAGTGCAGCCAGGTTTGACACTGGGAGATCCTGGTGTAAAAAAAAAGAGAAAAAAACCCATGGCAGAAAAAAACCAGGATGGCACATGTGGTGGCAGTGTGCTGCTGCCTGAAACTGAAGCTTGGCTGGCCAGAGCCACACTGGGTACCAGCCAGGTTCTCTGTGCCCAGATCATCACTGCTGGAGCCCCAGGAGGTTCCCAGGACCCTAAGTAAAGCTGCTGGACCTAGCCTAGGTGCTGGCGCCAGCTTCCCCTACCCCACCAAGGGAAACTTGCTGTGTGCACATGCAGGGGCATTCCCCAGGGACAAGTAGCAGAAGCACAATTTTGTGCTGCTGCTATCTGTTCCTAGGGAAATGCATGTGTGCACTCATCTGGATGTACCCTAGATTCCTATCCCGTTACCTGGATTAGTTTTTCAGACCTCTTTGTTCCTGTGGTGATATTGATTGCTTGTTTGCCTCACCCAGCACTGTCCTCCCTCCCTTTTTTATTCAAATCACTCTCCATTTTATACACTGCACTGTTCATGTCCTTTCACAGCATCTGATGAAATGAGCTCGGGCTCATAAAGTCTTGTACTACATATGCCTCTCTGACTTAGTCTACAAGGTGCAAATCTACTCTGCCTTCTGTTTGACTTCAGATTAACACAGCTAATTATCTATCTGCGCATAATATAACTGAAATTTTCTGGCCTAAGAGGAACGTAGTTATTGGGGAAGCTTGCTAAAAATAACAGAATCATGGAAGCTTATTAAAGACAATTGAGTTTATAACTACTACTTAAACAGACTGCCATATATGCTTATCATTTCATTATATTCCACACTACTATAAAGATATACTTAATCTAGCCTGTCTGAAAATGGAAAAAGCCGTACATTAAAGCAACTGTTACAGTCTTTCCAAAGGAAACTAGTGCTGGCAAACAGATGTTCTTATGATAAAGATCCCATCATCTTCATTTTATCCCAGCAGGCTCTGAAACATGTTTCTCCCACAGTCCCTTCCAAAAATAGGCTACAACATGTGGCTGACAGACTGTGTAACATGTCTTTTCAAGCAACTTGCTAGTCAAAGGATAATCATGTTTTTGCATTTCTCCTGAAACACTTTCCTTTTGCAACAGGTACGGTAGAGTGTTTTTTTACTTGGCCACCTATACGACTTCAGGACTTTTGAGTATCTGGAAATGATTCCTTGAAAACATGCTGCTGGATGCCACACTGATGCCACTGTAATACAGGCTCCTAATGCAATTAAAACACTACACAAACCATTGTTAAATGTATTTCATTACACCTGTACCATGAACTTCTCTCCTACCAATCTTATAATACAATTTTCTGAGAAATCAATAAAGTTGTTATTTTATAAGGTTGCTAATAGGTTTTGAAATTGTCCTTACAGTTTTTTCTTCTTCTTCTTATTGACTGACATGTCAAAAGGAACACAAATAGCACAACACAACTTTCTTATTCATTGTCATTCAGCTAGAGTTTTTAGAAGACATTAAGGATAAATAAAGTCCTCCATTAAAGAACACGAATTGTGTACATTTAAGAAGTAATACCTAAAATGTAGTCATCTGTTGAAGAAGAAAATTCTATTATTCTTTATCAAGCTTCTCCCCTAATAACTACTTTCCTCTCTTGTTTTTATCCTCTAAAACAAGATTTCATTAAGCAAAAGGGAGAAGGGATAAATGTGACACCTGACAGTATTCTTCATAACTTCTCAGAAACCAGTAAAGACAAACTATCATGACTATTTTATTTTAAATATTTTGGACCTGGACATATCAAATCAAAAACATATTGATTCATTTTATTGGAGAATGCTGTGATGCATTATAATCTAGTCCAATTATTTATTTGTATCAGAAGTATAGAAGCAGAACTAGACTCTGGGATAATCACCTAGTATTCTGCTAGGATAATTGTGCATAGCACTTTTGAAAGAGTATTTCATTTTACCACTTATTTGTCACATTTCCAAAATAGTACTTCAGATTTAGGAATAGGCATGCGACATAATGCTCCTCTCACCAGGAGATTCCATTACTGATTGGCCAATGCTTAATTTTGTCATGAGTTAAATGGCTCATAAAGATAATGGGATTGATTCCCTATTGCCTGGTGCCTTGTGGAGTTATTTACATCTGTATAAAGTGTGAGTAGAACAGTTGTGTTTCAATTTAGTAGCATTTTACATAAATTTTGTACAGATGTAAGCAACTAACAAGGTTCAGACTATGGAAAAATTAGACCCAGAATGTATACGCAGAAACTTGTGGCTACAGGCATCCATTTTATGAGACAATTAGTTAGATTTAACTTTTAAATCATTCAATGCTCCTTCCTTCTTCTGATGCAAAAATATTGTAGTATTATTCTGAACTCCTGCATGCAGTTGTATCTTATAATGTGTGTTGTTTTCAAACATGCAGTAATATCTTCTTACCGCAATTAAAAGATAAACTATATCCAAGTCTAGTTTTCAAGGTAGGCTCCATACTATGAATTACTAAAGTTAACAGTAAAATGTTTTTAGTTTGGCCTTCTGCTAGTTTTAATCCACTATATTATTTTCCGCAAAGCTGGTTCTTTTCCATGGCACATGACTTCATTCGTGTCTACTCCTCAAATACTCTGCCTATAGAACTCCAATTATTCTCAAGTGATCCATCTTCTAACACATGGTGAGGAAGAAAGGAGCCAAAAACAAAAGCAACCGTCATTGGCTGGACAGTCACCAAAATACAAAGGTATTGGTGAGAACAGTATGAGAAACAAAGAAAAGATAACTTTTTAGATGGGAGCAGCTGTATCAAATTACTTTTTTTATTCAACAAAAGAAATTACTTAATTATTCTCACTAAAGAAAAGATTTGTGGGACGTGCGTGACCTCCAAGTTTCAAAAGGTAACTGATAGATTAGGAAGTAATTGCAAAGGTAAGCTTGTAGCGGGCTGCCATGTAACTTTTTCCCCAAATGGGCACTAAGAACTATTTCACTCAAATATTACCTAACAAGAAACAAGTCACCAAATAAGACCACCTAACTAGCTAATAAAAATGATAAAGTGTTTTACTGGAGAGAGGAGTCACAAGATATGCTTTAAAAACCAAACAAAGAAGGTAGTGTAAGAGTGATGTTGTAGCTGTGATGGTCCGGAAATTATGCAGGAGGCAAAGATTTCTTAGTATGATATCTTTTATTGACTCAAATATGAGGTTGGAATAAAGTCAGACAAGCTTTCAACACAAGATGTTCTTCATCACATCTTCCTAGCCTAGAGTGAGAGTACGTTGACCCATCACCTTGGATGGTAAAGCTTACTGCCATCTCAACCATCCTCCAGCTCCATCTATTCCTTCAGTCATGGATGATGGTTTGCATTCCAGCAGGGATCAGGAAGGAGCTCTCACCAAGTTCCAGGAAAAACTGCTACTGTGCCTATCCATAAGCACTTTTGCATCTAGATGTAATCTGACTAAAGCAATTATTAGAAGCAATGCATATCCTAGCTCTCTATTCTTCATTTCTATGAATGATAAATCAAAATAACAGTATTTATCTTTCCTTACCACAGGAGCGCCTAGGAAAACAAAATGAAAGACTGGGAATGTATCTATTTACTGAGGAAAAAAGCTAACAGAAAATGTTTGGAAGACTGCAGTCTAGCTTCACAAGCAAACATTTAGTTATCCACAACTGACAAGTAAGCAAAAACACTGATTGGTTAGATTTAGTTTAAAGGCTGAACACATAATTTAGTTTTAACTTTATAATGTTTAGTTTTTAGGTAAACAATCGTGTCATAGGAAAGTTTATTTTCATGGATAGTAATGCTATAATTTCTAGTTTTATGAACATAAGATTTTGCATCCATAAAATACACCATCAGTTTTGGGATACGACCAAAATACAAGTGTACTCACAATTGTACAGGAAAGAAATGCAGCTGTCCAGTGGGTAAGGTGTAGGGGTGCAGGGAAAAAGATTTTCTTGGCCAATAGCAATAGCCAATTATTAGCCGGCCATATCGGCTGATACAAATCCAACATCTGATTTACAGGAATGCAGTCCAGCAGCTTAGTGAGTAGCCTCCTGCTGGTAAGTCTGTGCTGGGTAAACGGCATGGGAGAGAGAAGGGGTAGGGGGTGCAGATCGAGAACTCCCGGTCGGGGAGGGAGTGGGGCAGGGGGTGGCTTCTCCAGGGGGTGCAAGGAGGTGTGCAGCCTTGGGTGAGGCATGGGGGGGCATGTGGCCCCCTGGATTAGTGCATGGGCTGGGGGTGGCTGCACTGGCTTCTTCCCAGTGGGGGGAAATGGGTGAGGCAGGCTCAGCTGTTGGGGGGTGGGTGGGCAGTGAAAGCACTAGGGGGGCCTTGGGGGGGCTGTGGCCACCCCAAAATTCCCTATAGCCCCCCCATAGCCACCTTTTCCAGTGCTGCCACCATTGCATGGCCCACACAGCTGAGCTCACCCCTCCCTTGTCCACCCCAAGTGCAGTCCCAGCCCAGATCCCCTGTCAGAAAGAGGCCAGCACAAACCCTGGCCCTAAGCCCACAGTAGGCAGCCCAGCCTTGCCCCGTGCACAAATCTGGGGAGGGGATATGCCCCCCATGCCTCCTCCGTGGTGGCAGGAAGCTGCCCCCCTCCCCACCCACCCTGTACCCTCTGGACGAGCTGCCCACAGCTCTGCTCCCCCACCCCACCCTGGGTCACATTCACCACCCTGGCTGGGCAGCACCTGTCCCTGCCCCACTCACTCTCTTACCATGGGGGCCCTGATCTGCCCCTCTATGTCCCTTCCCCGCCACAGACTTACTGGCAGGAGGCTGCTCTCCAAGCTGCCAGGCTACATTCCTGGCTGCATGCACGTGCACATGCACATGCACATGCACACAGCATGTATTGGTGACGTTATCAGCCAAAAAAAGCCAAACACCAATAATGTTAATTTTTCTGTTATCGGTGCTGATGCAATATTCGACCAATATATCAGTGCACCTCTAAGAGACAATATTCAAATTTTTCTACATATCAGACTTAGTTTACCCAGTGGGGCAGAGGACTATGATTTGTATTACTTCCCCAACACCAATATAAGAAACTATGGCATTCACACCTGTTTCTAGGGGGAAAAAGCAGCTTTTTGTTCCAGTTATGACTTGGTAGTGAACTTAATGGTAGAAGGTGTCTAGGACAGTGTTTCTCAACCTGTGGGTCACAACCCAAAAGTGGGTCTCAAGAATATATGAAAGGGTCTTGAACAAATTTTACAAAAGGATAAACAAACTTTAAAAATGGATTCTTTTAAATGAGAAAAACATGGGAAACTGTGGCTTTACCACTGCAGACTATCAGTTCCAAGGCCGCCCCCCATACTCCCACACACCCTCTCTTTAGAGGCTGGGGCTTGGGAGCAGCAGGTCAGGAGTGAGGGGCAGTGGGTCGGGACTGGCCAATGTTTACAAATGAGTACAATAAAGGTTCAGAACCACTGGTCTAGATCTGGCTGGTTCAAACCAACTCTCCACCCTTCCACTCACTTTGTATGCAGTGGTGGAAAGGCACATCCAAACTTGGAAGCTCTCCTAGAGAGGCTAAGAGAGGTTTTCCTGCTTTTTTATGCAATGCATTTGAGATGTGCTATTCAACAGGATCTTCTGTGTGAAGTCTCATAGAACAGATAGGAATTTTATGCAGGCCACAGTGCTCATATGGGATTTCAAGTTATCTAGAGCCAGATACACTGCATCTAAAGTAGGCTACCTGTCCCTGAGATATGTGCAGTAAGGATCTTCATTTGGGTGGAAGCATCTTTTTGTACCTTCTGTGGGTCCAGTCACCAGCTTGGTTCTCACAGAACGTGTAGGGTGACTGACTTTCTAGTTTACATAATGTTTGGATAGTGAGCAAGCTAACCTCAACCATAGTTGTAGGGGCCATATATGGAAAGTGATGCTATATCTATATGCATACACACACACACACACACACACATACACACATATTTATAGATGTTGACACAGCAGCTGTAGCATAGCAGCCCAAGATGGGTACAGCCCAATTCGTTCTCAATTTATTTTCCAATGACTAGAAGGATTGTAATCTGTAGGATATAGGTTCTTAATGGTTGAGAATCAACTGTGGTTCCACACCGCAGTAAAGTCAGTCACTCTATTGCCCCACCCTACTTTGGCCATACATGCTCAGCATGTACCTCAGAAGATGGAGACTTTATAGTTCATCTGGGCTCAACCCCTGGTTCATGAGCTAGATACGGCTTGCACAGCTGCATCACCTGACCTGCAGGGCTCCCCAAGGACCTAGAAATTTGGATGCAGGGGGACACTGGCAGTATTAATTGCTGCTCCCTTCAGGGAGCTCTGCAGGGCAGATAAAATGGCTCCATATGCAGTGTGTGGCCAGATCGAGGAGTGTGGAATGAACTCAACATGCTGACCCCACTTGGGATCCAGTCCATGAACCAACACAGCAAAACATAGCTGCCATGTTTAATTTTAGCAGGCTGAATTAAGGTGTCTTGATCTCAGGGCAGGCTGCCTGCTATTGCGACCTGGCTTCCACCACTTCCCCCACCACCAATGGCTGCCGTGATTCACATGTGTTTAACATCCTGATAATACTTTGCTTATTCATGGCCCCCAAATAATCTTTTACACACTCCCCAAGGCAGTACATCCCACACTTGGGGAAAAAAGGCTGAGATGTAGTTCTGATTTCCAAGACCTGGCACAAAAAGGAGACTTCCTTTCTGCTTTGAAAGTAGAAGATTTTTTGCCTGAATTATGTCAGCATCTCTTCCGTGGCTTCTAGATGAACTAAAGAAGCCATATCTACTTGTAACAAACTCTTCAGAGAATGATTCCTAAAGAAAGATAAGGGGAGAGGGCAAAAGGCAAGGAGTGGATTTTTATGTACTGGCCATGTGTGATGATATCCAGCACCCATTGGACTGATGTTATGGGACACTGCTTGATGGAACTGGGCAAGGTGGTTACCAAACTGGCTCTCTTGCAGTTCCTGAAAAAGTCCTGTCAAATCTGATGATGCACTGATGAAGAGAAGGAAGACCACTGCACCAAGTTTTGTGACAGGATGGCAATCATGCTTTTTGGCACAATGAGCTGAGTTTTTCTGTCTCACCTAATACAGCAGGTGTCAAACTCATCTGGCGCTGTGAGCCAGATTAATAATGCAGGATCAAGTCCATGAGCTGTGCTGGAGCCATAGATGAGCTCTGAATATTGGATCTGGAACTGCTGCCACCACCGGGCTGTGCACAGCCTGAGTAGCTGGGGATGTGAGCTGGGGATGTGATCTGGGCACTCTGCGCAACATATAGGACTATGTTATGTGCCTTGCATGCTGCCTGTGGATCACTCTGAGACCCAGGGGAAGCACCAGGAGCTAGATAATATGGCTCTGTGGGCCAGATCTGTCCCATGGGCCATTGTGTTTGACACCTGCAGTAATCAGAGTACAGATTTCTAAGAAAATCAAGGTTGCTGCAGTGTACATGCTCACCTTCTAGCTTAACCTAATACAAGCTTCAGCCAACTAAGCCCAGATCCAATCCACACTTCACTGGGCATGTTTACATGAGATGTTTACCGTGCAGTAAACATCATATGTTTACATGTGCACCTGTATTTGGCTAGAGTAAATTAACTCTGCAGCAGGATAATTATTGTATTTACAAGTATTTTTTACTCTGCAGCAGCACATGTATAGATGCTGCCCCGGCTGGCTGGGGCATGAGGGTGCTTCCATGTGGGGGCTGCCTGCCAGCTAGCCCTGCACTCAAGTACTCTCATGCCCCAGCCAGCCCCTCTGCAGCACAGAGCCAGAAGGAGGAGTTCTGGGATGGAAGGCTGATCCCCTAGGCTCCTTGTTAGCTGAAGCTGCTCTGACCCAGCTCAATGTGCTGTGCTTCCAAGAGCATGTGCAGACGCAGTGCCCAGGAGCAATAAACTCCAGAGTTTATTCATGCGCACTGATAGCATGTGTAGACACACCCACTGTTTTCTACACTGCATACTCTACCTGAGTATCTGAATCCACATTGTTGCTTCTGGTATCCATATCTGATGGTTAGCATACCAGCGCGGGGCCTTTCAGGAACTGGCTTGTGGTACATTTTGGGACAATTCATGTTTCCTTCACAACCCCAAGGATGAAAACTACTTGTGTCTCCCATCACATTAGAATCTTTTAACAAGTACAGAGAGTTATGTAGAAGGCTACTGAATAGGTCCATCCCTTTTAAGGGCATGCCTTTGTGGCTTGGACTTCCCCAGCAATGCCTGATACATGAAGCCAAGATGCAGGCTGCACGCTCACACCACTATGACCCTGGATCAGAATGAGCAATCTGAAGCAACCATTATCATTTTTAGGACCATTTTTTCTGATCATCTTTTGAACTGTCCCCTGCTGTCTTGCAGGAGTTTTGACAGAAAAGGTTGTACTCTTATAGTTCAAAGAGTTATATTTGATATCTATACTGGCAGTTGCATAAAGTCTGATATGGCAACTGAGCTTGGTAAAGTGAGTATTCTGTGATAACATGCATGGATATTAGGAAAGAGGATGTACTACTTGAAAGAGGTGAGAACATGGGCCCTTGTGATGGAGGTATATACAGTGTTCTACCAGGATCATTCCAGATTCCATCAGGGACACAATAATGGTATCACAGAATATTCTGAAGGTGTTGATAACAATGGTCATTTCATTATTACTGGCAGGATTGGTCCTGGGGAAGTTTCTTCTATGTTGGACTGGCAGGTGACTCTTGTCACTTGTGTCTTGTCCATGATTACATTTTGAGCTTAATGAATTTCTCTCTGAATGCCTTGTGCATTCTTTTTCTCAGAAGATACCGAGCCCTTATTTTGAGGCAGCTTCCCTTTTGGTTGGGTTTTGTTATTAAAGGTAATTTCAGTGCAGGTACTCTTATAAATACACTTTTGAAAAGCACTTTTATAGCTACTTATACTGTCTTTGAGGTCAATGGTATTGTCTTGGGTGCCAGGTGTTTAACTGGTCCTGGAGTTTTTTGCCATGTTTTTTGGGCACTGTGCATTCACTGGATGAAATTTTGCATAACACCTTAGTGAGCTCTGATATCAGCCTCTTCAGGGACCAAGGAAATCTTCACTGGATGCTTCAGTAAGTGAAGCTTCAATTGAGTGCCTGGACCTTTTGCATTCTTAAACAGTGGGTATTTCTCAGCATCTACCTGTTATACGACTCTTACCCCAACAAAAGAGGCTTCTATTGTGCTTATCCTATTATAGGACACCTCAGACTCTCCTCCTCTTGTTATGCTTCTCAACAGGAGCATAAGAAAGCACCAAAAGACAGTGCTATTCAAAGACTGAATTGTTTTATGCACAAGGTAGTTGTGAATCTTCAATGAGATCCACAATGACACATCCTCTTGTTTCTAATGCCCACAGAATTAGCTCTCCACTCTGTGAATTTTTTAGGGATAAAGTGCCAGGGATAAACTGTATGCTGAGTGTTATTAAACAGGTGGCTGTATTTCCCTAAGGAAGCATGCTAACAGGAAGAGTTTTACAGAAAGAAAAATTCCTTATGCAACTGGCATGGTAGGGAGTGGGACAGAACTGAATTTCCTCGTGGAATATAAGACTGTAGTAGAATTGCAGACCTCCTCTTCTTCCCCGGTGCATGATCAGAAATTCACCCTCAAAAGAGCATATGCCATGAAGTTCATTTTCCAGCACATGCACATTTCCCTTCTCTTTCCTACAGGATTTTCTAAAGAATGAGACAGCTGGCTCCTATGATAAGAAAGTTATAATATTCAAATTTTAGTAGTTTTTTCTCATTAAAAAACCTTCACATAAAGAAAAAATAGACCAAAATTTTACATATTATACAATACTCAATGCATTACTGCTATATATATGGACCTGATCCAGAAAAAAAAACTTGAGCATTTCAGCAGGATTACTCATGTTTAAAGTTAAACATGCATTTAAGTGCTTTGTTGGGCTGAAGCTTAAGCATCCTATAAATGAACTGTTTTAATAGCACAGACCAAATATCTACTGGAATCTTAATGCAGAAGTAACCAGGGTTTCAAAAAGACAATGTCAACATTCGGAACTCTGACCTTTTTGCCCCACTTCAACTGGGTAAGCAAGAAAAAAAAAAACCAAACCAAAAATGGAAAGGAGAGCTTCCTTATCAGAAAGTACAGAATTGCTACATTTGTGAAAAGGAACGCAAGACATTGTATTGTTTCCTAAAATTGGAAAAGGAATATAGAGGAGAACATGCAAACTGACTTCTGATAGTGAGATGGAAAAAAAAGAATTAGATTCCACATAATTTATAGTTCAAGCAGAGAGGAGTCAACTAAAAGTAAATAAATTATTCCACTGTAGATGGACATGAAGTTCTCATTACTATTAATGGAAGATATGGGTGAATTTCAAGAGGATACTACATACATCTAAAGCACTGTACTTGTTAAAAATTATTGTGAAAGGATGTGTCCCTCTAATCAAGAGAATGTCAACCTCTGGTAGAACATAGCACTGAAACACTCAAAACTATCTACACATTCACTGAACTGTTCAGTAGACTAATTTGATGCAGTGTAAAGCATCACGGTCTACATGTGCAACACTATTAGACTGCAACAAACTACATTTCACCATTGTAAGACAGCAGTGTTGGGGACAGTACTATCTTATGGTGGTGAAAATAACTGCAGCTAAACACACATGTAAATGCTGACCCAGGTGTAAATTGTGCCTGGTCAGCCCAGGCAGCAGGGGGACAGATCTTTGCCTGCCATTTAGCTACACAGCTCTGCTCTTTGGCCATTCTCATGCCCCAGCCATCCCCTCCGCTGCCGGATGCCATGGCCCTGACCCCAGGGCTTACCTACCAGGCCTGCTGCCAGCCCAAGGCTGCTCTGCCCCAGCTGAAACTGCTGCAGTCCCACACACACATAGACACTGCACCTGGGAGCTGTTAACTCCATTACAAGCTACGTTGAAGTTTCTCGAGCCACACTAATTGAACATGAAGATGCAACCTGTATGGTAATGCTCCTCAGTCTTTCATATGTTTGAATGGTATTCTTGGCCTGTGCAAGTTTCATAGACATGCAGCAGGACCATTCACACAATTATATCAAACAGAATGAACCCAAGTCTGTATATGGGGTGGTTGGAGGGAGGGGGTTTTCTTATTCTATTAGCCTCAGCTGATAGACCTATTTGGCTGGAAATAAACTATTCCTATTTGAAAAGGAAAACTAGAAGTGCATAGAATAAGCATCTCTATTAAGAAATATCATACACAAGATTTCATAGATTTCATAGACATTAGGGCTGGAAGGATCTCAGTGAATTGAATCCAGCCCTGTGCCCTAAGGGCAGGAAGTCAGCTGGGGTCATAGGATCCCAGCAAGATAAGCATCCAATACTTGAACCATCTCTGATGGCAGGCTATTCCACACCTTGGAGGCTCGGACAGTAAAGACATTCTTCCTTATGTCCAGCCTGAAACGGTCTTGCAGTAGTTTATGACTGTTTGACCTTGTCATCCTTTGGGGTGCTCAGGTGAACAAACGTTGCCCCAGATCCTGGTGGTGACCCCTGATAAGCTTATAGGTGGCCATAAGATCACCCCTGAGTCTACATTTTTCCAGGCTAAAGAGCCCCATGGCTCTCAGCCTGTCATCGTAAGGTCTGTTTTCCTGACTTCTGATTTTGCGCGTGGCTCTCCTCTGGACTCTCTCAAGCTTCTCCACATCCTTTTTGAATTGTGGTGCCCAAAACTGGATGCAGTACTCCAGCTGTGGCCACACCAGGGCCGAGTACAGGGGGAGAATGACATCCCAGGATTTGCTTGAGAAGCATCTGTGGATGCAAGCCAGAGTTTGGTTGCTTTACTAGTTGCATTGAAACTTACATGCTACAGAGTCTGAACTTCAGATGTATTCCAAACAGTTATTGGCTGGCAATGTAGCTGAAATTCACATAACAGACTCCAGTGAACTGTGCTTCCAACTCAGAGAATCAGTTAAAAAAACAGCAAAAAACCCCAACTTGGAAGCCAGGGAATTGAGTGTACAAGTCATGAGATCTGAGCCCATCCCAATTCAACACTTTGAAAAGTGCCCCTGAGTTTAGAGGAGACTAGGTGCTGACGGCCCTTGTACTTTAGCCAAGGAATGAAGTAGTAGCTCTGGCACTAGCTTCACTGGCTTCAAATCACCATGTCTCTCAACCAGGGCTGGGCATTCAAGAGTAGTCTACAGGGTTTTAGTGGAGAATGCAGTAAAAATACTATCTTTTATTAAACATATACACAATTTAGTTTGTAAAGCTAGAGTGTGATTTCTTTCTCTCTGTCTTCACTTAAGGGTTATGGCAATGGCAAATAAAATATTTGCTATGTTTTCATCTCAATTTTAGGGTGGTAAATTTCCCTCAAGGAGAAGTTTGTTTCATGTTGCCACTTGGAAGCTCATTGTCTGTTACAAAAATGTGATTTGCAAGTATTTTTAATTTCTTTTTGTAAGTATTATAGGTCTTCAGCATTCTGCTTGGTTTAAACCATCTAATTTTGGGAAAAAAGCATTTATTATTTTCCCCTAGTACATATGCAAATAAACCATGTACTACTGTCTTCATATTATACAGTTTTCATTTTCCCCCACCATCCTATTCAACCACAATATATTTTTAAACCTAAAAAGGAAGAAACTTGTTGGTTTTGGGGTTTTTTTTAACATAAAATTATCAAAAACAGAGGACGAAGATCTCAAGAGGCCTTCTAGTTTAACCCACTACTCACAGGGGGATTATCTGTTTAAACCATTCCATGTTGTTGACACATGTAAAATATATAGTCATAGCAAATGACTTTGGTATGGCTGGTATGACGCAACTATTATATCTGCATGCTCCTATAGTAATGCAAGTGTAGCAAGACTATAATGTAGCTTTAACCTTGCTTCATTCAGTGTTAGGGTTGTAGAAATTTACCTCCTGTCTATCACTTTAGGAGCATACAGATGTAACAGTTTTGTAACAGCTGATGCACACCATTACAAGTTATAGCTATACACAACCCCAGACAAATATTTGTCTAACCGATATTTAAATACATCCAATGACTGAGCTCCTGAAGCCTTGCTAATCTTTTCCAGTGATTAGCTACCCTTACAGATAAAAGGGGTTTCTTAATACCTAACCTAAATATCCTTGGCTGCAATTTAAGACCATTACTAATGGTTCTGCTCCCTGTGGACAAAGACAACAATGGGTTAGCATAGTCTTTATGACAACTGTCTCTGTAGTTGAGGACTTTTATCAGATTCCCCCCCTTCTGTCTTTTCTTCATCAAACTGAACAATCCCAATTCTTCCATTTAATGCTTGGATCCAAGGGTATGGGTCAACACTGCAATCTTTACTTATAAATGGGCCTTCTCATACAAGTAATGAGGGAATGCCACAGATATGAAAATAGCGTCTGAAATCACAAGGGGCTCTCTGCAGTATAAAAACTCCACCCATCTTAGGAAAGCTTATTTTTATTTAAAATGTTGAAAAACATCAAGGTATCATTCAAATAATCAAACAGGAATTAAAAAGATCTGAACTTGAAAGAAAGAAAAAAAAAGTATATTACCTACCATATAGTTAGAATGGGAATGAATTACTGGCTTACCTGCATTCAACTTTTAACATAATAAAATAAAGCATGCATAAATGGGGAACTAGCACCATGCCACTGATATTTTTGGAGTAATTAATATACAATGCTTTATGTTTAAACTGGACATCTAGTAAATAAATAATTGTTGTAGTTTTTAGTCTACAAAAATATATTTTTTAAACAAACCTGCTCAAAGAAGTCCCAGAATACATTCCTTTTGAAAACTGGTAATTTAACTGCTATTCTTAACCCTGGTTAAAACATCACATCAGGAGATTGCATATGACAGAATTCTCCCTAGAAATTTGACTGTGCAAAAGCTTCAGAAATTAACAACCTTGTCTCTGTCATTTTAGAAAATGTGAACATTAATAAAGACTTTGATTTAAAAAAAAAAGAAGCTTGAAAGACACATGGTTGTTCTCTCGTTGCGCCATTAAAATTTAGAGCATAATCACACACGTCATTACAAACTTCAACTCTTTAAAAAAAAAAACCCCATGTGTACAATAACACTTGTGATTCTTGGAGGCAAACACAGACTATAGAGCTAATGCATGACTTTTCAAGTAAAATACAACAGCTGCATTCACAGTAATCTTGCTGCATTCACAGTGACACTCTGAAATCCAAGCCTGTTTTGGATTTATCTTTTCATAGATTACAAAGGTTTATAGACTATAAGTAAGTCCTATCTTTTCCTAGGCTACTTTAAATATCAACGACAATGTAGCAAATTCACAACATGAATTCTCAGGAAGCTTGTAAATGTATCTTTGAGAACAACAAAGATAACAATTATACACATCTCCAGATTGCACTTGGGCCAGGCTCACACATTACACTTTTACTGGTATAAATGACAAAAAATTATTTATACTTGTAACAGAACAGAAGTTTAGCACACAGACTGGTTTAAAGTGGCAGAACCAAGTCTAAGATTAGTCCCCTACCCCCAAAAGGGTGAATGCATGTTCTGCTTGCTACTAATCTAAAATATGTCGCTTACAGAAAACCACATAGCTTAGAATCACCTCAGGCTTTTTGAATGTCTGTATGTAGCCTTGGAGATGAATACTGGCAAATTGTGAATGCACATTTTTCAGATTATTGCAATCATGATTTCCTCCTGGCTCATGGATGTTGGCATGAATGAACAATAATAAATTTTAATATATTGTAAAAAGGCTCAATTTTCACAAACATATACACTATATATTTATCTCTCTCTCATACATATAGGCCACGTCTACACAAGACATGTTACTGTGTATTAGCCTAATTTAATATGCATTAAGGGTGCATATCTACATATGCATGCCCTTAAGGCACATTTAAAAATGGCAGATTTAGGCTAATCGTGCCTCAATTTGATACCTGCAAATGCAAGTATCAAATTTAGGCATGATTAGTTTAAAGTGTATTAATGCACATGTAGACGTGACCCAACACTAACTTTAGTGCCTGGTGTGCCCAGCCCCAGGGCTCCTGACTGGCCACCTCTCCTCCCCCAGGCTGGGCTGCTCTGTGGCAGCCCTGAGCACTTTGTGCTCTGGGGCACACTTCAGAGGAGCTTGGAGGAGCCTGTGCATTCCCCAAAAGCTCATCAGGCCCCATGTACCCCTACGGACAGACCACAGGCTGTCTCTGCCTGACCTGTTCCCCTCCAGAGCTGCTGCTTGCCCACAGGTGAGTATTGCAAAGGGCTGCAGCTTGCCCAGCACTGAGATCCCCTTGAGGGCTGCTGCTTGGCTGTCTCTGGCAGCACTGCTCCCTGCTGCTGCTTACCCACAGCTGTCTCCTGTGCCTGCAGGTCCTATGGTGAAGTTGCTCTGCTGTGCAGCTCTTAGTGCTGGGCACTGCTGGCAGCTGTCCAGGGCTGGCCATGCAGAGACAGCCACGTCAGATCCCAGAGAGACAGCACAGGATGACCATGTTGTTGTCCTCCTCCCCATCAAGCCCCAGCCTGACCCATGCGTGGACACCTTGTCAACTGCTAGGACCCCCAAGTGGACCCGGGAGGCAGCTGTGGGACTCTGGGGCCATACTGATGTGAAGGGGCAGTTTAAGCAGGGCGGGCACTTGAACATCCACATTTATGAGGCCTTGTTGGGCAAGATGCAAGAGCAAAGGCAATGACGCATAAAAGTCAGGGTCTTGCAGGTACAATGAATGGCTGTGACCAGCTTCAATCATTGGTCTGGTCATGCCCAAAAGTCCATGTCCTTTACGCAGCAACTGACCTGCATTTTGGTTCCCCAGGAGATGGGTTGCACCTCTGTGACCACCACCAGCAGGCGCAGCTTGGCAGAGCCCCCCACCTCATAGAGATGCCTCTGGTGACACTTCACTGGAGGAGGGGACCTTGGGCCTTCAGTGCCCTGCCCTGCCCTCCTCCCCTGGCAGCTTGGGAAGCTCTGCCCAGTGGCTGCCTCACGCTTGGTGCAGCCCCACACTTCAGCATGAGGAATAGTTGGCAGTGCCACTGCTGGCCACCAGCAATGTCAGCTCACCCCCCATGGGGTCCACTGGCTGGGCACCAACCTGCCATGCACCAGGCACAGCAGTCACAGCTGGATGCTGTTGTAAATGAGGAGGCCCATGCCACCAGCCCCACCAGCCCTAGACACATGGTAAGTCCTGCACTGGGGGAGGGCCCTTCCAATCCCTGCTCTTGGCCCCTGTCCCTGCCTGGCTTGCTTGCAATTGCCTGGCCCCAGGTTCCGCCCTGCCCCCCACCCCTTCCAGCACACAGACAGCTGAGACACTGTATCAATCATGCACAAATACTTGTGCTGTCCAACATTTTTGTAAATCCTCCATTAAATGTTGATTTGAGACTGAACCAAAGACTTACATGGATCAAGTCAGGTTTGCTTGGAACATTGAAGGAGACACAAAATACCATGATATTTAATGTCAAGATTACTTACATTTCACTGATTTATTTCAAAGAATGGTAGCGACTGAAATATATGGTACTACATATTAAAGCCACTGCTTAGTCTTTTTCTTTAATACAGAAGGCAAACTAGTAGATGACTATCAGGAGATCAGCTTACAGTACTCCTAAATTATCTGATACAAGTTGTGTCCTGCTAATGTAAGCAAAGAAACAAGAGAACCTTGTGCATCTATTTAAGTATACTGTTGAAAAAGAGGAAATTAACTGTTCAAATGATAAAGAAGCCTTGCTTCACATGTATACATTCTTTACAAAAATAGCTCTGAGTGTGATTCTACTATAAGCCAGCATTCATGCAATAAACCATTATTTGTTTCACATGGAAACCATATTGTAATGAAAATTAAAACCATACAGCATAAATGATTGAACATTGTACATAACCTATATATGACTTTCCACTAAGGTTACATCAAATGAAGGCTACATCACATGGGGAAAAAAAGGTGTTGTATGCATGCACACACAATATGATTGGCATACAGGACCATATGCACTCCAATCTACTTCAGAAAAAAACAAACAAATGTGATAATATGTTAAGGCATAATAGATACAGGTCTACATATTATTTTACTTTTTTTATAGTTTACATCAGATGCTATTTGAACACTATCCTAGTCTATCCATAAAATGTTCATGGCTTGAAGAATAATTTTACACAGGTACCAATATTCAACAGCTGTTGGAATGGTGTATATTCATGAAGTAAGAACTATATCACTATTTTTCTAGCATAGTTCCTCAAGTGAAAAGCCAAAGTTTATGTGCCTAGCAGGGGTACCACAAGGCATCAGATGCTCAGCCCCCAAAACAGTCAAAGTAGCACTATTATACAGTACTACAGCTAAAGCAGACTCCATAGTTTAAGCTAGCATAGGTTCAAGGAGACTGAAGCTCAGGCATAGTTCCTTTCACCCTTAGTTACAGATCTTAAACCAGATGCAACTCTTAAATTTAAAATCATGAACTGCAGTCCTTCTCCTGCTCACACTAAAATTAATGACAGAAGATCAGATCACTAATCTTTCAAAAAATGGATTTACTCACCCTCCAATTAGCATGAGTAGTTCATAATTACTTGAAATTATGTTAACTGGCAATATACCTGCTCAAATGCTTACTTCTAGCTCTCTTCCCCATTTCAAGTATTGTCTCTACCCAGGAACTCTTAAGTCCATGTTTATTTTAAAACCAGGAATTTAGTAAAAACTATTAGAATTTCTTTAGATACAATTTACTTAGTGGAATGAACATTTCAACAAATACTCTGTTTGAAAAAATTCAGCAATTAAGCTATCTTTGCTCAATTTATGTCAAATATTAGTAACTTTTCTTAGATCACTTCTGTTATTTTTAAGATCAGAGTTCTCTTTGAAACATTTACCTAAATCTTTCACTTGGATCCTTAATTTTCCTGATCCAAATTAAATCATTCCCCATTACATTTTAACATCCTATAATTCCCTCCATTTGAATAATCACTTTTTGACATTTTATGAGCAGAACTAATGCCAAATGGCATTCAGTTAAATAACATTCAAACCGTGTATAAAAAATTGAAAGCTTTGCGTGTCTAAATTTGCATGCCAAAATGCACAACTTGAATCTAATCCCCAAATGACCTTTCCATATAATTCTTAATTAAAAATAAAAATAAAGGGATTATGTAAATAAATGTCTCTCAGGTAACATTTTTTTCAGGCTATAATATCTGTCAAATTTATCCAGGACTTGTGTAAAATCCTCTGTAATTAATTCCTTGCTTATTTGTAAGGAATGCAAATGTTGTATACCTGAAATACTGCTAGAATATTCCAGTTTTGTTTCCTATGCTGCTTATTGGCTGTTACTCCTTCCCTTCCCTGTTTTGCCACTTCCTGTCATCATATCATCCTCTCCTTTTGCATAGTCTATTTCTAACGTGACTAATCACACCCATTGTTGTCTCTCTCCTATCCAACAATACGTAGGCAACTGTTTATCCTCTGGATCATGGTGTGAGCACAAGAGGTCTACGACCATCACACCAAGACCTCTGATGCATATGCCTAGGTGAGAGTATGGAGGAGTGGAAGCTGCCCAAGACCTACCATCTTCCCTTTAGACCAGAGACAGAATCCAAAGGCTAGACCAAGTCCAGACATTCAGTGCCTCAATAGTTGTAGCTACTGCCAGAGTTCAATAGATTAGAACAGCTGCTGACTGCCTAATGCCTCAGTAAGGGTGCATTTCTGTCAGGGTGTTGTCCCTTAGCCTTTGTCCAACTAAACAGTACCTACAACCAAACAACAACTGCATATCAGAATGAACACACACCAAAAAACCAAAAGACAAAAATATCCAGTTTCCTATAGGTGCCCACTTCTCGCAAGACAATTACTTCCTCTCTGATCTCACAGTTCTGATCCTCAAAGGGAACTTACAAAACACCTTTCATAGATGAGCCTATGAACTTCACTCCATAAATCTACTGGATACAAAAAATCATGGACTTAATATAGACATTGGATTTATGACACATTACAATCTGCCTGACATCTAACACACCAGGAAACCTGCCTCAAGCTGACCACTTGCATTCTTTTACACATTTCCCTCCCTATATTTACTAACATAACTTAGCAATTTTTAATAAATATCACTGTAACTAGAAACTAATGGTTTCATTCCAAATTTCAAATTAAACTTTTCAATAATGTTTACTGGACAGTAAGATTTATTTGAAGTCTGGTTTTGCACAATAGTGAACAACTAACAGCACATATGGAGAAAGCAACAAATTATTATGAATAGCGAGTTACTCTCAGACAGGACACATTACAAAAAGGCTACATGTCTATGCATGTCATGGCCATAGACAAAAAGTCTTTATAATGTATAACATTTTCCTCTGATTTTTGTCTCTTTGACCAGTTCACTTCCTAATGAAACCGCTCCATGAATTTTTACAATTTTTCCAAAATGTTTACAAAGTGTTTGCAGTATGTCCAATGATGTGCAGTGTAACTTTAAAATAATCAAAATTAAGAAACATGAAAGTTTTATTGAAAAGGAATTTATATCAACATTTTATTTATTTTCCCTTAAACAATTTAATAGCATGCTACACATTTTTCATTTTAGTGAAATTAAAATGCAAACAGTTAAGTAAATGTCCAGCCTTTCATGCTCATCATAGTTTGTTATAATAAATTAACTAACTAAAATTATTTAAGCAAGACGTAATCAAAACGAATAATGGATAATGAGACTGATCATGCACAGATGTTCACTTTCTACTGGAAGGACTGCTACTCTCCCAATAGAAACTATGAGTGTACAGGTATTTAACATTTTTCTCCAAGAGCAAAAATGCCCACTGCTGAGCCACAGGTCATTATCCCTGAAAACTCATGGTGATCAGGAGAGGCCCCAGATGATTGGGAAATGGCAAATATACAGCCCATCCTTAAGAAAGGGAAAAAGAAGGATCCAGGGATCCCTCATGGTCAAGGATAATCACTCCCATGGGTCAAGTAAAGGGTGGTAGATGAGTCTGTTAATGGCTAAGAAAGCCTGTCCTAGAGCCACAGACTCTCTGGCAAACACCACAGATGGTGGTTAAAAGGGAGAGTCAGACCATGGAGTTGTGAGTTTTGTTTCCTTTCCTTCCCTATCTGTCATTTTTGCTGCCTCTAGTGCAAGACAGTTTTCCTCGAAGTAAGATGTGCCTCCTCTCACAAGGTATCATTATGTAGCCCTGTCCTGGACTAGTTTTTCCCCAATTTGTGGTGTCAATGCCACACTTAATGTTTCCCTTGACGGTGTCCTTGAAACATTTCCTCTGGTATCCTCATGTCCTTTGTCCTGGCTGAGTTGGGAATATAGAAGTCGTTTTGGTGTATGTACATCAGACATATGCACACAATGACCTGTCCACTGCAACTGATGTTGAATAATCAACATCATACCGGTGTAAGCTTCCATACTGGTAGTATTAATGTCGGTGAGGACAGGCTTATTGGTGAGGATAGGCATGTGACAATCCTCCCACTTTATGCCAAGGATCTTTTGATGGTAGTGCTGGTGATGGCATTGCAGGGTTTTCAGGACACTCCTCCAGAGAGATAGATCACATGTTTGAAAGAGCCACCCAGATACCATGTGAAGAACTGCAGCAGTACAGAAGGAAAACCCCCACAAAATTGCATGCTGCTGGTTATGACATATCACCCTTCCCTCGAACCTATATGGAAAATCCTGAAACAGTTGCAAGCCCTACTAGATGGAGACCCAATTCTTAAAGAGATCTTCCCAGAACCACCCATCCTAGCCTTCAAACAATCACTGAACCTTGCTGACCTCATTACCGGAAGCAAACTTCCTACAGCCCAAAACATGCTGAATGGATCTAGACCATGCCAAGACAAGAAATGCAAAAGCCTGCCACCACCCCGACAATTACTACACCCCACAACAGAGCCATTAGCATCCCTGGATCTTGCAGCTGCACCTCCAGAAATGTAATACATCTCATCCAATGCACCAAATGCCCTGATGAAAAATTCATAGGAGAGACCAAACAACAACTGCGCACCAGAATGAACGTACACTGGATATCTATCAATTACAAGAATACCCAATTACTCACAAGAAAACCACACTCTCTCTCCAATCTCTCAGTTCTAATCCTCAAAGGGAAATTATGAAACACTTCTCTGAGATGAGCCTATGAACTTCACTTCATCAGCCTCCTGGATACAAAAAAAAAAAAAAGAAAATGGACTAAATTTAGACATTGGATTTATGACACATTATAACCTGCCTGACATCTGACTTCCCAGGTACCTCTTCACTATTTACCTGCTACATTCATCCTTCTCCCCAACCCCAACCTCTCTCTCACCCATTGACTCCTCAATTTACATCTTCACTGACTGGCTTTCTTGCATTTATGTCAGCCTTTGGCTTCTTTACTATTCATTCCATCCAGAAAGAGCACACACCAACTGCAGCTGCTTCCTCAGCCTGATGAAGGGTTTTTAAGCCCAAAAGCTTGCTAAGAAGAAACTTTCCAACTATTTAGTTGGTATAATAAAAGCTACCAGATTTACCCAAAGAAACTTGTTCTCCTCTATTTGGCACAGGTGAAGCCACATCTGGAGTACTGTGTCCAGTTTGGGCCCCCCACTACAGAAGAGAAGTGTACAAATCCTATTATGCTTCACTTCCATCATCATGGGCAGAAAGGCTGGCCCTGCTACCATGACATGGGGCTGCTGCTGCAGACTTCCTCGGTGTCCCACTCCCTCCGGGCAGCAGATTGGGAAACGGGGTGGGGGCAGGGTTCCAGCTGGGTGGGATCATGGAGCTTGGGGCTGGGGCTGAGGCTGGCTGCAGCACAGAGCCCTCACCCAGGGGGGCAGAAGCAGTGCAGAGATCAGGTGGGCAGGCTGTGGGCATGAGGGGGGAGGGGTATGGAGACCCCTCTTACACTCCCCTTATGGTGCACAGCCCTGGCAAGCAGTGAGGGCAACATCAGAAGTGGCTGCTCTCTGCTTCATGCTAGTGCCTGGCTCCAGGCAGTGCTGTGAGGAGGGCAGCCCCCACCAGGCCACTGGTTTTCCTGGCACTCCCCACGCTCATGGGGCACAGGAGGGAAGCCCTAGGCACTGGAAAGGGCTGGGGCAGGGAAAGCAGTCAGCTCCAGTGCCTGGGGCTTCCCTCTTGGCTCCTGCGATTATGGGGAGTGCTAGGGAAACAAGTGGCCCAGTGGGGCCTACACTTCTCACTGCAATGTTCAGTGCTGGCCAGAGCCAGGTACCAGCACCTGCACCTTCTGGTGTGCCATGGGGGGGGTGGAAGGGGGGATATGGGGAGGTCCCCACAACCCCCCACCAACCACACAAACAGACACCCCCCCCATGTCCCCCTGTTGACTGGGGAGGAGTGTGTTCCAGAGGCACACACCCACCAATGCCACACAATCCCCCAACATACCCCATGCCCCCCCACAGTCACAACTCCTCACAAGTTCCCCCCAAACCATATACATACACCCACAACAGCACCCCCAATAATATAAAATACCAAGAATTTATTTTTGAGTTATTATGCAATCATCTCCATATACAGTACACAAACACAAATCATGACAAAACATTTTATGTAATAAAATTAAAATGTTATAGTAGGTGTTTGACTTTTAGTGTACAATTTGTTTTTTTCTGGTTCTAAGATGGCAACCCGCTCCCCCCGCCCCCAAGGAGTATTTTCACAGGCCAAGGGGAAGGATTTCTGGTGGCAAAAGTCAGGGGTTGGGGTGGGACTTCTGGTACCAAGATGGCAGCCACGGGTAACTGTCAAGGGGCGGGGCTACCCATGCGGCCCTCCACCTGAAATACTTGCCTGCCCCTGTTAATACGTGCACTGTGCATTGTGAAAAGAGAATCAGGCAGATAGAAGATTGTACCATAATGCACATGCTCTAGGGGAAAATCACAAATCTTTAATTTCCTAGCTTTTGACTGCTTGACTATGTCACCATAGAAATATTCTTTTAATAGATTTTATTATTTGTTTTTATATGAATTCCTATCCTTTTTTTTATTTCAGGAAGCTGGGGTAAATCAGCCCACACTCAGCTCTGTGCTGCCACAGCTCAGGCTTCCAGTACCCAAGGCAGCTCATATCCCATTGCTGAGTGTTGAGTGAAGGCTCCTACTGCTCTACCAATGCAAACCGAAGGGCAAGAGAACACCAAGAGTGACTTTGGGAGATGGATTTGGGGAGTTTTGAGAAGTCTGAAATTGCTACATTGTTCACAGGAAAAAATGCTGTACACTGGGCACATAAAAAAATTAAGTTATATGCAGATTTACTTTAAAAACTGATCCTAAGTTTTGCTCAGGAAGATGCTGTCAGAGCAGAAAGCTTATTCTGAGTTCTCCAATAGTTCCACCCTGGTATCCTACCCACTGCAACAGCTCTACAGTGATTTCCAAGTTCTCCTGGAGAAGCTGTCTTGCTCCCAGGAGTCCCAGTGCAGTCTCTGCTGCTACTGCTGCTTTGGCAGTAAGATTAAGGTGTTTGTATTCTGTTAATATTTTGACACTTTACTCATTATAAAAGCAAAACACAAGAACAGTGATTTTCAAAAGTGCTTATCTCAATCAAACCCAAACAAATATTCATGAAACAAAGTAAAGGCATTGTTATAACCTTGGGCCTTTCTTCCATAGCAGGCTACAGACTGTTTAGGTGTTAGGACTTCTCAATAAAACATTGCTAGGATCTTTTAAAATGGAAAGGGTTAGGCCACGGTCAGCTCCATATATTATAGAAACATGTTGCCATTAACACCTCCTATAATAAGTGAAGACATTACTCATTTTATAGATGGAGGATCTGTAACATGATTTACTCCAAGGCAACAGCATAAGCACCAAGATTAGAAATTTCATGTTTCTAGTTCAGTAATCCATGAATGACAGTGCTGCTGTTTATCCTACACCAGCAGATATAGGCAGTAATAAAATTAAATTTCTATAATAAGTCTTTTTAAGCCACAACTGTAATATAAGGAGGGGTGACAATATTCTACTTATTTCAATACAGTCATGTATCTAAAAAGAACGTTTTTTTATCTTGGCAGATAAGCAAGCTGTAACATTCCACCAGGCTGAAAGCTCAGGTTCACTTTCTGCCTCCAAAACATGCAGTAATTCACAGAGACACAAGTCTTGTTGCATCTGCTTCTTACATTTTGCCTAATAGTCAGAGGTTCTGCCTACCGTACTTTTTAACTGCACCCTCTTCATGTTAAAACCTGTTACTCAATAACTATATAGTAATCTTGTATTTAACTGGAAACAAGCATATTTCCACTAACATTTGGAAGGGTTGTATGGCCTGTTGAAGGCGAACATTAAGTTATAAGCAGTATCTTAAACAGCCATATATCAAAATACTGTATTGGGTGGGGGGGAGCGGAGACCCCCCCCACTAATCTTATGTGACTTTTTACTTGTAAATTTGACTAACAAACCTCACTAGAAACAAGAGTTCTCTGTAAATTAGATGTTTCTTGAAATATTCAAAGACTGAACAAAACGCCTATACATCATGATAAATAGAAGTCCATTTAGTACAGCTGAAGTAATCACTGTATACAAGACCCTAAATAGAATGTGATTATATGTCTTCATGAATAGCCACATAATTGCCCTTTTTGAAATTACTACATAGTTGTGTTCTAATTTTTTTTAAATAGGAAGTGTTTAAAAAAAGTATTTAGCTCTGCACACTTAAGTTTGCTCGTCACCCAAGTATTAGCCTAAACCCTCCACTTACTTGCATACAAAAAACTTCTCATTGGATATTAAGGGTGCTTTGAGTCAGTTACACCCAGCTTGGGATACAAATTAGAACCTGGTTATATTCAGACTGGAACCAATACATTTTGTAGTAGGAAATGCGGGGCTAAGGGGGTGGTGGGAAATCAGTTCCTCAGAAAGAATATGCAACAAGTTCTCCCATAATTGACAAGTCATATCTCTACATGAAAAAATTTAGTTGGCGTGGCAGCAGCCCACTCAGTTTTGTCACACTGCCATATGAAGGCTTCCTCCAAAACAATTAGCAATGTAAATATTTCATACCAACATAAAAATCTACAGCACATTAAAAATTACAAAGCCATTGAACAGTAACGTAATAAAAAACACGATAAAGTGAAAATGTACTGATAATACTATTTATTTTCTTATTTAAATAATATCAATAATTTTTAAATTTATTTGAATTTGCAGTTTTGTTTTTCATGCCAGAGGGCCTCTTAATCTAGAAAGTACAGTTGCAGATTTTAAATCCATTTTGCTACAAAGAACATAATGCCATATATTTATGGTGCTAAGGAGTAGGCTACCCTTTGAGGCAGGGGTGGACAAAATGTGGCCTGTGGGCCGGATGCGGCCCACCAGGCCATTTTATTGGGCCTGCAGGGCCCCTAAAAATTTTAGAAAGTTAATATTTATCTGCCCTGGCTGCCTGTCACGCAGCCCTTGATGCCTTGCCAAAATTCAGTAGGCGGCCTTCCGCCCAAAATTACTGCCCACCCCTGCTTTGAGGGCAATGGATGGCTGGTGGTTTTGAGGACAGGAAGCCACAAGTCATGAAGAAGCCATGAAGTTTTGAAGGGGTACTCCTGCACACTTATTTTCATAGCTACAGGAATTTATTCACATGCTTGAAGTTAACATCATACCTAAATATTTTGCTGAACAGAGGTTTGTGTGCTTAAGTGTTTTGCTGAATCATGACCAGAGTTAAGGAAAATTGTTTGGCCCTTGACACCTAACCTAAGGGCATGAACAGAACAATCTTTGTGTTTGCACATGACTTCTTATCACATTACCTGGACTAGATATTGACTCGTGTCCCTCCAGGTGTTAAAAAATGCTATTCTTCATCCTTAGTCCCTTGATATGAAGATGAAAGTAGTCTAGAGTGGACAAGTAAACAAATATCCTGAACCCATACTCAATGAGAACACCATTGGAAAGAAAAACATTTTGATTAACTTTATTCAGTCCCTGGAAAGCCTATTGTGCCCCCATGAGCCCTGGGACCCCCAGGGCCTGCTAAGAGGACCCCCAGCCCGCTACCCAGAGGTGAGCAGGGGCCCATGGTGGGAGGGATGTAGCCCAGCTGTGGTGAGGCAGCTGAGTGGAGCTGAGGAGGGTCACTCCCCCACATTTCCTACCTTTCCAAGCCCCCCAGGGAGCCATGCGACTGGAGCCTTGTGAACAGGATGTGCAAATAGGCATGCTTCTGGGCCCAGCATGTGAGTTAGTACAGGAGTTTGCTCAGGAGGGTGAATGGGAGGGCCCGAGACCCTGCCAGTGAGCCCCAAGGGAAGACAGTCACAGCGGTAGCCGGACTACCACTGGTACAATGTGGATGGCCACATGCTGCACCCAGAGGATCCCCTTGGAGTCTGAGACCTCCCGCTCTGGTGCTTCTGAGGTTTCCACCCATATGGAACGTACAGTTCCAGGCTCCACACAGACTGAGCCTCTGGCTCTTGGCTGTGGGGGGCTGCCTGGCATGAGTCCAGGCACATGGGACTGGGAGCATGACCACCTCCCCTTGTAAAGTCTGCTCCACTTTGAAGTCTGTGGCACCAGATAGGGGAGCTCCAGACTGCAGTCGAAAGACTGTGTCATCAGAGATGGTGAGCAGGAGATCGACTCCTACTGCCAGGCCCTTCACCCCATGAAGGCTGAGGGTCAACAAAGGTCACCTTCCAAGACAAGGGAGGACTTGAGGATCTCCCAGTGCATCAGGATCTGGAGCAATGTCTGTTCACCAGAGTGCCCCAAAGGATGACAAGGGATGACAAGGTCCAATGGTCACAAATCTGGACAGTGCTGTAGTGGAGCTGCCAGGTTCTGGCATGTGGCCTGCGGCTGTATAGCATGTGGGGGTGGTTTCCACATCATAGCCACACCACCAGCACCTCTTGTCCCGGTGGCCAAAGCAGATGGCCCCATTCAGAGGCAGGCAGTTGAGGTGGGTATGGTGAAGGAACTGCCAGTCCACAAAGTGCGTGAAGCTCCCACTGGGCATGAAGTGGTTGCTGAAGTCTCACTTCAAGGTGATGTCAAAGACCTTGCCCTGGTTTAGTTTGGCCCTCAGGTCGCCAGCATACTTGTTGCAGATGCCATCCAACAGGAGACATTCCAGGAAGGTCTTCATGCGGGTCATCATGGTGATGCGGTTGGCACGTGGGGCTCAAAATGGATGCCTCACAGGACACCCTCAACCTTATAGGCTAGATGCGTAGCTCCAAAACCACTCCTTTACCATATCCCATGCCATGTAGGTGGTATTCAAACATTGTCCCTCTGAAGTCTTGGTCTAGCTTGGCTTCCTGTCATTACTGGGCTCTCTGCAGCCCTATGTATGTGCCTTCCCTGGTGTTGGGCTCGCCCAGCCCTGTCTCTCTGCCCCCTGGCACTGGGCTGTCCACAGCCCTGTCTCTGCACCCACACTGGCACTGGGGTCTGCTCACCCCCTTTTTACTGCACACGAACTTCTCACAAGGAGTTAAGCACCTTGTAGCCCAAGGCACCTGGTGAGTTCCTGGAGCTCCATGAGTCCAGTAAGCAGCATATCAGGTGGGCACAGCATGTCTGGGCAATTATTCTCTGCAGGCTCCTTCCCATGGCTCTTGCCAGAGAACTATATGTGCCCAGGGCCCTGCCTTCTTCCGGTCAGCTGACTGGGTGCAGGTGCAAGTTAATTCCCTCATTAGCCTGCTGCCATAGTAACCTACACCTGTGGGGTTTTTGCCTGGCTTCTAGGGCCCTCTCCCTAGGCAGTTTCTGCCCTTAAAGGTGGAGGCACTTTAGTGACCTGCAGCACTGAGACAGTGGGTGGCATTGTGCACTTGGCTTCACAGGAAGGTGAAGTCTCCGCTGTTTCTGCTAAACTCGCCCTCCAGCAAGCAGTGAAGAAGGTGGCTAGGTCACATCTAGTGGGTTGCCTCACGATCCTCTTGTAGGTGGTCTCCTTGAGGGCACTGGCAGTGCTGATACTTATCCTTGGGTCCAGACAGGTCAGGAGGAAGTAGGCTTGGGTAACCACCATGATGTCACAGAGGTCTCCCACGCAGGGGATGTTGGTGACTCCCTGCTGGTAGGGGATGTACAGGCTCTCATTGCTGGCCCTCAGTGGCAGGTGCAGCCACCAGACCTCAGCGTCCACCTTCTTGAGGGGGGTCTTGGGGACCGCCAAGCCTCTCAGGATGCACATGACATAGGAGGTGAGGAAGGTGTTCACTGCATCTATCTTCTGCCAGGGGGCCAGCAAAGACAAGTTTAGCTTTTGGGCATCCAGAACAATCCCATTGATGGTCTCCTCCGGCATCTGCTTGGCCTGGTGGCCAGTGGGCATCCCAAAGTGGCAGTAGACCTTGCTGTCATGCAGGTGCCTCATTGCCTGGCCCTGGACTATAAGGGTGGAGTCCAGGATGTGACTCTTCTTCCTGCCATCAATGTGCAGGGAGGTGCACTTGGCAACACTGAAGCGCGGGCCCATCCACCTGGCTGCCTCGGACGTCACATCCAACATCTGCTGCAGCTGGGTGGCAGAGTTGGTGAGGAGGACGAGGTCATTGGCATAGGTCAAGATGCTCAACTTCTGGTCATACAGGTTGAGCCTGCTGCAGCTGCCCGCCACAGCTTGAAGAAGTGGTTCCATGGCCAGGTTGAAGATGATGGGGCTGAGGCGACAGCCCTGTCTCACCCCTGATCGGATAGAGATCTCATCAGTCTCTCCTTCAGTGGACTGGATGGTAATAGTACAGCTGTTGTATAGCTCCTGCACCTGGTCGATGATTCCATCTGGCAGGCCAAGCTCACGGAGGGTGCTGAGGAAGTGGTGGTGGGCCATGGAGTCAAAGGTGTTAGGGATGTCCAGCCACGCCACTGCGCACTGCTTCCTGGTCCTCCAGGTATTGTCCAGGGCCATCTGGAGGGTGAAGTTGTGCTCATAGCAGCCCTCCTTCTACATGAAGCCCTTCTGGATCTGGCTGATGGCTCTGCCGGTCACTGCTTAGTCTGCAATATGGGCCGCCAGGCAGGTAGCGTACAGCTTGGCTATAGGGGAGCAGAGGGTGATGGGTCTCCAGTTGCCTGGGTCCCCCTTCTTATGGACTGTCATGGCCCCCTTCCAGGCACTGTGTGCGCGCTGGTACTCTCTGCACCTGTTGAAGAGAAAGGAGAGGATGAGGCAGCCTGGGTTGCAGTTCTTCAGGAGGCCGCACTGGATGCTGTCCTTGCTGAGGGCAGTGTCCTTGGTTCTTTTGAGGTGGGCCTCCACCTTTTACAGCTTGAAGGTGGCCTTGAACCCCTCTGTAGGGGCAACAGGGGTTGGAGCTTTGACAGTTGCAGGATGTGGGGTGGCACCTTCCACCAACGGGGTTGAAGACCCTGCTGAAGTAGGTGAACAGAGTCCTCAAGGGGACCTGGCAGAAGACCTGACCTGACCTTGCATTAGACCTGAATCCTACAAGCCCATACTGATACAAGTTGTTTTTTCTTACATTCCTTTTGTTGACTTCAGTGGTTTGTAGAGCTAAGTCCTGTATTGTTAGAATACGCTTGGAGTCATTTAATAGTAATCTACATGGCAGTACATTTTCCTGATAGCTCTGTAGCTCATGGCATTCAAGCTAATAGGATGCTATGCTTCAACTCAGTTTCTTTAGCAGGAATAAAACAGAAACTTTTTAACTTTAACATTTCAATATGCATCAGTGGAAGATCCACGGTATTTAAAACCATTTCCCCACCCGGGATGTCTGGCTCAGACCAGACCAGAAATAAATCTGTATTGGCTTCAGATTTCACAGAGAACATGCACTCAAATGATTTTTACAGTGGCACTTTGGAGAACTGACATCATGTATATACTTAGCCCAAATAAAATCCTTCACATTTGGCCCTGATTTCACGTGGAAAACACTACCCCAGTTTGGCTCCACTTCACATGGGGGTGGGGAGAGAACCAGCTCTTTCTTCTGCTTTCCTTTTCTCTTGCCTCACAGAGCTGTCCTGAGATGGATACCTGCTTGTCATAAGACGTACAAGGCTCTGTGGCTTGTCTTAACCCTCAGAGAAAATAGGAAGGAAGTGGGGAACACAGGAAACAAGAGGCGGACAGCATGTTCCTTGCCAAACATTCCCATGCTGGCAACAATTCAACAGGAAAGAAAAGGGGAAGAAAAGAAACAATGCCATTTTAGGAATGAATTCCAAACAAACCCTGCAAACGGTCATCGTTGGTTCTTTTGGAAGCTGCTGGCTTCCTTGCAAGGGAGCCGAGCAAAGAATGACCATGTTTCCTGTGGAAACTGTGCGGCTGCCAGTAAGCGTCCTAAAAATTTTTCTTCTTGTGGCTGGGGGCATTGGGCTTGGTTGCTGGTGCATGGCTTGCTGTTGAAAATGGAGCAGAAGGTGGCATGTTTCTTCAAGATACCAGCAAGAACAGCTCCCCACCCCAAATGACCCCCTACACAGCAAAATCATTGGGGAAGGGAACCTCCAACAGTACCAACCTCCAACCCCCTAGTTCTGCACCTGGGGCTGCTTATGATGTCACTGAGAAGCAGAGTTGTGAGGGACCTCCAGAGCCCATCTGTGCTTATCTGTCAGTCTCCATCTCCTCCAGTAGGGCTACTGAACGTTCCTATATTGGACAGTTGACCTGGAGAAAGCTTTAAAAGAATAACCGGACCTTGTTTTCAATAAACCCTACCTGTCTGGAGATCTAGTGAGGTAGGATCATCCCTACCCAAAGCATCCCATACAAACCATCACCTAAACCCTCTAGACGTTCAAGTCCTGAGTTATGTTCTGGAGTGGTGGTGCTGGGAAGAAGGGCAGCAACCTCTTCTTCATGGATGTCACCCCCTGTCCCCACCCTCTCTACTCTGATCTCATCCCTCCCTCTTGGGTTCCTGGAAAGAGAGATAGATGCAGGATGCCTGTGGGGATGGGAGGCTTCAAGCACCATGTACAACTACTGCACTCCCGGGGCTTCACAGATGAGCCTTGAAGTGCCCTTCTCTCTATCAGCTGCCTTGCATCTGGCATCCTCCTCTCCATCTCCCTTGCCCTGCCCTGATCCTTCCCTTGCATTGCAGCCCCCTCCCTGCTCATCTTTTCTTCATTTTCTTTCTCCCTGTCACATTCCCTTTACACACATAGCCCCCTTCCCTCCTCCTCCTGGGTTCAGTGCAGCCTCCTTCTCCGCATGTGTCTTCCTGGCATCACCCCACAAGCCCAGAGCAGGAGGGCACCACAAAGTGCTAGACTTGTTGCCTCCCACCAAGAAATCCAAAGGATGCTTGCCCCCAGTTGGCCCCTTCAACTAAGAAACCCCTGCTCCTATGACCCAGGCTACCAGTCCATGCCTTTGTTACCTAAGCAGTTAAAAAAGTGGGGTGGGTGTGGGCGTAAGCTTGCTAGGCTACAACCACCAGTTCCTTTAGTTCTTCATGCACCTTTGTTTGCCAAGGTGGTGCTTACACCAAGCAGGTCCATAACCACCCCTGTGCAGTGGGATCCCTTCAGGTCCATAATCACCCCTGCAGTGGGCTCCCTTCAGCTAGAGGAATGAGGCAGATACATGAAACCCTGTGGGGATGAGTGAAACTTCTCTTCAGCCTTCTCTTGTGATGCTTTGACCACAGAGGAGAAAAGTCAAGACGGAGAGCCTGAATGGGCTGTGCACATAAAACTTCCCCTGGATGCTCTTCTAGCGCAAGACCACCACTAAAAAAAATAAATTAAGGCTGTAGTTATAGAGAGGTCCAGTGTCATAATCAGCTGGCACTGCGATGCACAATTTTTAGCTATGTATAAAATGTGTATAGTTCTCATTTGAAAAGGCATCTTATCCTGCTGTATAAAATAATTCTCTCCTGTTGCACTAAAAATTCCTGAAAATATTGAGCTGGTTTCATTCACATCTGCTTAAAATAATACCTCAGTTTTTGGCCTAATATAAAACCTGGAAAGCACACATCATAGTTCCTTCCAGTAGATACAGATGGAGCTGGTGCTACCCTTGCAATGTATGGGATATACTTCCATTAAAATAATTTTAACTCCCTCTGTTAGAAAACCATATTTCATTTTATGTCATTGTGGGCCAATACAGTTGGAGGCTGCACCTCTACATCCAAATGTTTCAAATGGGTAGTATATCTGTCAAAACCAGGCCAGGTGGTCACTGCACTTACACTCTGCAGTAGTTTATTGTGAGAAGGTTCTTATAATAGTTTAGTCTTGTAAGTAACATCACATCGATGTGAAATCAGATGGTAATAGGATAATACTGTCTGGTAAGTGATGCTTTTGCTGAATGTATTTTCCCCTTTTTCATAATTTAAGTATATTCTCTGTTCTGCCATGTTTTCTCAGTACTGCCAGGAGACTTCTTTTACCTGCTGCTCTCATACGCATTTTCCATCCTCTCTCTTAACCTTATCTGCTATATAGCTTTCTCCCATGTAGTATTCTATATGCTTTTACATTTCAAAATACTTATCAGGACTTCTTGGAATTTCTGCCTCAGATGAGAAAACACTGTAAAACCCACCAGAATGTGCATAGTAAATTACAATGAATTTCACAGAAATTCAGAAAGACCCATCAGATACTAACAACTCAGAGGTATTTCTGATTTAACCTACATTTGCACCAGTGACTTAGAGATGAAAGGCAACACAACATTCCATGATCATTCCCTTGAGCTGTCTAGTCACTGCAACATAATGCGTTTTCATAAATTTCACAGCTCATTCGGTGTACTTGCCCAAAGGCAGAAAACTGCTACATTTCTTTTTTTAAAATTACACTTTTAAGATGTGTGAAAAGAAGCTAGAACAGGAATTACAATGACTTTTTCATATACATGGCACGTTACATGAAACAATAATTTTCAGAACTCCACTCTAAGAAGGTCTATATAGTACCTGAAAAGAGTGCTGATTCAGGATGAGGTAGAGTAGGGGTTTATTTTGCCAACAATTGACTCATGCCGGGCTCTTAGGAGAGGGCATATTTAGACACTGCATGTTTCACACTTGTACATATATGGAGATTAAATAATCCTTTGGGGTACTTGAAATGCATTTGATTAGGTGGTTTTATAAAGGAATGCTGGTCAGCTGTATGTAATTAAATGGTTTTAAAAGGAATGCAGGTCAGCTCCAGAACACAATGTCACATGAATGGGGCCTATTTGAAGACATGGTATCGACAATAAAAGCTTTTATTTGAATTTATAGGCTGTAAATACACTCCACATTTAAATACTGCCATGTGCCAAGGACCTTTTTATGTGTTATATGTGATAATATCTCAATTAGAGTCAATATTTCTGTTTATGGATCTGCTCCAGAAATTTTGCAAAGTTTGTTTGAATAAGGAGGGGTGATCAAGCCATGTGCAAACAGTACCTAATGAGATACAAGGTTCAGTTCCTATGAGGACTGTCAAATGTAGAGCTACATTCAATTCCATACCACTGTCATTACTCCTATTTAAAGGATAAGCACAGAACATTCTGTCTTGTGTGCAGTGGCAAAGTTTTGCTGAAATGTAAAACTACCCCATGTTATCACTTTATCTCCAGACATATAAGGTTTTTTGAAAACAAGCTAATGTTCTGTTAAAGCTTTCCCTAGATCAGCTCTCCAATATATGAAAATTCAGTTACCCTAGTCGATGAGATGGAGACTGACTGATAGTCATATAATTAAGATAAGAAACATCTTTAATAGATGTATCCAAGTAAGCACCTGATCCTGTTCCCAGTGTAGCAGCTGAGGACTGCATCTTGCTGTCTTGAATTCTACTGCTCTGGTCAAGCACCCTCTGAAATCAGGAGGAATCTTTCCACTGACTTCAGTGTGCACTGCATCAAACTCTGTGTCTGAAATTCAGTAAAGGTGACCTTCACATAAGTTAAAAGAAACAGATCATTTTAGCATCATAATGAAATATTGTACAACTTGGTAATATCTCCCATATCATATTTTTTAATATAGTGTTTTATTATTTATACATAAAGACATTTACACTACCTTATCTAAGTATATACTGTGTTCTGTATCTCACAGTGGTATGAAATCACCGTCTACAGACATTGATGGTAATATCTAACTGAAGTGAGAACTGCTGACTGAATAGAATCTGCATCTGTTAAAATAAAGATTTTTTTTTTACTTAGTAATATTATGGTTACTCTGTATATTTATTAGAAAGAATAAGCAGAAGTTTATTTAGTTTTTCTACTTAGAATTTAAGGCCTCATGTCCTGGCACACTCTAAGTAGTCTTTGCAACTTTTAGAGGGATAAGTCAAAACTAGGTTAATTGTTACTACCGCCACATCCAAACTTGACAGCTGAGAAAAATGGCACACTGATCCAAATTAACTCTGGTTTTAGTTATTTTAAACCAGACTTAGTCTTCCCCATCTCCAAATTTTCATCTCAGTAGACTGAATATGTGTGTAATTTACATTAACATTTATGTTCTGAAAAGTGTGAAGATATATACCAATGCTATATTTGTTACTACTGTTTAATTAAGAGCATGAAGACAACATTTTAAAACTATTGGAAGTACTGACCTACTGAGGGTTGAAATTATGACCAACAGTCCTTCATCAGTGCTGAAAAATAAATTACCTTAGTTTAGAGTAATGAAATTGCTGCATTTTGAGCAGACACATCAGACCCTGCTTCTGGGACTGCAATAAAATGAATTATCTTGTGCCATTTCCTATTTTCAATGCTGCTTGTAACCTCTGAACCTTGTCCTCTAATCCTTGCTCAGGAAATCTGTAGTCAGTAAGTTTCAGAGACCTAAAGGTGGCAGAACGAGGAATGTAGATCAGGTCCTCATTCAAGATTAGAAAAATGAGGTTAGAAACACTTGAATAATTAATCAAAAGCTATATGCATTGCAGGCAGATTTTAGTCTGGGATTTATATTTAGTTTTTTCCCCCCAACAATATGAAAAGGTCATTTATCTAATGACCAGAGCTGGGGAAGAAGTCATAGGCCTAGATATTATTAAACTCTTACTGACTTTATCCTAGCCTTTGGGCAAGTCACGGAGGTTGTGATTTTCATCACCTTCATCATGTGTGTGGTTTTCTTTTGGCCATTCCTGTACCATAACAGTGGAGGCAAAGTAAGCGTAATACAAATAGCTAGAATTCCAGCACAATGTCATTGGGTTTAAGGATCTGCAGGGTAACAGTTGAACTTTTTGCATAATTAATTCCATTAGTTACTTATCTTTGCCATTAAAAATGTGCATGTTGAATTTGCCTAATTTCAGATTCTACCCACTGGATACTGTTATATCTTTGTTTACTATAGCAAAGGCTCTCTATTGTCAGAATCTTTTCCGCTTGCAGGTCAGAATGCAGCATGACTAACTCACCTCTTTTTTCTGTCTCTTGGGCTAGGGACAGAAGTTACACACAAACCAGTTTAAGTGATTAGAAACTGGCTTACAGAACAGAAGTTCAGTGCACATAAACCAGTTTCAAGATGGCTGAAACTGGTTTAAGATAAACCTGGTTGAATGAAGTATCAGATTTAACTGATTTGGGTCAAAACTGGTTTATGAAACTTCTGTCTCAGACCCCTTTCTGCATGGGGTCTGAGACAGAATCACAGTCCTCCAGCATCCTAGCATGCTTTCCAGCCCTGGGCTGGGCTCAATTGTCTGCTCCAGAAAGCAGGGCTCACCTTGCCTCTCTGCTCCCTAGGTGGAGCAGTGAGAGTTGGCTGACAAGGGGGTGGTGCTGGGGGACAAGTCTGGCTGGGGACGCAGCCTAGTCTATGGTGGGGAGGGGGACTGTCCCCCAGACAAACCCTGGCTGGCATCTAGGGCCAGGGAAGGGGGTTAACACTCTTTCTCCTGCTCAAATTTACTGCTGGCTGAAACTGTGGACTACAAATCCCAGAGGCACCTGGAAGCAGGAAGAGGAAGTGATCAGCAACCCTGCTGAGTCTTGTTGCTGTAATTCTGGACTGCAAATCCCAGAAACCTCAGGGGCAGCAAGAAGAGGAAGTGAACACACAGCCAGAGAACTGTACTCTAGTGCCCCCTGAGTCCTGGCCAAAGCCACTACAGACGTGGCTGCATTTCCCGAATCAAAGGTAAATGTCTGTTCACTTCTGTTTCAGTTTAATCTGTGCAGTTTAAACTAACCTGCAAAGACTGAACTGTTTCAGCCACAGGCTTTTAAATGTTTGTATTTAGCTTTGGAGAAATAAAGAAATGGAACTTGTTCAGACTCTTGCTGTAATGCAGCTGTTGCAAATCTTGAATTATTCTTAGAAATGTTTTAATGAAAACTTCTTCCAATTGGTCAAGATTCCAGTAATGGTTCCTCTAGTACTGTGGGAGTACCACTTCCCTTTTTCTCCCTGATAGTTCTATGCAAGAATATAATTGAGGATTACCTTGACACCCTTAGCTAACTCCTGTCCATCTGTTTGGCTGCCATGATCCTTTGTCCCTTCCCGAGTCACTACTTTCCAAAATGTAGTTTCCCATCCTGTGTGTGTGACCTACATTCTTTGATATGACCTTCCTAGGAAAGAGAGACAGGGAGAAGAAAGGAGGAACTGTTGTTTTATTCAGCGAGAGTATAAACACATGCTCTGTTGTGCCACTTGAGATAAGCTATACAAAGTCAAAGGCTCTGAGTTAAGTTAAATGTCAATGTACACATATCCTTTTCAATTCAATAGGGCTATAAATTATTCACTTTAGGAAATCCTGACCATCAACATGTTTAATTGGATTAAGACCACTGAATAGAAATGATTCATTTGAGCCTTAAGCAAAAAGTAGTACCATCAGAAACTAAAGTCTGCAAATGAGTCCAAATCAAAGAAATCCTGTTATTTAACGAGGAATTTTTGAGGCTATAATCAACAAACCATTACTAATTAAGCCTTCTGCTGGGCTTTTAAGATGCCCTAGTGAATAACACAATTCTGAGAAAGTTTAAATTCACACTTGCAGTAAACCACTTAAAATACAAAAGAAGAAGAGTATATTTCCTGGGCTATTTTAAAGCAGGGTATTTAAAGAAAATTCATAAAACGATGTTGAAAATAATAATGTTCAAACAAATTGGAAAAAGGCTTTGAGAAACAATGCTCTGCTATTTATACTTAGTCAAAAGGCAATGTTAGACATCTGGAGTGCCTCATAATGAACCTTCTCTAAGAGAAGGAGGGTTATATGCAAGTAAGTAACAAACATGGACAAACTTAATATTCAGCAGAAGCCATCAGATACTAATATGAGGAGCCAAGCCCTAATTATTGAAGGCGAGGAAAGTTTTATAATTAACTTGAATAGGAGCAGGGTTAAAGCCACAGAGATATGTGGGAGAAGTTCTAGAAAGTGTTGGGAGCTCACTGAACTTCCTATTCTATTTCAGCTGGAGTAGACAGGTTATATCTAGGGGAGTACTGTAATTTCATTGTTTCAGAAGCAAGAATCCCATATACCCCACAGAAATCAGTTCTTAACAATATACAACAATTTCTGTTCTGTTCCCATTGAAGCCAGAAGCTGAACTCTCAAAATCCCTCAGAAATGTGTGACTATGAACCAGCCAGAAAATAAACTGGAATTTTATCATTTTAACCTCTATTCTGATGCAAAGGAGGGCTTCCCTCCCCCTCCCCCCCAAATTATTATTATTACATTTTTATTTTTTATGAATCAATCATATAGCATTGGACACAATGGTTCTCAAACCAGAGTAGAAGGTCAGATCCTTGATCCAAAGAACTCACAGTCTCTTGTTTCATACATTCACAGATTGTAAGGCCAGAAGGGACCTCAGAAGATCATCGGGTCCAGCCCTCTGCAACAAGCAGGAAAGATAACTGGGGGTCAGGTGACCCCAGCAAGGTGACTGTCCAGTCTCTTCTTGAAGATTTCCAGGGTAAGTGATTGCACCACTTCAGAAGGGAGTTTATTCCACAGTCTGGCACCCTCGCTGTGAAGAAGTTTTTTCTAATGTTGAGACTGAATTGATCTTCCAGGAGTTTTTGGTCATTACTCCTGATTTTCTCCTCCAGTGCCCTGGTGAACAGTTGCTCACTGAGCCCTTGATGTACTCCCCTAGTGTGGTGGTAAGTTGTTAACCCACCTGTTCTCCTGTTCCATGCTCTTCAACATAGCATATAAATGGTATACAAAAACAAATCAAGCCTGCAAAGTTTAGAACAATTTGGTTCAGATAGTCACCAGATATAAATTAGCACAAATCCTTCACATTCAATGGAATTATAAAGATTTACACTAGGAGAGAAGCAGCAGATGGGGTTTTTTCCTCTTCCTCTTTCTCTTTTCCTTAGCTATGTATATAACAATCTTAAATAGTAGCAAATAATGATATGTAGTTCTTATCTTGTACAGATACATTCTTAATCTGGTCAGGCCGCAGCTGGAGTACTGTGTCCAGTTCTGGGCGC
>NW_017728950.1:15264385-15278519 GCF_001723895.1 Crocodylus porosus | reverse complement strand
TTTAGGTTAGATATTAGGAAGAACTACTTCACTGTAAGGGTGGCCAGTGCCTGGAATAGGCTTCCCAGAGAGGTGGTGCTCTCACCTTCCCTGGAAATCTTCAAGAGGAGACTGGATAGGCACCTGGCGGGGGGCTTATGACCCCTGCCACCCCCAGTGCTCCTTCCTGCCCATGGAAGGGGGTCAGACTAGATGATCTGTCTAGGTCCCTTCCAATTCATTGATTCTACAATTCTATGATTTTTTTCCACCAGAATCACCTATTTCATTAGTTGAATCTCTTCCTTCAGTCCCAGGTAGGGTTCCTGTTTCTCATTCTGTCTCTATTTTGTCTCTTCTCTCAGGATAGCATTGTTATTTGTGCTGGCAAAGGAGGCATCTTGAAGAAAACAGATTGATTTACCTGAATTTCAATTGGCAGGATGATCCACAGCCATGGGATACCTGTAAACTCTGTCCTCTGCTCTTATGGACAGTTCCAGTGTTCCTGATGATTACTTTTATTGTGATGTATTACAGTAATGGAGGGAGCTGGTCCTTCAAAATAGTTGCACGCAAGTCATTGAGAACTAGAAGATCAATATCAGGCTCAGTATTATTTCCCTCCTTTTTTTATATTGGCCTCTTTATATTGTTGGAACAATGCAAAAGAACCAGCAACTCGTCAAAGCTGGGCAAGTCAGAAATCTCTGGCAACCGAGGAGCCTTAAATTAATATGTACCTGCTATAACTCTTTTATATGCAGTTCCCCTTCTCTGCTTCAGAATTGGAGCAGAATAGTCCAAATGACACTGCACCCTGGGGATTCTTAACTAACTTTTTAGGCAACATTAACAGCTGGCGTGGCTTACAATTGTTTCTGGTATACTTTAAATTGCTGTGGGGCTGTTAGTCCACCAGGCTGTTTAATTGCCCCATCCATCTGGAGTGCCAAGTAGAAGCTGAGTGCGACAGAGAATTAAGATCCAGGTGTCACAAATTCTCCCAGGGCAGTATTTGCTCAGTTATTCTGAGCTCCATCATTCTGAGTACTCCTTGAAGCCAAACCCAAGTGTGACTTGCAGGCTAAGTACAGATGTTCAAAAAGGCCAAGGCAGAATCGATCTAAGTTAAGCAGCATAATTTAGATCAGCAGCAAACAGAATACACATTCGCCCTTTGGTGGGAGGAGGCAAATCTTAGACCGGGTTCTGCCATTTTTAAACCAGTCTATGTGCACCAAACTTCTGTTCTGTTACAGGTATAAACCAGTTTCTGATCACTTATACTGGTAAAAATGTAATGTCTGTAGAGCGAGAAGTCCTTCTGACTGAGACTCTGGCCTTTTGGTCACTTATTGTCCATGTCCTTCCTCAGGGAGTTATCTTCCAGTTCAGCTCCTAAGAGAAGGACTTACCTATTCAAAAGGGAACAACAGGCACCCTTGATGTCCCAAGCAGTGAAGCAGAAAGCTGTTCTTCAATAAAGGCTTTTATTAGGGCAGAGGTTACTAAGTAAGAAGACCCTGCCCCTCTCCAAAGCTTTAAGTACTCCTTCTGTCTCTAGCCCTTACTGCCCTGAGCACCCCAAAGTTAGTTTAGCAGCCCAGTCCAGTTTTCTTTCCAGTTTGGACAGCCTTGAATACCCCAAAGTAGCTTGGCTCTTGCTTCTCTTCAGACTCTTCAGTTACCTGGTCTACATGCTACTTTCTAGGCTGCTCTGTGCATTGTGATGCTTATTCCCAATCTGCTTCCTTTTACACCTCCAGAGCATCTCCAAAGAATGTGTACCAAGCCTACCTGAAGTGTCAGCACAGCTATTCAGTTCTTTTGCTGCTGGAAGTGCATTGTGTCTCATCCTGCATGTAGGTAGCTCTGGATGCAACAAGGACTCTAATAATAACCCTTCTTTCTCTGTATACAAGATAATCAGGAAACATTGAAGCATGCAAGATTATTACAATATGAAAACATTTAAACCAATATTATTGCAACAAAAAACTGTCTGGTGCACCAGGATTTTGAGTTTAATTGAGAAACCTTAGCAGACCACATGCTGTCTGTTGTACCAGAGCTGTATTACTAAGATGGACTGTTACACTCACTAAATGTTACTAAGCGGACTGATGGCACTCACTGCCAATTCTTTATTTTCCAAGTATCACACTTTGCATTTATCAAGTCTAGAGCTTGATATTTGAGGATGATCCAAATACTTGCAGATGCCCAGAAACAAGCAAGTATGTGGATCATCTTGGTCAGGTCTGTTTATGAAGACGCTTTGAAGATTTTGAAGGTCAAGTTTGTATAAAGGCCCAATGAATGGAGAATAGACACCCAAGTACTATTCACGAGGGCAAGAAACCTCAAGTTAGGCATTTAAAGACAGGAATCCAGGTAGAAGATTCAAAGAGCTGATGGTTACAGCGTCAGGAGAACCTGTAATTGGAAGTAGCAGTAAAAGAAATTTAAACCATGTGAAAAAACCATGATGTGAATACATCTCTTTCTTGCCCTCCTAGAGTTTGTTTGATGAGCAGCATTTGTAGGATGGATTGATGTGTATGTGGAATATAAATGATCCTTTGAATTACTCTAACCAGTCCTGTTTATTAAAAAATATGTTTGCTTGCAGGGTGAGATTTTTATCTACATGTGAAATGAATATGAAGGGATAAATTCAAGAGAAGTTCACGCCAGGGTTAACTGCTCCCAGGAACAGCATCTCCCTGTGTATCCAGAACAGCAGCACATCAAGCCAGGGTGGAGTAGCCCCGGGCTGCCACCAGGCTTAGGGAATCAGTCCCAGTTGTCAGATGGTGGTGTTGGGTGGCAGAGGGGCTGGCTGGGGAATGTGCGGAACTGTGTAGCTAGACAGCAGGTAGGGGTCTGGCCCCCTGCTGCCTGGGCTGACTGGGTGCAGTTTATACCTGGATCAGCATTTCACTGCAGTTAATAACTCCATTGTAAGAGAGTACTGTCTCCAACAGTACTATCTTACAGCAGAGATAATTACTGCCTCCTAATACTGGTGCATGTGTAGACAGTGACACTTTACTGCAGAGCCAATTAGTCAACTCCACAGTAAAGCGCACACATGTAGATGCACCTAGTGGCATTAGTCTAGAAGCAGCACTTTTCTTTTCACTACTGGGATGCATTTTCAGTGTCACATTGAATGAAAGGAAGTAAAATATTTCATGTTTAACTATATTCTGACCTAACAGGCAATTACATGCCTTAAACATTATTTTCCTCCTATATTTGTTCTTTTTCCTAGTTGCTACTTTTAGGTTTTAGAAAAAATAACTCTGCCTCAAGGAAGTATGAAACCACCTGCTCCTTCTCATTTGCTCCATCCTTTCTTATTGGTTAATGTTTGTTCTTTTTATTTTCTCCAATTGTACAAACAGGAAAAAACAATCATAAAAACTAAGCAAGGAGCCAGAATGCATTTTGACCAAGAATGTAAAGAAAAGAATGGAAATAAAACAGTTTATAAAGTTTTCAATTTACAGTAGTTGTAATCATATAATATCAATATTACACGGAAGTGATATTTTTACTACTTTTCAATAAACAACATAACATCTGCAAGAGGGAATATATTCTTAACAAAAGAAAAATTAAGATCCTTTAATTAGGTTTTGTAATGTTCAAAGTAGGGTTTTAGGAACAAACAAAGTGGTTATATAAGAAAGAACTCTCTCACAACCAGCAGTTTGAAAATCAACATGATCAGCAAAGAGACTGGTAAACTTTTTTTTAGCAAGTTCCTCTTCTGGCTGTAGAAGGCTATTCTGTTTCAGAAAGTAAGCTCTGTGAGTAGGCAGAACATTGGGGTCCACCTATGAATTATGCCGAGTTCTCATTAACTTTAGCCTTGATTGCTTAGTTTTTGTTTCATGATTAGATCTTGATTTGTCTTCATGGAATCAGATTAAACGAATAGGGATTTTGCTGTGTACGTTTAGAAGTAAAGTAAGACAAAGGCTTATTCAGCTTCAGGGAAGTGACAAAATCCGAAGATAACCTTAGACCCTGATCCTGGGCCATGCTGATCATCATTAATTGGCAAAAAACTGAACTACTTCAAAGATGGAACTTGATAAGTATATCAAAAGGATTATGGCAGAAGATGAATTATCCATGGTAGTAGGGGATTTTATGAGCTGGGGGTCCATCTCATCTGTATGTTTCTAAATGGGATTGCTGGCAGGGGCTGCCTGGTGACTAGCAGTTTGCCCTGGGCTGCTTGGTCCCCCATCTCTGTATTTGTCCATGCACATGCAGCTACTTTCATACGCTTTGCCCCACTTGTTTTCGTGGCTTTTTTTCGGTACTGGAAAAGCTCAGTAGCAAATTTTGCTGCTGTGTTGCAAATTAGTAACATGGCACATGGTTTAATGTGCAAGGTGTGCGGTTTGTGGTGCCACAAGGAGGTTAGTGAGGTCACAAACTGCACATGCCTGTATGTGAGGACACGGCCTAGTACTCCAACTAGTTGCAGAATTTCAGTATTCCGATGCTTAATTTCTGGTGCATATTAATTCATAGCCAGTTGGCATTCATTTGTTCTTATGCTAACATTATCCTTTAGTTTAAAAAGTTCTTCACCCTCCCTAGCATGTCCCACTTCTACCTTACAAGTATTTATGGAGAATAACAATCCCTCTTCTCACTCTTCACCTTATTAGACTAAACAAGCCAGGGTCGTGCAGTCTTTTCTCATATGATAGATGCTTCATTCCATTGATCATCTTGATTGCCCTTCCTCTGCACATGATCTGGTCTGAGATCATTCTTCTTGAACATAGATAACTAGAATAATGCACAATATTCCAGATGTCGTTCCACCAGTGCCTTGTACACTGCTCCAGGCTCACCTGTTGGGGCTGCGCATGGCAACAGCAGCTGCAGCCCACCCCCCACTTGCCACACCAGGTAGCGTTTGTCAGCTCCACCTCTGGGCTGCCCAGCACATGCTCCGGGTGGGCAGCAGCAGCCAACACTGCCCAGCCTGGAAAGCAGGGTGGCCGCAGCTGCTGCCGCCACACATAGCCCCGACAGGCAAGCCCGGAGCTGCGGGGGGCCCAGGCTAGGAGCAGGGCTGGGTTACAAGCTGGTGCTGAGCATGGGGAAAAGCAGCCCCTCACTTGCCCCATGATGTAGCCACTTGCAGCCCATGTGGAGCTGCCTGTGCCTGCTCTGGACAGTCCTGCGTGGGCTGCAAGTGCCTGCAGCAGGGAGAGCCAGCCATGGGGCAGGTGAGGGGCTGCTTTTCCCCATACTCAGCACTAGTTTCTTCCCTGCTGGCAAGCAGCAGGTTGGGGCTGTGTGCTGCCCTCACCTGTACTGCAGGGCTGGGGGGCACTGGGAGAGAGTGGGTGGGGAGCCAGCAGGAGCACGGGGCCCACACCTGTGTCCTGGGGCCAGTGCTGGTGAGGCCCAGAGCAGGGTGGCAGGAGTGCAGGGCCCCAGCTGGCAGGGGCTCTATGGAGGGACCAGCTCCCCCTCCCCCTCCTGGTACAGCCCAGCCCAGATCCAGGGACCCCTGCCAGCTTGTGCCCCACCAGTGCTGGCCCTGGGACATTGGTCCCAAGATGGTGACCAGGGAGCAGGGCACCTGTCAAGTGGCGGGGCTACCAATTCGGCCCTCAACAGCCTGCCAAAACTGGGTAAGTGGCCCTCCACCCAAAATAATTGCCCACCCTAGGTCTGGACAGACCTCAGCAGTTCCTGTTGTAAGAAAGTTTCTCTCAAGTTTAATTCTATACTTTTGATAATTGAAAATGCCCTCACTGTCTTAAAAATATGCTGAAATTGTTACATTGTAACTCCTCAATAGGTGCAAGTGTAAAATACAATACATTCATGTATTGTAAGATTAATTTAGCTTGCAATTTAGTCCCACTTCCCAAAATATCTGAGCCATCAATCCTGCTACAGGAACAGTTCTTTAAAATACAAAATTTAGACTCAGAGTCTCTCCCTCTCCCCCCCCTGCTTTTTTTATTTTTAGTTTTAGGCAGGATATAGTGTGGTATGACCAAAATAGAGAGATACATGATAGAAATAGACACTTCTCCTTTCCATAAAGTTGTCAGTCTTAAACCATGGAATAAGATGAATGTTGTTTCATTTTTTTTTCCTTTTGCAGTCCTTTGATCTTAATTGTCCATTTCCAGTATGTAGTTTATGGTTTCACACAACAGTTATAAATATCTGTATGCCTTTTTAGCTGAGGGGAATTGTTTAAAGAAAATATATCTGTGCTTTTTTAAGGGAGGGATGAAGGCGGGGGTTGTTTAAAGAGATGTATTTTTAAGAAATGCTGACAGATCTTTAGCTACAGAAATATTAGGGAGCACTGCCATGGTAATATTATAAGCTGTGCTAACAGAGTCCATAATAGGATCAAGCTGGATAAACCTTTCTCCTTATGCATGAAAGAACACCTTTATAAGTCCATGTTTCTTCTCAGTTATAATCCTTGAAGCCTAATGCATAAAAAGTTTATCACATGGGATTTTCACTCAAGTAGAAGAATACAGGCTTAAAACTAGGGCAGGAGTTAGATTTGAAAAAAAAATCAGCTGTAGTTTTGAGTTATGTTTCTCCATGCAAAGTAAAATTATTTCCTGCAAAAAGGAACCAAAGATGATAAATTAAGGATAATAGAAATTTACTATTTGTTTGCGATCATTTTATATGTATATGTTAGAAAGACAGAGAGAGAGAGAGAGAGAAAGCTCTAGTGTAAGCTCCAGGGAAAACTGACTGTCCTTTCTGTTGTATAAATTCCACTTAAAGAAAAAAGACTTCAGAAATGCAGTACAAAAACACCTGAAGAAGAAAATGTTGTTATGCCCCTGAGTGTACTAATGTGTTGAAAGCATAGTGGAATTTGCATAGTTCCTGGCCAACCACAACAACCACAATAAAATGGCAAGTCTCTGGAAAATGGAAATATGCTGGTGAAAAGTTCACCTGGACTTCATGATCACCTTCCTGAAAGCATTGGGGTGGGGAGGACACAGAGGATACTCAGTTAAACTGCCCAGAAGGTTTTTAACTGCATATTGCACTTCACTATCCAGTAAAGTATGGTTCAAAGTGAGATCCAAGCAAATCAGTCATAACTAAAACCTCTACAAGATGGGCTGTTCTCCCACAGGACGGTAAAGAACCAGAGGACAAATCAGCCATAAAGTAAAAGATACTAGAAGATGAAAAGGTGCAGAATGGGAAACAGAGAATTATATATGGACACACCTATGACAGAAGGCTCAGACACAGTATGGCAGCTAAAACATCGGAAACTAATGAATGACACATTTTAGAATAGATGCAGGCACAGAAAATTGCAGAGTGGCTGCCTTCCCTATTTTCAGTACACATCTTTTCTCCTGGCCTGCAGCTGGATTGATTGGCATCCTACTCTATTCCAGAATCTATTGTCCTTTGCTTCCAGGTCTGGAAAGCTGTTAATCTAACTTGCTTTATGTTCAACAATTTAATTTTGCTACTGAAAAAAAACAGTGAGACTCTTTCCTCTGCAACATTGTCAGTTAATCCTGGAGTTTTAATATTAACCAAAGAAGAATACTTAAAGACAGGCAAGGTAGTGCTTTTATACCCACAAAAGAGAGGTAAGGAAGGTTTCCTTTTCACTGTTGTTTATAAAGCCAGATGCACACAATTCATTAATCAAATTCAGCACTTTTCAATGTGTGAATTGCCAATAAACAGAGCACTGTTTCTATAAATGTGTTTCATTGTATAAAACATCCATAATGTCAAACATGTCTGAACATGTTTCAGGCTATGATTTCCCTATAACTGTTTTCTGTAGGGACTACTATGAGTATCTGATAGTCACAATTTGATATTTGAGCTGTTTCTAAGTTTCTGAACTAAGTTTCTTAGTTTTTGTGGAATTCTCTCTTCTCCCAGACACTGAATGACTGAGTCTTTTATACTCTCTTAGGGAAAAGACTGGAGCATTTGAGGAAGAGGTAGCAGAGATAGGCAGGCCTAGGAAGTTATAGGACATTTGCTTTTCCCTTTATTGTTTTCCATGAGAATATAATATTTTGTCACAATTATTTCCAGGCTTTCAAGCAGCCAAGCTGCAGAGCCACGCACAGATGGAGGGTATCAGGCACAAAGTCTGCCCCGGTAGTGTACCAAGGGTCCCAGAACTAGGTCCCTAACCCAGATGGGAGATCCTGGGATTGAGTTTACACAGAAGAGACTCAGATCTATCCCCAGAGGACTGCGCCAGGTTGTGACAGGGTTTATCTAGTATTGCTAGTAGATTTTTCTTCCATGTTTTGTACCATATATTACCTATTGCTTATACTATGTATGGCTGAAACCAGCTTTTTAGTTCTCAGTTAATCCCCCGAGACCTATGCCTGCAGATTTGTTTGTTTGCTTGTTTTTGGCGCAAGTTTTGTAAGGGATGCACGTAAAACAGACTCATGGCCTGCAGGCCAGATCCGGCCTCTGAAATGACTGGTCCTAGCCTACAGGCAGCTATAAGCAGCTTGGCCCAGTGCGTCCCCTTCCTCGCCTTGCACCAGGCTGCTGATCCTCTCCACAGCCCTCCCTGCTTTCTCCCTCTCCCTTCCTCTAGGCAGGCACCATTTATAGGTGACATAGGCACTGGGATGATATAGCTGGGGGTGGTCCTGTTCTGAGCAGGGGGGTTGGACTAGATGACTACCTGAGGTCCCTTCCAACCCTCATATTCTGTGATTCTGTTATTTATATCAGATTTAAAAAAAAAACCTCTTCTGTTTCTTGACTGAAAAAGGCACAGCCCTTTGAGAATAATATTTTTTAAAATTTACTGCAGATTATAAATTCATTTTCCCCATCACAAATCACAGAAATGATTGCCTGTCCTTGCATGTGTTCAGCCTTATTTGAGATAACTACAATCTATGTCTATCCCACGCTTTAGTGACAGGACTGTACCAGGGACTTTGGGAACAGTTAACAAATCACAACTTTTAGCAGAACTTGTAACTATTAACATAATTTTCTTAGCCATGATGGTCATTGATATCTAAGATTAGTTTTCACAGTCAGTAAGGGAAACAGAGAGTCATCCAAAAAAGCCTGAGTTTGGATAAATATCAATTTATGAATTGGCCGACAAGCTGGGAAGAACCATGTTAGTAGGTGATCCATCTAGTATCTATCTGTTCCCAGAATCCCCATCCTGGGAACATCTCCTGTAATAAGCAGACCAGATAATGAAAGTTGTAATGTCATTCCTGAACCTGAGATCCAAGAGGATATTGTCTAGCCACTAGGCTGCCTTGTCAGCTGTTTTTTTTGCCACAGCTACACTGTTTAATTTATTACTTTTCATAGATTCCAGCTGTGTGTGTGTCATTAGTTCATCTATTGCCAAAAAGAGAAGATTCTCCATAGTCATATTTGATTTTTTATATACAGTTGCATCAAAACCACACTCGCCCACAATGTGATTCTTCACTTTGTTCTGCATATTCACTGTAAAATATGTCAGCATCTGCAATGAACATAGCATTGTCTAAACTCTGTCACTTTTTAGAAGGGATGGCAGGTCAGTTTTTCTAGTTTTAACGTCTTTCACTGATTAATTAATTGAGCTCAAGTGAGTAATGTTAAATGTACTATGTAACTGTAGTCCTACAAGTCACTTGTTTGCATTTTGTTCTCATATGTTTTATGTTAGCTTTGTTTTATACTGCATTGTCTATTGAAGATTCCCTAACAGTCTTCAGTACTTTATGTTTAATAACATTATTTAAAGTTGCATTAACTTACAAAACCTAACCATATTGGAAATTAGACAATTACAAAATCTAACTGAATTGGAAATTTTTATAGTAACTGCAACAAAAATAATCACTGATTTATTCAGAGTAAAATTCCTCCCTCTACAGAAAACCAATAAAAACCATTTTTACTAGGTACTACAGGATCATACCCTCCAGGAGCCTGTGTCATGCACAGTATGCATACTATTCTTCTGAACTTAGCCGAGGTGTATGCTTTTGCTGAGCAAGTCCCTCAGACAATGGCCTTGAGTGTCTACTTCAGCAGAGCTCTGCTCAGGTGGCATAGAGGGAGAGATCACTAGTTGTGGCTCTTGATTCCTAAGTAACTGAGGAGCCCTTTTTCAGTTTTAGACCAAGAGAGATGGGAAAATTTTCTATTGGTTACTGGGGAATCCAGCCTACATCACTGCTGTCAGAATAGCTGATAAGTATGGCTACTCATGGCAACAAGGGAAGCATAACAAAACCCAACAAGTACAAATGTAATGTTTGTATTAAACAGAGGACACATATCCCTACAGCACTGCATATTCCTGCTGCATGTTGGTATCATTGCTGGGGTTCTTCACACAGTTATGAAGAGAAAAGTCTACTGCTACCCAGCTGACTTGCAAACAGCATGTCATTGTTAGAAATCAGGAGGAGGGGGGAAAAATCTGTTTTGTCTGCTTTTAAGTAGCTTAGATTCAGTCTGTTATAGGGAATGAAATAGTCTGCATTTTGGGAGTGCACAAAATAACTTACTAGTGCCATGCCCAGTAGTACTATTGTAATAATGGGGCAGGTCCTAGTACTATTATAAACTATGCATTCCAGGGCTTTGCAAGCACTTAAACACAGATTTTAGTCTGATTGCATAAAAGGAACTACCACTGGCAACTATAAAAGAAATGCAGACTAAGTCCCTCAAATCTTATTGTAGACTGGTGCCTTTCACTATTTTTTTAATTTAAAAAAAGGGGAGGGGGGAAGCAAGCAACATGACCTGTGTGTACTTGCATAACCTTCCAGCCTAAGCTGTTTCTTGTGACGGTCAGCTACATCAATAAAACGATTTAGTGACATACAATATCAAATTCTTTACTGACATGGTTTCATGTCTGGAGGGCCTAATGATAATATCAGAGGGAATTTCTCATTAAGTGTACTACTGGGAATGGCAACACTGGCACAACAGATCCAAAGAAGTTGGAGGCAGGTTACAGTGTCAGTAGAAGGGTTTTGGTTTTAATGGATGGGTCTCATTGTCTTGCATTTTGGAAGTGGTACAATGTCAATAGAAATTGGTTTTTGGTTTATTTTGAATGTTATATTAAAAATAAGGAAAATGCATTAAATATAATTAATTCCAATTAAACCTAGAAGAGTATATCTGCCCTAAGTAGACATTTTAGCACATATAATATTTAAAATTCCACACTTATTGATGTCAGTTGGGGTAGTATCTGCAAACTGAATACCTATAATACCTGATCACAATGAGATGACTGGAATGAGTCTTGACCACCTGAGTTACCCTGAATAGTTCAGGCATCAGAATCAGTATAAGTGCAGTTACGAGGTGCTCTGCCTGGGATACACTAGTCTAGATGAGAAGTAGGATGTATTTGCATGGGGGTAGCACCACAATAATGTGGTTAGCCTGCTTTCAGCATCCAACTAGTTGGTTGACAGTTAATTTGGGTATTTCTGCATGGCACTGCATTATGTCATACAGAATTATAGTCATAGAGAAGCAGGGCTAGAAAGGATCTCCAGAGGTCATCTAGTCCAAACCCCTTCCTCAGGCAGGATCATCCTTATCCAAACTATCCCATATAAGCCATAATCTAAACTCTACATAAGGCTGCCATCAACCCTGACAAGACATAGACCTTGTGACAGGCTGGCTGGCAGTGATCTAGCCCAGGGGTTTTGAAGGGGTAAAAGATAATTGGAGGACTTGGGATTCCTTTTCCGCACCAACCAGGCCCCAGGGACTCACCCTCCATGTCCCCCAATTGGCCCCTTGGGTCACCTGGAGGGGGATAAAAGGGGCAGTGCAGCTGACTCAGAGAAAACCCAGCGAGGAACAACAAGGAAGGAGCTTCACAGAGCTGAGCCAGTGGGGCAGGAGCAGTGCCCCAGAAGAGCCTGAAAGAGCAGGACCTGCAGGCAGCAGTGAGACCCTCAGCAGCATGGTGTGCGGCTGGCTAAGAGAGGCTCCCCAGCTCCAGCAAGGATCTGAGCAATGACCTGAGAGGTTCCCAGCTCTGCTTCCAGCTCCTCCAGAGGCCAGGCAGCTCAACATGAGGCCAGGGCTCCGGGAAGGTCAAGACCCCTAGCAGGTTAGAGCAGTACCACCATTGGTGGCTGTATAGCAATGTTTCTGCCTACCATGTGGGAGTTCTGAGTTTAAGTCCCAGATGAAGTAACTTGGGGTAAGTGAGCTAACAAGAAGCAAGTCTTCTTGCAGTGGAAAGAGGCCATTGTGTTTGCCCCCCTTTCTCCCCCTCCAGGTACCTAGGCTCTATATTTCCTTGACATTTTGTATTTTGTGCCTTTTTATATTTCACCAACCCATATTGTTTGTTCTGCTGTTTGTGTTTTATATCTTGTTAACCCTGTCTTTTGTCAATGATTGTAAGTGTCTAACCTCTGTTGAATCGTGCCCCCTTCAGGCATTGTAGTGTTTACTATACCCTCTGATTTATGCCTGTTATGTTCCCAGTATTGTTCCCTCATTAAAAGGTATATGGTTAAGTCCCCATTGGTGGTCTGGCTCTGCTCTATTGGGGGGAGGAGAGTCCCTACACCTCCCACAGTGCTTGTGCACCTGCTTTGATCCCTTGAATTGGAGAGGCAGTACCTCTTGGAGTATGGCCCAGGTTACAACCTAATACCCTAACCTGCCACAGGTAAAGCAGGGGAGCCATAGCAGCCGATGTCCTGCCTCTACAAAATGTTATCAATATATGCCCAAGAGGGCAGAGGGCCATGCCCCCAGCTACCAAGGAAGGCAAACCCCTCCTACAGTCCTTACCCATCTGAACACGGGGTAAAATTCCTTCCTGACCCCAAATATGACAATCAGTTGGACTCTTCTTTTCCCACATTCTTTTGGCCCCTCCCCTGCTCCAATCCTGGATCTGAAGCTGCCACTGCCATTGGCAGCAGCGGCAGAGGTGGAAGAAGAGGGGGTAGCAAGTGGCTGGATGCACCGCTGCTGCTCTGCTTGGCTCCATGCCATCGCTGCTCCACCCGGCTCCTTGGGGCCCCCCAAAGCACAGGGCCTGGGGCAGTTCCCCGATTCACACCCCCACAAGGGACATCCCTGTATCCCAGTCTCCTCTCTTGTACTTTCTTAGATGCCTCCTCTACCTTCACTGATGCTCTGGGGTAAGTATTCGTCACTATCTATCTTTGTCACTCTGCACATCCATTGGAGCATTCTTATCTCTGTCATGTTTAGTCTCCGTTCTTGAGTTTTCTTCAGGGGCCATGTCTCTGCTCTGTACGATAGAGCTGGATGCACACACATCTTGTAGGCTTTCCACTTCAGCTTCACTGATATTCTCTTGTCACATAATATTCTTGTCACCAATTTCCACTCTGTCCACCCTGCTGTTAAATGATGGTTCAACTTTTCATCTAACTCTGCGTCCCACTGAACAGCTAACCCCAGATACCTGAACTTAACTTGTCAAGTTTTCAGACGTGTTTCTCACTGATTATCGCGTTTCCAGCATCACGTACTTCAGAGGAATCACAGTGCATATACAGGCATACCTCGTTTTATTGCGCTTCATTTTATTGCGCTTCACAGATATTGTGTTTTTTTTACAAACTGAAGGTTTGTGGCAACCCTGCATCGAGCAAGTCTATCGGCGCCATTTTTCCATCGGCGCCATTTTCTCAACAGCATTTGTTCAGTTCGTGTCTGTGTCACATTTTGGTAATTCTTGCAATATTTCAAACTTTTTCATTATTATTATATTTGTTATCGTGATTTGTGATCTTTGATGTTACTATTGTAATTGTTTTGGGGCGCCATGAACCGCGCCCATATAAGACGGCAAACTTAATCGATAAACGTTGTGTGTGTTCTGACTGCTCCACCGACCGGCCGTTCCCCCATCTCTCTCCCTCTCCTCGGGCCTCCCTATTTCCTGAGATACAACAATATTGAAATTAGGCCAATTAATAACCCTACAATGGCCTCTAAGTGTTCAAGTGAAAGGAAGAGTCGCACGTCTCTCACTTTAAATCAAAAGCTAGAAATGATTAAGCTTAGTGAGGAAGGCATGTTGAAAGCCGAGATAGGCCGAAAGCTAGGC
>NW_017728950.1:15236309-15264285 GCF_001723895.1 Crocodylus porosus | reverse complement strand
ATAATGCTATTGCACACTTAATAGACTACAGTATAGTGTAAACATAACTTTTATATGCACTGGGAAACCAAAAAAATTCGTGTGACTTGCTTTATTGCGATATTCGCTTTATTGCGGTGGTCTGGAACCAAACCTGCACTCTCTCCAAGGTATGCCTGTATTCTGTTTTGGATCAACTAATCTTCATTCCTCTTCCCTCTAGCACTTCTCTCCATTGGTCCAATCCAGCTTGCATGCTGTCCACAAACATCATATTCTAGGGTAGTCTCCTTATTTGTTCAGTAAACACATCCATTGTTGCTACAAACCAAAACAAGCTGAAAACTTATTCTTGATGTACTCCCATCTTCACCTCAAAGCTTTGTCCCTTGTGACTGCTCCTCACTTTTGTTGTATATTTCCAATACATGTCCTTGATGTTCTGACATTTCTCCAGCATCTCCTTAACTCTCAGACACTCCCGTATTTCCTCCATGGGTATATGATCACAGGCTTTAACCAGGTCAATAAAAACAAAATGAATATCTTTACAACCTTCCCTGTATTTCTCCATTGTTTGTTTTATTGCAAGAACCAGATCTAGGGTACTTTTCCCCAGCAAGAATCTGTACCGGCTTTCTCCAATGACCATGTCAGTCCTTAACCAATTCTCCACCACTCTTCCCAATGCTTTCAACGTGTGAGACCTCAATTGGATTCCCTGATAGTTGCCACAATGCTGGACATCACGTTTTTGCTTGAATATTCGCACCAACACACTACCTCTCCATACATTTGGCATCTTCTCTGTTGTAAATATTGCTTTAAACAACTTCCGCAGTATATTAATTCCTTCTTCCCTCAAGACTTTCCACATTTCCACTGGTATATCATCAGGTCCTGTTACTTTTCAATTCTTAATTTTGTTCAAGGCTCTTTTCACATCCATTCTGCTGATGTCAGTCACCATGCCTTGAGTTTGTGGCTCCTGCTCACAAACTTCTTAGGTTCTCTTTGATCAAAGACAAATCTGGGAGACTGTTGACAAATGAAGAAGAGATTAAGGTGAAAGAAGTATTCTGAAGATCTGATGAACACTCTCACATGCATCATGTTTCTTGTCAATCTCTGTCTTATTTTAGACGTCCTGTACACTTTCTTCTGTCCCTCTTTTGTTTCTAGCCTTGGGTAGAAATTGTCCATTGCAGCATTTTGGCCTTAGTAACAGTCCTCTTTGGCCTCTTCCTCTCCACTTTGTATGCTTCAAAGTCCAGAGGGACCCTTGTATTTTTCTATTTCTCTTTCTCCATTACCACTTCCCAGACCTCCTCATTCCACCACCACATTTCCTTCCCGATGAGCATATTTCTAGATGACACTCCACAGATTCCTTATCTTATCCACTGCCTCTTGCCACCATCTTTCTGTCTATTTCTTCAACCTGTATTTCTTCCAACACTCTTGCTCTGAAGGACTCTCTTGCTTCCTTGTCCTGCTGCAGCCTCCATCACCTACTTTTCTAAACTCCTTGATATTTAGCATTCCTCACTCCTTTCACCCCCATGTCCACAACTACCATCCTATGTTGCATTCTATAGCCCTATATCCATTACTGTTCAATATCTTCATTAATTACTTAGAAGATTGAAATAAGTGTACACTTGGAAATTTTTAGATGACAAAGCTGTGTGATGTAGCAGACAGTTTGAAAGACAGGGTTAAATTTCAAAATGATTTTGATAAATAAGAAACACTATCTGAATTAAAGTGCATAAAATTTTCAATGAAGAAAAATGCAAAGCTGTGCTCTTAGGAAGGACCAATCATATGCACAAATGCCATACAGATACAAAAGGACTAGAGTGTTATTTCTTCTCCTATTTGGCAGTCATTGGTCTCAGGACAGCATGGAGATTGTGTCTTTGATGAATACAACCACAGGTTCTTGAGTAGCTGAGGAGTCCAACATGCAACAAGCAGACCCTCCAGCAAATTGCATATACAAAATCTGTTGAGCTTATGCTGGCATGCTGAGTACTGTCTTGTCTTGCTTGCCTCTGACACCTCTTTTCTGTTTCATAACTTACCATCTCCATGTCAAAGCAATGTAGGCCCTGCTTCACAGTGGCTTTCCACTCGCAGTGGTCCAAACCAACTGATTCCCAGTGTTGGCCATCAATGCACAGCTCACAACAGGCTTTTCTTGTAGACAACAAGAAAATGGAGCTTGGGCCATCCAAGTTGACATTTGCCCATGGCCAGCTCACCATGTCCTTGGGGATTTGGCCATTTTTATATGATTCATGTGGGCATAATTTGGTAGAGTATGTCCTTGGGGATTCTGCCACTACTCATACGACTCATGTGCCCTAACCAACAGTGGCATCTCTGTCTCAGGAGCACAAACATACTGGGTATCTTGGCCCATTTCAGAGCAGAGAAGTTGGAGACTTTGTTATACCAGATCAAAAATTAAATATACCAAAATAAAATTAACAGCATAATGCCTGCTCTCTGCATTCAAGTAGCAATGGATACTGCTGTGGCTACTGCTGTAGTATCATAGGCTGAGGCTGCTAATGCTGGGGAACAGGCTCTGGAGGTGCGGGCTCACCAGAAATTACCTCTGGTTCCCTGTTTGCTTCCCTCCCTGCCCAGGTATGCTACAGAGCATAGGGCTGCTCCTGCCATGACAAAAAGATTTGATGTCATCCCCTTGCATTCCCAGATATACTGCTGGGTAAGGGGCTTCACCTACCTGGCTGCTATGGCCAGGCAGCATGGAACTATTCCTGCTGTGGCAAAGCCCCCTCTGGGAGAGTACCCAGGGCTGGTGTCCCAGGCACTCTCCCCTAGTTATGCTACTCTCTATAAGGGATGTTAAGCCCTGGAACAGATTACTTAAAGTAGTAGTAGATTCTTGGTCCTGGAAGTTTGTAAATGCAGTTTAGACAAATAACCGTCTTGGTTGATTTAGACAGGAATAATCCTGCCTTGAGCCTGGGGTTGGACTAGGTGACTTCTTGATATCCCTTCCAATTCTGGTTTTTTCTGATTCTAGAAGTAAAGAAGAGGAGAATGCTGCTTTAGACAGCCTATTCATATACTCACCTAAAAAGGGACACATCTAGATTCTAGCCTGTGCTTCCATTAATATGTTTTATACAAAGAAACAAACTTTAAGCAGGACTTAGAGCCTCTTGCCCCACCTAATACACTGTAGCATGATGGTTAAATATAGGTGCAAACTCTCACAAAACAGGGTGTGTCTACATATGCTGTTACTGCACATGAATAAACTCCAGAGCTTATTGCTCTGGAGTTTATCGCTCCCAGGGTATGCAATTTAAACATGCATTCAGGAGCAATCAATTTGAGTTTATTCATGTGCAGTACATTGAGTTGGGTCAGAACAGCCCTCGCAGGAAGGGGGCCCAAGGGGTCAGCCTGCCAGCCTGGGGCTGCTCCCCCCTGGCTCAATGTACTGTGGAGAGGCTGGCTGGGGCACAAGGGTGCTTCAGTGTGGGGCTAGATGGCAGGCAGCCCATGCACTGGAGCACCCTCATGCCCCAGCTAGATGGGGGAAGCACCTACACTTGTGCTGCTGCAGAGTAAAAGAGAACTCTGCTGCAAGATTGCACTTGTGTTTACAAGTACTACCCTTCTGTGGAGTTAATTTACTCTGGCCTAATAGGGGTGCACGTGTAGATGCACAACATTTACTGAGAAGCTAATTAGTCCACGCTACAGGAGATCTCGTATAGATGCACTTACTGGGGAGGGACTAGCACCTTGATTCCCATGTCCTGGTTGAGTGCCATAACAACTGAGCAGTTGGGTAATGTGAGCTACTATCTACCTCATCTTTAGTCCTTTATTGCTTTGCTTTCTTTCAAGAACGCAAAAATGAAATATTTCATTTTCGCTCAGACTAAATGTTTGTTTTGATACACAACAGTTTCAAATGTGGTTCATTTCAAGCCAAACAGTTTTTTTTTTCTGTTTTCGGTTCAGTTGCTGAAACATATCATCACTTCTTTGCATAGGCAGGATCTAGACCTTTTAGTGATGTAAAAAATTCTCCGCTGGACATTACTACTAGAGGAAACTACACTGGGGCAATCCTTTTGTGATGTCAGAACATATTTAAGGCTATTCTGGCTAGTAGTTTGATAGAGAGTCTGCTGTGCAAGGGAAATCTGAACAACCCCATTTAGTAGCATAGTCTTAGAGTAATTATTACAACTTATGAGACAATGTTTGCTGGACAACAATCCAAGCCAATCCATTTCTCACACCATCCAGTGAAAAGGCAGAGGTCAGTTTTCACTAGCAAGTTCTGTCCTGGGCCAATTCCTTTAATTTTCCAAAATCCTATATTAAATGTGGAAGCAACCTAGAGCAGATGACTCATCAAAATATCAGTTTTTGGTCAAGGCAATGTTTAGCTGGTTCCTAGTACCTCTATCCACTTATTCAAGTACCTGAGATTGCAAACTGTGAGGGCTTTTTTCTGTTTTAATGACAAGAATCTTTGCTGAGGCATGCAGTTAACAGCCCTTATACCTGGAGAACCAGGAGAGTATATTTGTCAGGCCATAGTTCTTCTGCTTCCCCAGCATGGATCTCCTTGCCAAGAGGAAAACTTCACCATCCTCACTTGTTGGCTTATAAAGGCCTGAAAACACCCCAGCAACTGCAAAGTACCAGTCTGAGTAGAAGCTGCTTATTTGACAAATACTTTTTTTTTTTAAACTTTTACATGGAGAATACCACAGCAAGTCTCAGCCTGCAGAAATTGCTCATACAAAACTGTCATTGACATTCTAAGGGGGTATTTGTTTGAGTAAAGGCAGCAGCATATGGCTCTCACTCTCCAGCTGAGTTATTACAATAAATGTACATTCTGATCTGGCACACTCAGCAAAAATGCCTCACAATAGCATAAATTGCTTATATCTATTCTTATCTGTTTTCTGACTCATTATACTTCTTCTAATGGATTGTTTTTTCTGACAATTATTAGGTAATGGAAAGTCATAACTATGATTATTATTAATTCAATATACTTACAGTAAACAGAATGTGATGGAGTAGTATAGATAGTTGAGGACATATATAAAAGACACGATCCTGCCCTGAAGACCCTGGATCATGCAAATATCTAGTCATAAGTGGGTGCTTGCATGTACACAGACATGAAATCAGGGTACTGGTAAACAGGAATATAAGAGAGAAAGGGTGAAAATATGAGGAAAAAGGCAATATGGTTGAAGACTGATGTTAAGTGCCTTTCTTGGAAGTTATACTTTATTTTGTTGTTGCTGCTGCTTGAAAAAAGTTATGCCATCTGCTTTGTTCACTCATCTGAAAGGAAGATCAGGTGCCTTCACCCTTCGGGAAAAAGTGTGTTTTGAATAAATGTCCTAGTGCAGCATAAGCATCTTTTATCCATTGTTTTTCAAGTTCTTTAATGAGTAGAATTTCTATGTGAACTGGTAAATTAGGGATATTAAAAAGCCAATAAAAAGTGATGAAAGAGCCATGACATTTTAAATGCTGGTATGAGTCACAAAAAAAAAGTCTTGTCTACTGAGAATGCATTTATGTACTTTTAAACCATCCTTTTCCAATTTTGCTTTTAAACTGTTCTTTGTTGCAACTTCTTGTTGTCTTGCAATACCATTTTAGTAACTAGTAGCTGAAGCCCACAAAACATTTGTGATTACATTTTTACTGCAAAAGTATTTCTTTAAATACAGGATTTTTAGTTATCCTTTGACTGCATACTATAACGGTAGTGTCACATAGCCCCTGAGCTGTGGGGAGCCCTGATGCTTCCCTCCGTGTTCTGTTTGGTTGTTTCAGTAAGCATTGCAATTGGCTGCTGAGATAACCAGAGTGCTCCAGACAGACAGAATAAGCCTATTATTATAGAGTAATATCTTAAATTGGCTGGACTTAGTGTTTATTCTCGTGAAGCGTTCCATATTTTTACAGGAAATATATATATTTTTTTGCAATTTCTCAGTTAGTCTAATAAGAGGTATCATTTTGGAACCAAGAGTTCTAGACTTTTGCATTTCTGTTCATCACAAAGCACTTGACAAATCATACCTCAATGGTATCATCAAAGTGTTATATACCTCTGCAGTGAAAGAGTGTAACTTAACTCTGTTACAAAATAAATGAGGGGGGAAACTGAACAAATGTAATGGATTAGGACTTCCACCTATATAAAGTATCATGAGATAATTAATAGATACTAGGCCTGTGCAAAGTGGTTAGTACTGGCTTTAGGTTTGGCCAGTTTGGGGGAACAGTGATTTGATTCGGCCAAGTCTGATTTGGAGATTTGACTGCTGCTGAATCAGCCAGATCTCCTAATCAAACAGGCCCCATCCCCTGCCCGCTCTCCCAGCCCTGTCAATGCCTGCCCCATTTGGCCCCAGCCTCATGGCTCTTTAAAACAAAAAAAGAGCAGCACTCACCGGCTACTGCCATGTGGGGTGGGGGCAATCCCCACTGCCCCACGCTGTGTGGGGCGCTATGCCGCAAGCCCCCAGAAGCCCTGATAGCTGCTGCTGCAGCTGGTGAATGGGGGCTTTTTTTTTTCTTTTTTTTTTTTTTTGTTTTTGAAACTGGGAGCTGGGGCCAGGCGAGGCAGTCATGAAGGAGGCTGGGAGAGCAGGCAGGGGATGGGGATGGCAGGGATCCCCCCATGGTCCCATCCAGGTCCCCCCCACCGCCCCATATTTACCAGCATGGAGTCTGGGTCCAGCTCCCTTTGGCAGCTAGTGGGGACTGCCCAAATCTCCAAAGCTCTCCAAATCTTTTCCGAATGGATTCAGAGAGCTTCAAATCAATTCAGACCTTTTTATTCGTCTCCTGATTGAATTTGGATTCAGAGATTCGGCTGCCAAATTGGGTCAAATCTCCTCCAAATTGAAATCAGCACCCAAAGCCTTTGCACAGTCCTAGTAGACACACACAATGGACAAGAACCCATTTTAAGTTCTCTTCCAGCAAAGAGAACATCCTAGAAGTATATAATTTGGACAGATGAAAGAACTCACTGCTGCTAAGATTTGAGCTTGTAGCTATGGAGACCAAAGTTATTCCCACACATGAGGCTTAAATCACACTAAGCCATCCCTTCTAGCTGGAGGAAACTCTTTAGTAGATATCTATGTGGTATGACAGTTGGTGTAATTTCAGATGCCTGAATTCATAGTTTGAGGATAAATCTGAGCCCACCCAGACTTGCCATGTTTGAGTCCACCAGATTGCTCAAATTGCAACTTCGGTTTGGCAGACCTAGAAGGGTACTACATTTAAGCATTTATATTGGAACATCACACCATAGCTTTGCAATGATAAGAAATTGTATATACCATATAAGGAGGAATATGCCAGCTGTTTCTTTGTAGTAATAATCCACATGCCTACAATATATATACATACACACACAGAGCACAGTCAACACATATGCTAGTCTAACAAGTGAACTCTACTGTGTAAGCAGCTGGGGTGAAATCATCCTGCAAATACTGACTCATCTAAAGTCACAGCAACTATAGATAGAATACAAGACAATACAGGTTCGTCTTATACAAGCCAAACATGGTTGGATTTCAGTTTGTTTTATTTTGTGGCCAACAGCAGTAGCACCATAAACTGAACTTCTACAGGCTTACCTACCTCTAATATTCTTGCATGAGATAGTAAGATAGCATCCCTAATTTCAAGGTAAGCTGTCATTTTGGGACCCAAGGCACATGGAAATCAAGTGATTTGCTTAATGCTACTTCACAAGTTAAAAGCAGAGTTGAGAATAGACCCGAGATTTCCTGACATCTTTTCCCTTTAGACTAGAATGTACTGCCTTCTACTCACATTTCATATAGTTATTTCATTCTCGTTTTCAAACTATTCTATCCTTTCCCCCCAAAAAGTGTCTAGGAATAAATATTTTACTTTCAGAAAGAAGAAAGAAAATTGCAGCACATTTTCATGGTGCTTAAAATTTTTTTTATTCTATTCACTCATTGAATTCATTCATTCTATTCACTCAATTCACTCTATTTTCATTCTATTCACTCATCTGAAAGGAAATTGGCTCCATGGTCAGACCCAGACCGTAGTAATTGATGGCAGTCACTCATCGTGGTGCCCTGTGACCAGTGGGGTCCCCCAAGGCTCAATCCTTGGACCCATACTGTTCAACGTCTTCATTAATGATGTGGACATTGGAGTCAGAAGCGGACTGGCCAAGTTCACTGATGACACCAAACTTTGGGGAAAAGCATCCACACCAGATGAAAGGCAGGTGATCTAGGCTGACCTGGACAGGCTCAGCAAATGGGCAGATGAGAACCTGATGGTGTTTAATATTGAAAAATGCAAGGTTCTCCACCTTGGGAAGAAAAACCTGCAGCATCCTCATAGGCTCGGCAGTGCTACGCTGGCTAGCACTATGAAAGAAAGAGACTTGGGGGTCAGCATTGACCACAAGATGAACATCAGCCTGCAATTCGATGCTGTGGCTAGTAAAGCAACCAAAACGCTGGCTTGCATCCACAGATGCTTCTCAAGCAAATCCCGGGACGTCATTCTCCCCTTATACTCAGCCTTGGTGAGGCCGCAGCTGAAGTACTGCATCCAGTTTTGGGCTCCACAATTCAAAAAGGATGTGGAGAAGCTTGAGAAAGTCCAGAGGAGAGCCACACACATGATCAGAGGTCAGGATAACAGGCCTCACGATGACAGGCTGAGAGCCATGGGGCTCTTTAGCCTGGAAAAGCGCAGGCTCAGGGGTGATCTGATGGCCACCTATAAGTTTATCAGGGGTGATCACCAGGATCTGGGGGAACATTTGTTCACCAGAGCGCTCCAAGAGATGATGAGGTCGAACGGTCATAAACTACTACAAGACCATTTCAGGCTGGACATAAGGAAGAATTTATTTACTGCCAACTTCATCATTAGTTTGAGAAAGACCATTTTTAGTGACAAATTTGTTGTACCCATCCTATTTTAAATGTATTGTTTGTTCCTTACTTTGTTAGAAGGACACTACCAAGAGGTTGGTATTAAAATTAAACAGCCTTAAAGCTGATATGAGGTAGGAGCATCTCTCATGCATTTTATCATTATAATGCATTTTAAAGCAATCATTGCTTCAACACTAAATTTAAAACACACACAACAATGGTGCACCCAGGAAAAGCACTTATTTATAGTGCCAACCCAGTCAGTCTGGTAGCTTGGTGGCTTTCTTTCTAGAAATAGTGTTTTAGTAGTGGCCAATTAATAAAAGAATACATTCCTGGGAATGCTGATTTGCTATAGCAATAGAAATTAATTTCTAAGATGTAAGAAGACTTTATAAATAATTTGTACTAAGAAGGACCTGTATAGTAATCAAGTATGTTAGTATTGCAATGGTACTGTAAATTGGTAAGTATTGTTGTTCTTAGAAACATTTTACAGATGCGTAAAGTGGAATACAGAGTTTGTGACCTGATCAAGATTACACAGAAAGTCTCTGACAAAGAGATTAAAATTAGGAGTCTTGATTACCAGTTGTCCTCCCAACACATATTTTAACATAATTAAAAACCTATTTGACCATTATATGCAGGAACCTTAAAAGTCTCTCTAATATCTAGGCGGAACTTGCTTACGGACAGAATTCTCTTTGTTCAGACTTTTTTGCAATGGAGTCGGTCAGAAGGAACTAGCACCACTTACATTAAAAGGTGTGTTACAATAAAGATATTCAGCATGATAATAGGGAATGGCTTCTACTTCTAAATAGTTGCTAGATTTACTTAACGAATTTTATATTTTGCAACTCATGCTTCCACTTCCAGGTGAGAGATATAGTCTGAAGGCTGTTCTAGCGATGTATGAAAAACTGTCAGAAGAGCACTAGAAGAGTTGCCAAGGAAAGAATCTCTGGGAAGAGAAGGGTACACCCTACTGATGGATCCTTTACCTCCTACCAACCAAGGGAAACACACTCTGACTTTTATTTGGGAAATATAAAGGAAAAAAAAACTTTACCAGGTACTGAAGTGTCAGCCTTAGCTGCAAGGCAGAGCTGATGTTTCTTTACCTTTTACCTGTTCCCTCCCTTAGGCCTGTTGGCTTGTGGCCTTAACCCAGGGGTGGACAAAATACAATCCAAAGACCAGATCCAGCCTGCCAATAGATTCAATCCAGCCCATGGATAGACAGACACCAGTTCTAAAGACACTTGTTTTTAAGTGAGATGTCTTTCTCTAGAGTGAATTCTGGCCTGTGACAGGAGCCAGTCTCTGCATTTCAAGCTGATGATAGCTCTCAGAAATCAAGCTGGATTGCTTACTCCTTCCTCTAACAGCTACAGCTGCTCTCCCTTATTTCCCTTTCAAGGTGTGGGAGAGGAAAGGAATAAGGAAGAATAATATGAAATTGCCCCAAATCCAGTATCTTCCTCCCAAAGCCAGAATCTGAGGGTCCCCTTGTTGTACAAGCTAGGCTCTTTAGAGAAGCAGAATCCTTGTGGTGCTAATGACTGACACTTTGTTTGAAAATATGACAAAAGTGGCAAAGTCAGCATGGGAGCAGAACTCATGTCTCCATCTTCAACAGCGAAGCTGAGGCAGAATTTAAGAATTAATCTAAAACAGCTAGCACCTCTTTTAAAATAATCTCCAGGTGTGGGCATGTATAGTATCTATCATCATCTAGGTAGTGCTGGTACAGCAGAGGTAACTGGGGCAGTTCTGCACACTGGGTAGGGGCTGTGAATGAGGCAGTGGCTGCAGCCAGGCTGCTGGCAGCATCTGCTATTTGTTTGCCTTCCCCCACTTACTTGCGCTACTGTGGTAGGATAAAAAATGAACAATAGCCACACATCAGTACATTGCAAAGATTATCATCTCTTGTGTTGTTGCATGAGAGGTGCAGATTTGCAAACTGTAATCGAGAAACTGTAGCTGCAAACATCAGGCGCCCCCAGAAAACACAGGAAATTTAGTCATCTTTGATGGCAAGCAATTCTACTCCATTGTTAAAAGAGAAGGTAGTTCTTTAAATGACCCATGTGTGATATTGTGCTGGCTTGCATCAAACTGTAGCATGTCACATATGATATGTACAGTAGTTTATGTTCTGAAAAATGATGAGGTGAATTTCAGGTCAGGAGGATACTGTAAATGCTATTCCTGCTGTTCTTTGGAGTATTGCATACACTTATGGGAAAATGTCCAATTTCTTTTTACACTTGTGGATACTCAGAATGGGCCAGATCTAGATTGGTGCTGAGAGCCTGCAGATGTTTACAGATGTCAAAAACAACCCTACCAGTTCACTTCTGCTCCATTTTAATTAGAAATGGGCATGAACCAAAACCTCAGACCAAGTGCTCCTGAACAAACTAAGTTTTCCAATTTGAAATTGAGCTTTGTGGCTTAAGGCCAGCCTTAATTTTAACATTCTCCCTCATTGCAAAATAAGATACATAGGCTCTAGAAAATTTGCACATCCAGTAAGTCAGGTGGTTGACAAGAGTAAACACATGATATGACACTGCACCACCTGCACAGGAAAGGCAGCCTGATGGCTATACAATTGATCACTGTCCCAAAGGTGACTGTGGTCTTCTTCTATGGACAGAATCCATGCTATACACAAAGTCTGATCTCAGTTATACAAGTTTAAATCCAGAGACACATTGTTGAATTCTCTTATGAAATGAGAGGAGAACTTGGTCTTAAATCTCTCTCTCTCTTTTTTTTTTATTTGGTGCGGTTTCAGATATAGAAAAGTCTCCAACTCATGCTAGAGTATGAACACTAATTATATACTTGTCCCTCCTCCCAAGATTTGGCAACTAAAGTGTTAGTTAAATTTTAAAACAACTCAGCTCTTACAAAGATTATCAGAAAGGTAAAGAACAGAAATGAGGCGGGGGAAGGGGATAGTAGGGAAAGAAAAATAAAAGTAAAAAGGAAGGACAGGAAGAATGAAATAATTAAAAAAAAAACAAAAAACTCAACACATGCTGGAACCCAAGTATGCTTACATGCTTTGTCATTGGTATGGCATTTTTTCCCCCCATAGCAGATATTTTCTCATAGCTGTTGAAATAACACAGCTGGGGAAGATTTTTGTTGATACTGTATTTTTTGTATACAACATGCCCCCAAATATAAGACACACCCAACTGTCACAGGTTGGGGTTCCCAGGAGTGACTGTTGATGCCCCGGATGGCTCAGCAACCATGCTAGTTCTGCCCTGAAGGCACCCTCTCATCTTGCCTGCCATATCTTGATGCCAATAAATAAATTGGAAGGCTGTTTATGGGCCTTTGCGTGGCCCCGGTCCACTGAACCCCACAAGAACTCACTGGTTTTTGGGCCCTTCTCTGAACCTCACTCCAGCGCTGTGCCACATGGGGCACCTTGAGCCTTACAAGCTAATTGTGTGGCTCCAAAACCTCCCTTGCACCATGTCTCATGCCTTGTGGGTGTGATGAAAGTATTGTTTCCTCTGTTGGGGCTTTGGCCTCCTCGGCTTCTGCCCATTTAATCTAGCTAGGCATTCTAGTCTAGGCCCACTGCATCAGGCCTGGTTTGAGGCACTGGCTCCAATCGGTCCCATCCAGTCACCAGATCTCTGGCCCCTAGGCCCGTGTGGCTGCCCCGCTCTGGTGCCAGGCCCTCTGGCCCCTGTACAGCTGTGCCCCTCTGGTGCCAGGCCCTCTGACTGCTCAAGCCCTGATTCTGCCTTTAGGAGGGGTCAAGAGGATCAGATGCCCCTCCCAGGCACTAATGGAACCTCCTTAACCACTCCTCACAGTCCCATCCTAAACCTCTTGTTCAAACAGCAATGTAAACATAAGCCCTTGGGCTATAACATAAGAACAACAATGGAGACAACACTCTTTCCCTTTAAGAGAACAAACCTCTACCCTAGCATAGGACACCACCTAGCCCTGGGTACCTGTGACCTCCTGGAGTTTTCTTATTCTTGCAGGCAGCAAAAAAAGGCAACCAAACATCCCTGGGTACCTTTCCTATACAGGAGCTCCTTCCCCTGACTGTTGACAGAGAGCAAACTCCTACCAGCCCCAGCCTTGGGCTTATATGCTCCCAGGGCCCTGCTCCCTTCCAGTCAGCTGACCACCTGCGGTGCTGGCTAATTAATTACCTCATTAGCCTGTTGCTCAGGCAACTTGCTGCTGTGGTGCCCTGCCTAACCTGTAGGGCTTCCTGGCTAGGCTGCTTCTATTCTTAAAGGAGCAGGCACCTCATAGTGCCCTGCAACACCTATTTCTGGAAGGACCTACGAAGGAAAAAAAAGATCTCACCTTGGAGTACCAGTAAATACTTGAGGACTGGGATCTCAGGGGCTTGGAGCCATGCACTGGGTCTGGGGCCTCCAGAGTTGAAGCCTTGGGAGGTGAGGCCACATGCCAGGGCTCTGGGCTTGTGAGCTGGGAAGCTCTAGACTGTGGTCTGGCCCAATCCAGTGGTGCTAGCACAAAGATCACACAGAAGGGCTCAATCCAACTGTGGTTTTGTTGGGGACCATGCAGTGAAACCCAATCTAGCCATGGTAGGATTGGGGGCCATGTGGTGGGGCTGGGCCTGATTTGGCTGCAGCAGCACTGAGGCCCAACTCAGGGGAGAAGGGGTAGGGAGCCACACAGTGGGGCCCAATCTGGCTGTAGCTGCACTGGGGCTGCCTGCCAAGGTCCAATCTGGCCATAATGAGGCTGCAGGCTGCATTCTGGGTCCTAGTTTGGCCAAGGCAGTGCTGGGGCTTTGTGGTGGGTCCAAACCTGCATGCTGGTTCCAGGATCACACGCCAGTCCAACCTAGCATACAGCCTTAAGAACCAGCACATGGTCCTGGACTCGGCACACCGAATGTAACTTAGCACTCAGCTCTGGACACTCTGTGTACCCTGGTCTGGACCAAAGCAATTAAACACTGCCACCTCTCTGCCTCACCTCCAAATTTCTAGACCCATCGAGAGCCTTTTCCTTGCATATAATGCACATTCCAATTTACCCAGCTGGCTTAGAGAGAAAAAGTGCAGGTTATAGGCAAGAAAATACAGCAATTAGGTTAGGTGCTTCAAACTTAGATATTACTGTGATGATGTGGTCTTAGCTTTCCATCCTTACGAGGAGTCAGACTTGGAAGTGCAAATTCCTTATACAGATGTTCAAATGATCACTTAGGAGCACAAGTAAGCCCTGTTTAGGCCCTGAACTTATAATAACTTGAGTAGGGCTACACAACCCATTTTTGCAGTAGGGCTCCACATAGTTAGATGGATCTACTAGCGTGCAACTCTTTGCAGGACTGGACTGTTAAATATTAAAATATGGGACTTCAGATTCCTAATGTTGGTGTTGTAACTGGGAATATTGAAAGTATTGTTTCAATTTGCAGACTCCCTTCTAAACAAGCCAGTGCTTTGTTCTGAGAGGGAGCAGAGTCCAGTTCACAGAGGAGAGGGCTGGGCATTATAACTAAATTGACTTGCTATACTGACCTAAGGCAATCAATTTCCCCAGTCTTTTAAAATAGCATTAATAAGACTTCCTGGCAGGAACTGTAAGCCTGAACTAATGAATAGTTTTAAAGCATTTGGAGAGCTCTGAATGGAAGGTGCTATGGAAGTGCAAGGTATTATTATTACAGTCTGTCAGATCTCTTAACAGAATGTTCAAGGTTTCAGAGGCTTCCTAGCACTCTTGGTTCTTAATTTCATCTCAGGGGACTCTCCAGTTACTTCAGTACCCAGAAGAAACCTTCATCTCTACTGGGCTCACTTTGTCTATATAATCCTTTAAGCACAATCTTCAGCTTACTGCACAAAACTAGTTCACTGCTCAAAATGTCTTCCTTTAGTGTACTCTGGGCATACCTACATGTACACATTTAATGTGCATTAGATCAGTTCAAGGCACATTAAGGGCACATGTCTACACACATAAGGCAGATGTCAAATTTAAGCGCGAATAGCCAAGTCATACTGGCGCATGTCTAGACGCATTAATGTGCCTTAGCACAGTATGTGTCAATGGATACACACCATGCTAATGTTCATTAGCATGCCTGCACATGCACTAATGTGACTTAGCTATTTGTGCCTAAATTTAATGCACCTTAATGCGCATTAGCGTGTCCACATGTAGAGATGTACCTAAATTGCCTTAATGCACCTTAAGCAAAATATTAAGTTTATCTATACATGTATTTACATGTGGCTGATGTCATCTGTGTAACATATGCACACACATATCCTTTCTTTCAGAACTCTCCATATAAGTTGTTTAAAATGCCCTCATCATCTCAGCTCAAATACTTTCACTTGCCCTTAAACGAATAATAATAAAAGTAATTGGTGATCAGTTAACTCTCAGGAGACCTAACCCCACAAGCTTTTGAAGAATGGTTGATTAATTACAGACAGAAAAAACCTTTTGAAACCTTAACCAGATGAGAATCTTTGTATTAAGTGACTCAAATGTAAAACTCATTAAAAGCAGTGTTTCAAGAGAATGTTTTAATCAGAGGTAACTGTTAGCTTTCAAAAGGCCATTTAATAAAGAAAAACGATGAGGTGTGTTTCCAGATGCAGAGTGCACCCTGTAATTGCAAGACACTCTGATCAAGCCCAGATACCAAAATGGTACTTGGTAAATCCCAAAGATACACATACAGAAAGGATCCAGAGATGGAAAGAATCTCAGGCTCTCACACATGGAATTTGCATTATGTTAGTGAATAAAATCACTTTGAGTGTTCAGACTTATTTTCCATGTGAGAGTTAGAACCATAAATGAATAAAATTATGTTTTTCTTAAATCTTCTTAATACTCTTGGATGACAGGAGTTTAACGATTTCAAATTACGAGAAGTGCCTACATTGCCACCTGCTGGGCTTTGTTGATTCATGAACAAATGAGACAGGCTGCTGCTTTTCCAAATGTTTACTAGGGGTTTTCAATGTTATTTGCACATACCGGCTGGTCAGCAATTTGTTTTCAAGTTGGATGGATCTCGATACTGGATTAAAAAAGTGGAAATGTCACTGTTAATTTACTTGGCAGGTTGTTTTGCACATTTTAATTGTGTGTTAATATTTCCCAGACATCTAACCCCATCTTGCAAATGAATAAGTTTAGTGAAAAGTCCTTGAAACAGTTTTCAGGAGACATTTTGAGAGGATGCTATCAGCAATATCCTTTGGTTAAATTCAAGACAGGGAAAAGTACACTTAGAAAATACTAAAAAAACCCAGTTTTCTGCTTACTGCAATATTTATTACTACCATGCATAGCATCTGATGAAGTAGTCTGTAGTCTATGAAAACTCATGCTTCTCTGAATGAGTCAGTCTATAAAATGCCACCCTGCTCTATCTTCACCTGCCTTCCAACATAACATAGCTAACTACTCCTATATTACTAATAGGGACAGCGCGATATTGAATGTTTTGGTTTTTCCTCAAAGTCTTTCAATCCTTGTCTATACTAGGATGTTTAGTCACTGACATACCTGTATCAGTTCACTGGAGCTAACCATGATTTGTTCAGATACAGCTCATCATAGTTATCCCAGCTAATTTTACCAATGCAAATCTCCATTTATATAAGTATAGTTTATCTACATAAGGCTGTGCCTACAGTGGGATAGATATCAGTGGCTAAAATCTCATGAGATGACAAGCCATCAATGAAAACAGTACTCTTCAGAAGTCTCTCTTGTATTTCTTTCTGTATGCATATGTGTGTGCATGCATATGTAGGCTAGATAGTCACCTTATAACCCTTTAGGCCAGGGACAGTCATTCAAAAAGCCTGAGCCTGAATTGGTTCAATCTTTGCAGGTGAAGTCTAACCTGGCTAGGCTGAACTGGTTTGTAACTGCACAGACTTCCCAGACACGCAGGAACATGCCTGCAGTGGCTCAGGCTAGAAGCCAGGGGGTTGGGAGGGCAATAGAACAGCCCTCCCATTCCTTCCACAGTACTGAGCTGAGTGGGACTTGGCTAGATCCCAGCAGAATGCTCTGATTAGCACAGCAGGAAATTGAAAACAGTGTTTATCACCCCTCAACTCAGTTTTAATCACGCCATTAAGAAAACAGAGGGACATTACCAGCTACCTGTTAGTTCTACCTGTTGATTCAGCAGGGCCCATAGCCAACATGTGGTCTGCTAGCTAATACACAGACACCTCTCCCCAAGCAGGAGGGGAGGGGAGAATAGCAGGGAGTGGTGACGGGGGGCGGTGAGTAGCCTGTAGTCTCTGCTGGAGCTGCAGCCAGGGAGCAGAGGGGAGGGGCCAGCCCTGCTGTGGAGCAGAGAGCCCCGCCCAGCCCAGAGAACATGCTGGGATGCTGGGGGGTGTCTGGTTTATCTTAAACCATCAAGGGGTCTGGGACAGACATAGCATAAACTGATTTGACCCAAATAAGTTAAGTCTGATACTACATTCAACTAGGTTTATCTCAAACTGGTTTCAGCCGTTTTCAAACCAGTTTTTGTTCACTGAATATATGTTCTGTTACAGGTTTAAACCAGTTTCTGATTACTTAAGCCAGTTTGTGTGTAATGCCCATCTGTAGACTTAGATATCAAAAATCGTATAGTTTTGAAGAATAGTAGGAAATAGTTAAATATGTATGCAATTTGAAATGGCTTGCAGTGTGGGGAACTTAACACTAAGCCAGCATTTTTAAGAAACCAAATTAAATTAATGTTAAGCAGATTTAGTATGGTTGGGGTAGATTTTCACCTGAAACGTCTTTAGACAAGAAATGGCCTTTTGTCAAAAATAGTTGTTGTTCTGAATGCCCAATTTTTAAACCAAAGGAAAATATAGAAGACATTTTTTAAAAGTTAAAGCCAACAAGTTTGGAGTGGGTTAAAGCCAATTCCTTTCCTTCTCATTCCACCCTTTTTTTTTCTTCCCCTTTTTCCATTGGAAAGAGGAGCGGGGGGGGGGGGGAACCCCCTCTAAAACTGAACATTTCTAGTTTCTTCAGTCTTAGGATAGTTTTCTGTTTTTCTCCACAAAAGCAAAATATTTTAATTCTGTTAAAATTATTTGTTGTAAAACATGCCTATCATTCCTTAGAGGGCTCCAGTCTGCTACTGTTTCCTGCTAAAAGTCTCAGCCTTTTAACTTAAGTGGCAGAGGACTCATGGGTTAGCTCACAAGATCCTTAACATCTATTGACACAAACAGGCCTGAATGTACACATTCCAACATGACTGAGATATAGCAAGTAGGTGCAAGAACACCTTAACCATTTTGTCTTTATTTCTTGGCACCAAACTCTTCTACTGTAAGTGGAAAAAATAAGTCCTAATGCTTGACTTATTTGATACTCTAGAAGTCACTGCAAAAATTCAATACAAATGAGATGCTAAAGACAAGAAACTGAGTGTAAATGTATATCTTCACAGGGCCAGATTCTCTTCTACCTTACTTTAGGCATAACCCAACCAGAAATAAAAAACACTTACATTTATGTAAAACTAATGTCTAAATCGGAGCAGAATCAGGTTCAATATTCTAAGTTTATCTGGATGACAGTGCTAAACCTGCCACAGAGACTAAAGGGTGAGCAAGTTCACATTCTTCCTATTTTAAAGAAGAATAGGACTTGATTTGGTCTCAGCATATTCTGGCATACCCTTTAGGCTTCACAAATTTGCATCCTGGATGCAATGATCTCTGAGCATAGCAGCATCCTGGCAACAATCTTTCCCCTTTTCAGTCTACCCTGATCCTTGTCCACATTCATCAGGTCTCCTGCACTCTGGGAACCTTTGCAAAACCAGCTATGGTGGCTCTGCATTTCCCTGGGATTATATTGTGGTGAGAAGTTTTGAAGCCTCTGAGTTCTAGTTATGTCAGGGAAGAGTACCTCTAATTAGCCCTGCAAACAGATCAACTATGCTTGTGTTAGAGAAAACTGTAAGACACCCTGGGTGCCTGTACACATATGAGATGGCTGCTCTGACATGCTATAATTTACAGTGTGTCAGAGCAGACTCAATTAATTGAGCATGTTAATTAACACTGTGCACTAATTAGCATGATTGAGCGAGCTTCTGTCTCATGTATTAGCGTCCCTGTGCTTCAAAATGGCAGTGGGGCGCTTTAACTAAAGCTTGTTCGATGAGCTAAAAGCTCATTTAGTGCAAGAGACATTGCGGGTGCTCTAAATAAAGTACCCCTGACCCCTGGAGCACGTATACAATTGCCCCCTGTCTATATTTATAAGTAACAGTTCAGCATAGGTGCATTAATCTGTCACATATGGCAGCTGTTTGTTATCTCTGTCTTTTTAAAAAGATATGACTTCCATGCAAAGGCATAACTAAACACCTGAGCGCCTTCAGCAAGACCAACAGACAGAGAAGTCTGTATAACTACAGACTACACTGTATAACTGTATAAGCTGTGCTATAGTTGGTGGTGGTAGCAGTGAAGCTCCTGCTATTCTTGCCCTCCCTGCTCTGCTAGGGTTGGGACCTGGAGTTGATGCCCTGGCTGTTGGTGCCCCCCTTTGTTACATGATTCCTTAAGTGTAATTAAACCATTGAGAAGCATTTTCTATCTAATGTGAAGCTTAAGAATCAGAACTTATTGTAGAGGTGGTATCTTTTATGAGAACAATTAGATTATTGCACCAAAAAAAAATAAATGTTTTTTTTAAAGCTTAAGAATTAATCTTGAACTGGAAAGAAGAATTTGAAGGAAGACTATGTGCAAGCTGATCAGGGTCACCAGCTGAATAACTTTTTGTATACACAATAGATAAAGCAATCAGGATCTGGATTTTTGAAGAGTTGATAAACTTAAGGCACTAGAAGATTAAATAAAAACAAAACAAAGTATGAGTGCTACACATAAAACTGAAGAAAGACTCAAGAAGCGAGGTAATACACCGGGGCTATGTTGTGTCCAAGATGGGCTTCAGAGATCTTTGCCTACCCCTCAGACTAGGCCATCCTCCAAGCTGTTTTCAGAGTTGGGGGTGGGGAGGGGAGAGGGAGAGGAGGGAGTTTGTTCTGAGGCTTTTTCAGTCCCTGCTGGAGGGTGTGGGGGGTATATTGGAGCCACCCTCCAGCACTGGCCAGGGAACCCCTAGAACAAGCTTCCTCTGCTCTCTTCCCCCCCTCCCATTCTGAAACAGGGACAGGCAGGAAGGGAGGAAGGGCAGTTGCTCAGGGAAACCAGCTGCAGGCTCCCAGTTAGCAGCTAGAATCCCCTCCCCCATGGAACCAACAGTGAACTTCTGTTTGGTCCGGGAGCTTGTTGCAAGTCAGAATGCTTCCTGCAAAGCGTTCCGAGTTACAGCGGGGAGCTGCACCTCTCTCTGCACCTAGGATTGCTGGACCTGTATTATAGATAGGGTGACCACGTATTCTAGTCTAGCTGGGACAGCCCTGGATTTTGGAGGCTGGTTCTAGTCAGCTGTTAAAAATTATGATGAGCATCCTGGTGATGGAGAGGTGCATGGCATTGTCTAGCATGGAGGTGGAGCAGCGTGGAGGGATGTGGTGTGCCAGACAGGTGGACAGGCAGGCACTGCTGCCTGGTCTCCGACCTGCCAGGTTCACCATGCCACATTGCCCCTGCCTAAAGCAGCACCACTGACTTCTATGGTTAAAGATTAAGTAGCGTGGTCGGATTGTTTGAAATGGTATGCCTCAGAAAGGGACAGAATTAAGTTAAGAGTCCCAGATCTGATCAGTGGGTTCCCAAGATAAAGCTTTTAATAAAAAAAAAATTTTTTTACTAATGTGTGTGTGTATAGCTTGGAAATCAAAACATGATTTTGTTAAGGCCCCAAAGGTTACCGATTGCTCTGTTCTCTAAGCCAGCCATAATATACCTAGGACATCCATACGTTTATGCTTTCTTTGAGTTGTATGGAACAGGAACCGCTCAGACCTGTCCAACATTCAAACACTTAGCCTACACCACAGAAAGAACATCACATCTGTGAAATGTTACTGGTCCTTCATTCTTTGCACTCAATGCCATATAACCCATTGTTTCACTTACCCATTGTTAAGCACACAGACCACACTTAAACTTCCACCTAATTGCTGAGAATCCCCATGAAACTGGCCAATTGTTTACTCCACTTACTAACACAACTTAAGTAATACAGCACTAGACCTCCCAAAGTACACAAGCTCATTCCTTTGCTCATACAAAGGAGCAGTGAACAAAATCACCACTCCTGGAGAGGCACAAACCATGCAGATCACTTTATATTTCAATCCCAGATCTGCCAACATACTTCAGCTAAGTCATCTACCTTTGAACAAGGGTACACCAAACACTATGAATGCAGCTGGGTTGCTTGCAGACTATTCCTATTGGTTATTGCCACCTCCAAGCAGGGAGGAGGAGGAGATTTAGGCATGGCTGTATGGGTATGTATCTATCCATTTTCCAGGTTTCATAATCTCTGAACCTTCTCTAATTGTCCAAGCCATTTTGGTCTCCAAACTAACTCTGCACACCACCAATTTAAAATGATACAAGCTTAAGTACCACCAGGAAATTTCTGTCATATAAAATAATTGGAGGGGCTGGACATGTTTAAATTGGTAGGTCCAGATGCTCTTCATTCGAGGGTATTGAGGGAATTGGTGGGGGGTCATAGTCAGGTCCCCAGGATGGCTCTATGAGCACTCATGAGGCACTGGCTGGGTACCAGAGGATTGGAAAAGGGCCAGTGTGGTCCCCATTTACAAGGGGAGAGAGGAGGACCTCGCTATGACCTCTATATGGCAATTATAGGCCAGTCAGTCTTACCTTGGTCCTTAGGAAGATCTTTGAGAAAATTATCAAGGAGCACATCTGCAAGGGCCCAGCAGGGGAGGTAATGCTTAGGGGCAACCAACATGGGTTCATTGAGGGCAGGTCCTGCCTGATTAACCTGGTTTCTTTCTATGACCACACAGTCCCTGGATGAAGGTGTCTCCACTTACTAACACAACCTAAATAATACAGCACTAGACCTCCCAAAGTACACAAGCTCATTCCTTTGCTCATACAAAGGAGCAGTGAACAAAGTCACCACTCCTGGAGAGGCACAAACCATGCAGATCACTTTATATTTCAATCCCAGATCTGCCAACATACTTCAACTAAGTCATCTACCTTTGAACAAGGATACACCAAACACTATGAATGGAGCTGGGTTGCAGATGTCATCTTCCTGGACTTTAAGAAGGCCTTTGACATGGTTTCCTACCACATTCTCTTAAAAAAAAACAACCTTGGTGACTGCGGCATTGGTGCCTACACAGTCAGATGGGTGGCAAATTGGCTAGATGGTCATACCTAGTGAGTGGTGGTGGTGGACAGGTTGTTTTCAACCTGGAAAGATGTGGGCAATGAAGTCCCCCAGGGCTCGGTCCTGGAACTTGTACTGTTCAACATCTTTATCAGCAATCTGGATGTGGGTGTGGAATGCACACTGTCCAAATTCACTTATGACACCAAGTTGTGGGGTGAGGTGGGCACACTGGAGGGGAGGGGCAGAATCCAGCTAGATCTAGACAAGTTACAGAGGTGGGTGGATGAGAATAGGATGGCATTAAACTCAGACAAATGCAAGGTACTGCATCTAGGGAGAAGGAACCAGCAACATACCTATAGGCTGGGGTATACCCTTCTTATCAACATGGTAGCAGAAAGGGATCTTGGAGTCATTGTTGACTCCAGGATAAACATGAGCTGCCAATGCGAGGAAGTGATCAGTAAGGCTAACTGCAACTTGTTGTGCATCTACAGATGCATCACAAGCAGGTCCAGGGAGGTGATCTTCCTCCTCTATGTGACATTGGTCAGGCCACAGTTGGAGTACTGCATCCAGTTCTGGGCACTGCACTTCAAGAGGGATGTGGCTAGCATTGAGAGAGTCCAGAGGAGGGCCACTCATATGGTCCACTGGCAGTGGGGCAGGCCCTACGAAGAGAGGAAGCTGAGAGGGGATCTTGTGCCCATTTACAAACTCACTGGTGGGGGACCAGCAAGAATTGGGGGAGGCTCTGTTCCCCTGGGAACTACCTGAGGTTACTAGAAACAATGACCACAAATTGTTAGAGAAAAGGTTCAGGCTGGACATCAGGAGACATTACTTTACACTTAGGGCTGCCAGGCTCTGGAATGGGCTCCCAAATGAGGAGGTATTCTCTCCTACCTTGGGGGTATTCAAGGGGAGGCTGGACAGATATTTGGCTGGGGTTATATGGCCCCGGCACCCATTCCTGCCTGGGGCAGGGGGTCAGACCTGATGATCTATTTAGGTCCCTTCCAACCCTAAGCACTATGATAATTATAATAAATCTGTTAACATGTACCACTGACAGGTTGTCTGTGTACCACTGGTAGGACTCGTACCACAGATTGGGAACTGCTGATCCAAGCTGTATATCCTATACATAATATCCAAGGATCATCTTAACATATGATGTTGTAGCAAATAAAATGAGGAACTCATTGATACCTAAATTTATAGCAAGGTTGCTTGGGCACAGCAAGGTCCAGAGTGCTGTCTGGAACCTATGCATTACTTACTTCTGATAGTCCAATCCCAGATATGCTCCTTCTTTGCCTTGTACAGTCATAGCAGGACTTAAGAGGTGGTAACTCTTCAGGTTTTGCTTCAGGGGAATCCTTCCTGTATGAATATAGGTCCATTTGCCTCACCCCAACCTTTTAATTTAGCATAAAAGGGGCTGATTAAGGTTAAGATTTGCAACCCAAGATTTACTATAAAAGGATACAATGGAACTTACACAAAATAAGAGTTTACTTAACAGCTAGCTTCACACTCCTCACACTATATAGCCTAGATATAACCTAGATATAGCCTTTTCTGCTTAGTCAGAGAGAAAAGCAAGAAAAATGACAGCTCCCATGTCTTGGAACCAATTTCTTCCCTATGAGTAGGCTGGCAGGTTCTTTTCCACTTGAGAAAAACATCACTCTGCTGTGCCCAGAGATATCTGTACTTATGTCCTGCTTATCAAGCCTCAGTGGCTCAAGCTTACATGACCAAGCATGCTTCTGTCAATGCAAGAAATAACCCTTGAATTCCAGACCCGTTTTTTTCAGTTCCCTGCTCAAGCAATAGCTTGAGGGCAATCTGCATTCTGTATCAGAGGGTTCACTGTGCATGCATCTACACAAGATGGTTTACTATGCATTAGACTATTCAAATGCACTGTAAACCACCACTGTCTACACATGCACAGCAGATTGAAGTGACTTTTCTTAGTACCCAGATACAGGTACTAGAAAAGAGCATTTTAAATTAAAGTGCTGAAGGACATGTGTAGCTGCTGACTAGGAGCAAATTGCTCCTGGTCAGCCTAGGCCACAGTGGGCAGGGGGCAGCTGTCCCAGCTTGGCAGGCATCTCCTTGACAGCCATGGGGAGATCAGGACTGGTCCTGATCCCTGGGAGGCAGGGGGAGTTGTCCTGGCTTGGTGGGCATCTCCCTGCAAGCTGCCAGAGATCTGTCTTGGCTTGGAGCCAATCCCAGTCTCCTCTATCTTGTACAGACCAGGGCTGGCCCCACAGCCAGGGCAGTGAGGGGCTGGCACCCAAGGGAGTCTGGAGTTCACCTTTGTTGCTGCAGGGGGCAGAGAAGCCCTGGATTGGGCTGCTTCTGTTATGCGCAATTTGCTCCCAATCTAGGCACATGTATAGACATGTGCCTGGAAGTGCTTTAATGAAGGCACCTTAGTTGTACATGTAGATAAGCCCTGTGCATACAAAGGTGCATTTAAAGACAATTAATTAAAGTTATCCAAATGCTTAACTACCTAGCGCAGACATAGCATTTCACAGGGATCTTGGTTTTCACTGTTTTAAAAAAAGATAAATAAATAAAAAAATAAATCCAACATTTTCTGATTAACTCTTCCCCCTCCCAACCAAAATGAAACAAAAAAACCCATATTTTCCATGATTAATACAAAACACTGGATTTTGATTGGGTTGGTTTTCTTTTTTTAATCCAACATTTTCTAATTTAAACAGACAGAGAAAACCAGGATTCCTGCTGAGTGGTCTAGTTTTAATCAGGAATCATTTCCATCAAGTAGTTATTCCTTTTCATGTGTTATAAAGCCAGAATGGAATGTTATGATTATCTATGACTTAAAATACTGTTGGGCCATTTTCATGATTTTCCTGAGCTGTCTAATTTATTATTATACTTCTTGAATTGTGGCTACCAAAAACTTTTTTTTGGCCAAAGAACATGACTTTTAGGTGTGTCCTCAATTCTCTCACAACTTAGCTAGTATCAGCCCAGGTCTATAATATTATGCTAGTGCCAAATGACCCAAGGTGCCAGACTGTCCAGACACAAAGTAGAGAAACTATGCCTCCAGTAAAACTTTCAAAGGAAACAGGAATACCAGAGAGGATTCAGAGATATAACAGCCAAGCAGACTGATGGTCTCCAAATATCATGTTTAGAGGCAGTTTTTTAATTCTTAGGATGGGGTTTGGTCTGGAAGGAAAAAGGGATGTAGACAGGAAGGAATGACAAGGGAACAGCATATGGGAAAGGAAGGGAGCTGGAGGCTGGTATGAGAGGCAAATGGGGTGTGAAAGGGAGGTGAAGAGACTATGAGAGTGGTGGGTAGGAGGGACTTGAGGTAGACAGCTAGTCAGTGTTGAGGAGGCAATGTAGAAGTGAAAATTGTGGAGAACAGTCCAATGACACCATTAGCATTTGCCAGCCCCTGCTGGAGAACCTCCCTAGGCTACTTCTGCAACTACTCTACTGATTTGAGAGTTCTTGGACTCAAGGTGGATTAGCTCCTCCCTTCTTTCTGCTTCCCTCTCACACAGGGTTCATCCCTACCACCCTCCATTGACATAAACTTCAAATCTAAGTTTATACATTGGCAGCATGTCCACACATGCAAGCACGTGCGCTTGCAGCAGCTTAAATAGAAGTGGTGCAAATTTGAGCCAGGGCTTTTTGCTTCAGCGCATGTGCTCAGTCATGCATTTTGGTGTGGAAAAAATTGCACCACTTGAAGCAAGATAACCCTGCCTGGCTCCTCCTGGATCTGCAGCCAGAGGGAGCTAGAGCCTGGGGCCAGCACCTGTGCTGTCCCCAGCAGTATAAGAAGCTGTCCTGTTCTAGCCTCATCAGTATAAAAAGCTGCCCTGGCAAGTAGCTCAGGGCTATTAGCTCTCAGGAGCTTCTGGGGCCCAGCCAGTTGGTACCTGTGGACACTACCCCTTGTGCCAGCTAGACTGCTGAAGCAGCCCTGAGAGTTCCCTGCACCCTCTACCCACCGTAGCAGTCTGGCAGTGGGGTCTTCTGCCTGGCTGTGACCTGTTGCACACCTGCCAGACCTGGATGTGGACTGCAGACAGTAGAGGCATCTGCCTCTCTGGGCCAGCTGTCAGTGGGCTGTGGTTGCAGGGTTAGCTTCTGTGCGGCACTACTGCGATGTGTGCCCCCTGCCTGGCCATCTGGGCAGCTATCACCCAGAAGATGTTTTGGGTGTGGTGGCCTGCTTTGAACTGTGAAAGCATGTCCTCCTGGCCCCATTTGGACAGGAGGTAAGTCACAGCCAGGTGGGTCCAAAGTGCCAGATCTGAGCAGGCAACATTCTGCCACTGGCCTCCCTAGCAGGAATTCTGGTGTTCCCCATTCAAAAACTGAAAAATCCCAGATAAAAAAATCCCAAAGTTACTCTGTAAAATACCCCCAAATCCATGTTCCTCCATGAGTAAAACAAAAGACTACTATAAAGAGGGAGAGTGAGACAGAGACAGTAATCATAGTTTTATAGTTGGTCAGGTTGGAAGGGACCTGAGCAGATCATCAAGTCCGACCCCTGCCATGGCAGGAAAGAGTACTGGGGTCAAATGACCCTAGCAAGGTCTTCATCCAGCCTCCTTTTAAAGATCACCAGGGTAGAAGCCTGCACCACTTCGCTTGGAAGTTGGCTCCAGACCCTAGCCGCCCTGACCGTGAAGTAGCGCCTCCCGATATCTAGCTTGAATCTACCCTCTGCCAGCTTGTGACCTTTATTTCTTGTCATTCCTGGTAGTGCTTGGGGAAGGAGGGACTCCCCCAGTGCCTGCTGGTCCACTCTGACTAGTTTGTAAATGCCCACTAGATTCCCCCTCAGCCTTCTCTTGTGGGGGCTGAACAGGTCCCTTACCCTCTCCTCATAGGGCCTGCCCTACTGTCCCTGATCATGCAAGTGGCCCTCCTCTGGACCCTCTCCATGTTGTCCACATCCCTCCTGAAGTGCAGCGCCTAGAACTGGACGCAGTACTCCAGCTGCAGCCTGACCAGTGTCTCATAGAGGGGGAGGATCACCTCCTTGGCCCTACTTGAGATGCATCTGTGGATCCACGACAAGGTACGGTTAGCCCTACTGACTGTTACCTTGCAACGTCGGCCCATGTTCATCTCGGAGTCAATAATGACTCCAATATCTCTTTCTGCCACTGTGCTCTTGAGAAGGGAGTTTCCCAGCTTATAAGCGTGCTGCTGGTTCTTATTGCCCAAGTGCAGCACCCTGCACTTGTCTGTATTGAAGGCAACCAGGTTGGCCTGACAGTACCTGCCTCTAATGAACCCATGTTGGTTACCCATAAGCATAATCTCCCCTGCTGGCCCCTCACGGACATTTGCCAGGATAATTCTCTCAAAAAACTTACCCAGGACCAAGGTAAGACTAACAGGCCTATAGTTTTCTGGGTCCTCCTTCCTCCCTTTTTTGAAAATGGGAACCACATTGGCCCTTTTCCAGTCATCTGGCACAATGCTAGAGCACCATGAGTGTTCATGAAGCTGTGCTAGGGGTCCTGCAATGACTTCTGCTAATTCCCTCAGCACTCTGGGATGGAGATCATCAGGACCTGCTGCTTTAAATACGTCCATTCCCTCCAGAAGTT
>NW_017728950.1:15224375-15235099 GCF_001723895.1 Crocodylus porosus | reverse complement strand
GGCTGCCCCACCCAGCCTCACCCCCCAACTTGGACCCCCAGGCCCTCCCCAACAACCCCAAGCACCATCACTTAAGAAACAAAACTCAGAAAAAAGAACAGGAAAAAAAAAAAGCCTCTGCTTACCTTAGAAGCAGGGGTGGGAGGGCTCCAGGGCCTCCTGGGAGAACTCCCCCAGGCAGGACAGGACAGCAGAGGGGCAGCAGGACCTGGGCTGGGGCCACTGGGGCTGTCACCCTGCCCCGCACTGTGCAGGCAAGGCCTCAGTCAGCCAGATGGCAGCTCCAGCTGCTTGTAAAGTGCTGGGTTTTGTTTTTTAAAGTATGGGGTGGGAGGGCAGGAATTAGGGGGGTTTGGGGGGGATGAGGCTGGCTGCGGCAGAGGTCAGGGGTAGGGGCAGGGGTCAGCTGCAGCAGGGGTTGGGGGTCCCCCCCATGGTCCTCTCCCCCATCCTCCTGACCCCTTACTCACCAGCACTGGAGCCCTGGTGCTGAAACATGTAGGCTGGCCTGGCCGGCCTCATGTTTCAGCACTAGGGTGAGAGGCCAACCATAAAGACCCTCTGGCAACCAGAGCATCTCCATGGAGGACCCAGCCTCCAGTTGCCTCAGGACATGGTCTGGGACTGTGGCCAGCTCTGCTTTTTTTACACTTCTATTTTTTTAGACCCCTAGTGCATATGCCTGTTGCCCTGCCTCAAAGGGGTTTGAGACGGAGCAAGAGGCACATGCACACTCATCTGGATGCACCCAGGGAGAGTACCTTTACTTTAAAGAAACCTTTATTCAGACAAGAACCTGCACAAAAGTTCCTCAGGCCCTTCACAAATTACTTGCACAACATGCTGGAAGGAGAGTTTGGCTTTTATTGATAAGCAGAAGTCCAAAGTGTTACTTTGGTGGTCATCTCGATATCATGGGCCATGTCTAGATGAGTGTGGATGCTTGGTTTCCCAGGGACAAGTAGCAGCAGTGCACCTTGCCATGCACATTCTGGCGCATGGCAAGTTACCCCGGAGGCAGTAGGGGAGGCTGGGGCTGGCTGGGTTTCTGGGGGCCTCCTGGGGTTACAGCCACAACAATCCTGCCAGGCAGATCCTAACTGGCAGCCACAGCACAGCTCTGGGCAACTTGGCTCTGCTTGTAAGCAGTGCATGTGCACTGTGCATACACTCCATTCCCCACCCCCCATGGAGTTTTTTGACCTCTGGATATTCAGGAGTCAATAAAACCCACAGGGGAAAAAAAGAAAAAAAAAAGACCAGAGCAGCGCATGCACGGGCAGCGCACCCTTGCAGTGTGAACACCTCAGTGTGCGATATGTGTCTGCAGCACCACATACTGCATGGCCACGCTTATCTGGACGCTCTCATGGGTTGAATCCTTCACTGATTTAAGTCAAGGGCAACATTGCAACTGATGTCTGTGTTTATAGAACCATATCTGACATTGGTGAATCATAGAAAGATGTAGTTCTCAAGGATCAGGAGGTGGCATCAGAAGCATAATTTCTAGATAATGGCAAACTTACTTCAGGTCTATGTACCAACCAAACTTACACGGAAACTAATATCATTTTAGAAACATTTGGACATTTTCATTTCTATGATTTGTCAAAATATTTATGCAAATGGAACAGTGTGTTTGTAAAAAGAAAGACTAAAGGAAGTTCCAATCAGATTTAAAGGGTTTATTTAAAAATAAATGGATTTAGTAATATTTAACTAAAAAAAATATACAGTTTTTTGAACACAAAAAGACTTCAAGTAAAATAGTTTTGCAAAATGTTTATGCTTATAAAATATAATGCTTTCTACTTAAACTAACAAAAGCAATGATTGAACTTCCACATTTTATTCTTCATTATTCTTTCACCGGGGTTTTTTTTTTCTTCACACATTATCGTCCCCATTGGGCATATCTACATGTGCACTTTACTGCTCAGTAGACTTTACTATGCAGTGAAGTGTCACTGTCTACATGTACATGGCAACTGGGCTGATGTTCAGACTAATTTATAGTGCAGTCAGTCCCATCAGACATAGGTACTCTGATGGCAGAGTAAATTACTGTGCTTAAACACACATGTAAACAATGATGTCAGAATTAGTTTACTCTAGGTTCAATTGCAGTTTATTTAGTTGCATTAATTGCACATGTAGACATGCCCATTAAGAAACTGAAGCAGGTAGTTATAGAGTCACAAATCTCACAATGATCACTTCTAAAATAGGTTCTCTGCTGATTAAATATCTTCTCCATATGATACTGTACTGATTTTTGAAGTAATATATCACTCCCGGGTTGCCAAGCTAGATACAAGTTTTCTATATAAATCATTTATTTGTACTTGTAAATTTTTTTTGATCACGCCAGGTCCCCATATCCAGGTTCAGTAGGAATGTAGCCTGAGTAAGAACACGAAGACCATATACCCTACTTCAGGCTTCCCTCCCTGGAATGAAGACGTCTGGGCTAGGAACAGAATTTACACATAAACTGGTATAAGCGACTGGAAACTGGTTCAAATCTGTAAGACAACAAAAGTCCGGTGTACATAAACCAATTTCAAAATGTCCAAAGTTGGTTTAAGGTAAATCTGGATGGATGTAATATCAGACTTTACTGATTTAGGTTAAACCAGTTTATTGAACTTCTGTCCCAGCTTCCCCCCCAGATTCAAGCTGTCTGCTCCAGCTGAGTAGAAAGGCAAGCTCTAGCACCCTCCAACTTCTGGCCTGGGCTCTACTCCTTGCCCCACACAGTCAGGGCTCTTAGCCTCTCACTAAGCTCCATGCCCTTCCCCAAACTCTGGGCTCCTTGCCCCTCATTTGCTTTGGGCACTTTGCCTCACTCTGGACCCCCTTAACTCTGCCAACCTCTTTACCAGGTTACCTTCTAACCCACCAGGTTGTGGGGGCTCAGGTTATAAGGCACCCTTGCCCACCTTTAACTGGGGTGGTAACTGGCCTGGCATTTCTTGGGGGCTGTCCCACGATGAACAGCCCCACCAGGTCACCCATCCCTGGCAGGGTGCAGTTTCAAGTCATGCCTAGGACCAGGAGCCTCCAAGCCACCCTGTCAGCTCCTGTGCTTACCTCCAGGGTGTTCTAGGAACAGCTCAGCCCAACGTTGGCTCTTTGGCTGCTGAACACAGACTGCTGCCTCTCTGGCCTGTTTGAAAATGGCCACCCTCATCAGGCACCTGGCGGCTGCCTGCTCCTGCCCTTAAAGTGGCAGGCACCAAAGCTGCACTGCCACATTGACCTACTGTGCAATGACTATTTCTGACCTGAAGAAGTACTACTCTTCTTTCAGGGTGTTTGTACTTTGCATGAGAATTAGTAAAATTTTAGCTGCTGATCTTTTATAATTACTACATGGTTATATTTTAAATCCCATCAATAGCATTCTTGGGAAACTAGATGAATTTTCATTGTTTCTTCAAGAAATGCAGGAAAATGTTTTTCAGCTCTGTGGAGGTGACAGCAACATGTATGTGGTGCCAGCAGAAAAATAGGACGGATGTGAGACCAGCTATGAGCCAACTAAGAGAGTGATAAAAAAAAGTGACAAATAGCCAAGGTACAGTCAATAGTTCCAAAAGCACGGACTGTTAAAACTCTGCTTTCTTGATTCCATGTTTTCTCTTCTGGAAGAAGCAGAATAATTAATGCCGAAGAAATATGGAAAAGGCTGATCACACAGCTTAGTGTGAGGCTGGCTGGTGGTTATTAATGCAGTTCCCATTGGACACATGTCACCACAGAATTCACTGCTGTAATCAGCACTGGTGAATATCCTTGCTGATTGTCACACTAGAGAGATCCGTGACTGAGTTAATTTGGACATGGACCTATGGCCAGGTTTGAGGTAGATCGCTGAGATCAGAGAGCAGAACCTGATATGCTTCTGGCAGTGCCGTAGCTCTCAAATGGATAAACTGAGGACTTTAGTCTCCAGCACTGCTAATAAGGTATTTTTCACACGCATTTGATTTGTGCCCACTTAAACAACTACCAATTCCTCACCCATATCTTGTGGGTGCTCCCAGATTTTAGGAAACTTCTTCCTCCCCTCATTATAGCTGCCAACTGCTCTCAGGAGCTGTTCTTGCACTTACAGATCACTGGGCATGGAAATATACCCTTTTTCCTTTGGCTACATCACTCATCTCAGCTAGAGGGAAGAAAGTTGGAATAGCTTCAGTGTCATCCAGGAATTTCCCCATGGAATGAAGATCCTTAAAAGGGCAGGTCTGTTAGATTTTCACTGCAGAGGAAAAACTGAACCTTTGATTTTTGGAAATATAATAATTAGAGAAAATTATATCCTTCTCCTGGAAATGAAAGGGCTGTTGTGGAGCACTTGATTGCTTCAGAAATTATTTTTATTAAAGAATGCTGGTAACTTTTCCAATTTCAAGTGAATTGTTGTTGGGGCTATGGCCAGAGGTGTTTCCTCAATAGCTGAACAGTTGTATTTATTCCTTATGCTCATATGGCAAATTGTGAGCTTGGAAAAAAAAGTAGTTGAGGTCCATAGTTCATTTCTAAGTGCATAAAGCCATCAACTGTAATTTGCCTGAGTTTTATAAATGCAACAATAAGTGCAAATGCTTTAGGAATAGCCCCATTTGTCACACGGTACATACAAGCAGCTTCATGGCATTAAAACTGAAGGTGAAAACTTACATGAATCCGGTCTCTTTCAGAAGTTCAGGAAGTTGATATTATTGCTGAACAGCATGCATTGGATTTTGTTATACATTTCGAATAACCTCATTGGCCACTTAATAAAACACTTTAGAGGGGAAAAAAAGAAGTGTTCTCTTCTGCAACCCTGTTAAAGTGTATATTATTTGCTCTTGTTTCACCTTTTCACTGCTGTGCGTTGGCACTTACTATTCTGTAACATTCTTTGAAATACTGATTTAGAAAGAAAAACACCCCCAGACCTTCCCAAAGGAAAGTGCACCCTTGTGCATATACTGGCATTCTCAAGTGGTCACACTTGTACACAGTGTAGGGCTAGATTCTACCACCCAGGTATATTGGGCAGAACTCATGTGGCTCAGTTATTGGGTTTTGAGAGCTAAGAGATCATAAAAAAGTGAGGGCTTCTTACTCCAAGGTTAAATGCTGTGGAATCGGGCAGTATGCCTGGAGAAGGGATGGGGTCTCATGGGTTCTGGATATGAAACAGCAGATCTTGTCACACAAAGTCTGGTAACGCCTGATCCTGAAGCACTGAAGTTAAGGGGGTAAGAGTGGAGTTTTCTTATGGCATTCAACAAGCACAAGATCAAGCCACCAGTACATGTCTCCTTGTGGAGGATGGGGACAGTCACACATAATGTTATATGAACTCATTTGCTTTTCTACTAACTAGCACTTTTAGACCTGGGATTGTGTAGGCCAGGGCTACCCCACTTCAAAGTGGCTGGGAACCACATACCCTGCAGGAGCTGCATACTGTGGGAGCAGCGCTAAAAGATACCATGCTCCCCCATGAGGTTGCACACCCTGCACATGGGTGCTCAATCCCTGCTGCACTGTGTGCACAGGCAGGCAACCCTCCCATCACCCTGCTGCACTACACACGTGGCCCAGGGCTCTACCTCACTTTCAGCCCCTTTCAGGCTTCCTTGTGGCACTATGCCATAAGCGCCCCCAGCACTGCAGGCTGCACTGCACCATGTCAATCCACCCCTTTGGGGCAGGGTCATGCCTGAGAAGCCAGGAGAAGGACTGGTAGCCAGAGCAGTGGCTGGGTCAGAGCCCAGAGGCTTCATGTTAACTGCTCAGCCAGTGGGCTGTCAGTTTGACAGCCCAGGTGTTGGCCAGTTGAGTTACATCCTACTACAGGCCACAGGCTAGTTCCAGTTCTGGATTAAGAACTGAGGCTAACAAGACCTTAAAAAGAAATGCATCTAGGAAAGGAGCAAGAAGGCAAAATCCCAATCAGCATCACTGACTATTACAGGGTAGGCCCCCTCAATATTTGACACTGATTTTTCCCTGCCATCTACGTATGATATATTGGATTGTTGAGTGTTTTATGCTGAAATGAAGAGTCATTTCAGCATAAATTCTAAATTCTATCTATATCTGTCCTTAGGTTTTTATACTGTCACCCATCTTCATGGTGCCTTCCATATAAAATCAACAGCAAGGAAGCCCTAGACTTTCTGATCTACATTGTCCCAGAGGAATACATCTGGTTTGGTGGTTCATAGATTAAAACGTGACCTTTGATGTAGCAGGAGTCTGACTGGCTAATGGCTTTAAAGCACAGAACCAAGGCATTATATTGAAATTAAAAGCTGACTAGGAGCTAGGGGACAGACTTGAGCACAGGCCCACCTTGTTCGTGGCAGATTATGCCATGGAAAAGACATACAGCTAATTCCAGTACCAGCTGGGGCCAGTGCATTGTCTTCACATTCAGCTGCAGATATAGTGAATAACAGTAATGCGGCCTAGTGGTGACAAATGCCTGGATCATGTGGCCAGGTCTTCAGTCAGGAGGAAGGGACAACATTTTTTAGCAAGGCAGATGTAGAAGAAATCATATTTAGCTACTGGTGCCATTTCCTCCTGTCATCATTGTGGCTGCATTCACACAAGCATGGACTTTTGATTCCCTGGGAACAACTAGCACCGGCACACGTGCCGCTACTAATTGTCCCTGGGGAATGCCTGTGCCATGTGCCCTCTGGCATATGGCAGATTGCCCCAAATGGGGTAGGGGAGGCTGGGGGCAGCACTGGGTCAGCCCCAGCCACCTCACCTGGGGTCCTGGGAGCCTTCTGAGGCTGCAGCAGTGGCAATTCTGCCACTCAGAGCCTGGCTGGCAGCCGGAGTGTGGCTCCGACTAGCCAGGCCCCAGTTTTGAGTGGCCCGCACAGGTGAACCACTTTTTTTTTTGCACAGGTTTTTTTGACCCCTAGATATCCAGGAGTCAACCCCCCCCCCAAAAAAAACAAAAACAAAAAACCAACCCTCCATACTGCTCCATTGCAGCACAGAAAACAGTCGAATGTGTGGTATGTGGTGCTGCAGACATGTCTGCAGTGCCACATGCCACATGGCTGTGCTCATCTGGACACAACCAGTGAGGAATCAGAAAGGAGCCTGAGGCTTTGCACTAAAGTGGAAGGTGGAGAGAACATCTCAACTAGCTGTATATTCAAAGCATTCTCCTTTTCTGATCACATTCCTTTGGTCTTGCCCAAGTTTGGCTTGAGTCAGCTCTTCATCCAAGCACTGATTTCTTGTAGGTGCTCAAATAGCTTAGTATCAATGATAGTTGCATCATTTGGGAATAAGACACATAGATGTCATCAGTATATTGTTGACAAGTATGCCTCTGGCATTTTGCTCTCTCTTTGGCACAACTGCTTTCCAAGCAGTGTCATGTGGCTGTTAAGGAAAAGAGGGGATGCTGAACCTGAACCTTTCAAAAAGCAGACTTACCCATGTGTCATTTCTTTTTCTCCTTGCCAGGCCGAAAAGGCAATAGCACCATCCAGTGCCATGCAGAGGTACCTAAGTTGGCCACAAATGAGCTAGATAAAACAGGGTACAAACAGAGTATTTTATATTGGCCCAGGGCACTAATGTGCTATGCTATTTTCAGTACCTGAGCTAGCTCATTGTTAGCTGACTTGGGCACCTCTGCAAAGTCGCAATGCAGTGCTATGTTCTGGCTAACGGCCAGAAGACAACCATAGACACCCTGGCTAGTTCTGAAAAAAGGGTTGTGCCAGAGTCATGTAAAGGCTAGGGCTGCAAAACACAGTGCTGTAGAGACTCCAGGAAACACTAGAGGCCATAGACAAGCCCAGAGAGACTTCCGTAATTGGTGTTTCCAGCCCTGAAGAATAGCACAGGATCAAGAGGGGATGCAATTAATTTAAAGCCACCTTAGTACTCCTTTACGTATGCCTTTGAAGCTTTATCTCTTAGAGCACGGAAATAAAATGATATTCTACATTTCTATAATGGTGTGCTAAACATTGCTGTATTTGACCTACATTCTAGCAGCTACTATTAATCTTACATAGGAGATGTTTGGATCATGTGATTTGATAGTGCACTGGGGCTCCGTCCTCTTCTTTTTGTCTGGATTTTATTCCTCTTATGCTTTGGCTGGGACGTGTGTATCTGCGCAAGGGCATTTTACTTTGCTGGTTTCGGTTTACAAGAGCGCTGGTGGACAATCAGTCTGTCTGGCAGGAAGGTACGTCCACAAATATCACATGGAACTAACTGGCTCTGGGCACTGTTCCAGGAAGCCTCATTTAAAGCATCAAGATCATAGAAACCATGGGCTGGAAAATTAAAAAAAGAAAGTATCAGTTTTCATTCTGGAGAGCCATATCCAGCTCTTCATGGAAAATATTTTCAGGAAATACCTCCTGCCTGAGCCTTTTGGTTTTAACCAAATCATATTGCTTTTGCAAAAGGAAAGGAAAGAAATGAGAAAAAGAGGGGAGAGAGAGAGAAAGAAGGCTCTGCTTATTGTCCCAGGGGTTAAATAAAGTTAACTACAAACAGTACCATTCTGTATTGTATTAAAATGAGAAGAAAACATGGCACTATGTGTTATGCATGCATTCTTAACTAATTGTTAACATCTTTTGCATACATGTTATTATCAGTGAATTTCACTTTTTGGCCTTATTTCAAGCTCTGCATAATAAGAATCTAACCAAGGGTATGGAGAGAGTTCAGTGCAGTTCAGTTCAGTTTAGTTCAGCATGTTCCCTCTTCAGCATTTTGGACAAAGGCCCCAGTTCTCCTCCAATTGAAATCTATAAATATTTTGCTAAAAACTTGAAGAAAAGTGAGATTAAACCCCAAACCTCATATGGACAAACCCTGAAGTTCCTATTTAGGTAAAATTCCCATGGAAGTCACTGATTCTGCAATTCTCAGATAACCCCTGCCCCCACTTTACCTTCATTACCTTTGATGGGCGTTTACCTTTAGTAAGAGTGTAGCTTTAGGCTTGAAAAACCTGTTTTAAATCCTGCCATTTATACCATAAAAGCTTTATTTCCTTTCACTTTGAAATGATCTTTCAAAACTTATTTTTTAAACACATTTCAAAGCTACGTTGCCTAATGACTACATTTGAAGAATATGGAAAAAAAAGGCTTGATTTGAAACAGGAAAAATGTTGGCCTTCCCAGAACATAAATAATACATATAGCATTACATAGATAATGGCTATCATTAAATAGATTTTGTCTTCAAACTGTGAGTGTCACTGCACTTAAAAAAAGGCTCTGTGCATTTTTAAAATATTCCATGGTTTCTATCACTGGCATGATATGGATCTATTCATTAAGAGTTCATACAGTTTTAATATGTTTCATATCCAATGGGTCTCATAACCGCAATAAGCCTTAGAACTCTTAATATGTCTGTTCCTAATGTTCTTTTTGTTAGAAGAGCAGCAAAGTGGTGTTTCTTTTTTTGGCTGAGACAAATATCCCTTTCGCTTGAAGGAAATGAATGTGTTTTTTCTGTACTTTGGAAAGTTTATTGACTATAAAAAAGCGAGTAAAAAAAGGAGGCGGTTTCTTGTTACAGGCATGTGTAAACTGCACAAACAAAACACTGTGTGATCAGTGCACTGGTTCTGTCCAGTGACACTTTATATTTTTACAAAACAGCTTTATGTAAGTTATAAAAAGCTTTATGTAAGTAGATCACATTTCTGGCTTAAAATGCTGCTCGTTTCATTCACTGAAAAGCTAGCCCCTCCCCTGAGTTGTGAAGCAGAGAGGCATGCCGTACGCATTTGTGGTTTGGGGGGTCAGTGAGTATTCTCCTCGTGACTGGAGCACTTCTTAGTTCAAAAGAACAAAATGAAGATTATTTTCTGAAGACCGGGAAGCGGGGTAGCGTGTAGTTTTTGCTCAAATGTGGTATGGATTAGATTTTCACCAGCAGAGAGATAGGGCCATGCTGCCAAGTGCCTCTGGGGAAACTAGTGGCATACAACACCTCATGGGAAGTACTCAACGCCATGCCTGACTGCTTTCCCAGGTATGAAAAAATACTCATATTTATATCTGAGAGACATCTGCTGGGCCGCTCTTTCAGAGAAGAAGCTTTTCTTTCCTCTCCTCATTTCCCCCAAACAGCTAGTGGCTAAGATGACAACCAAACTTTCAACAAAACCTGGAACATCCCTTGAAACCCGGGATAACCAATCTCTTTCAGATCCAGTCCTCTTATCTTTTTCTTTCTTAGCTGTATCCCACAATAAAAAAGCTGATCAATAAAAAGAGAAATGACATGAACATGCCTTCTCAGGAAGCACATTTTCCTTTGCAGATTTAACTCATGTGCTCAATATCTGGGTTGGCCACGTGGCTGCTTTTGAACCATCAATATTTCTCCTGAATGACCACATAGTTAGCATTCATATTTGTTATTACAGAATAGGGTTAAAACTCTGGTATCTCAGAAGCAACACTGGTTATCACTGGAAATTGCTAGAGTTTAGGTTTGTATGGCTAACATTATAGAAGAAAATCTGGCTGAGTGTTTGGTCCCAAAGTTGCCTGAAGGTTATTTTGTTTTCACGGTTTCATAGTTTCATAGTTTCTAGGGTCGGAAGGGACCTGAGTAGGTCATCTAGTCCGACCCCCTGCCATGGCAGGAAAGACTACTGGGGTCAAACGACCCCAGCAAGGTGTTCATCTAAC
>NW_017728950.1:15200679-15223675 GCF_001723895.1 Crocodylus porosus | reverse complement strand
CTGTCCACATCCCTCCAGGCTGAAAATGACCCATCCACCACCACCACTCTCTGGGTGCGGCCCTCCAGCCAGTTGGCAACCCAATTGACTGTGTGGGTGTTGACACCACCGTCCCCCAGTTTCTTAATGAGAGCAGGGTGAGAGACAGTGTCGAAGGCCTTCTGAAATCCGGGAAGACTATGTTCACTGCTACCCCTGCATCTAATGATTTGGTTATCTGATCATAGAGGCCACCAGGTTGGTCTGACAGGACCTGCCACTGATGAACCCGTGTTGGTTGCCCCTAAGCATGACATTTTAACAGAAGGGTGTCAAAGATCTGGGTTTGGGGCTGGATTTGGCCCATGGATCCCTATCACCCAGTCCCTTGTGCTGCTTCTGTGTCTGAGATGACCCTCACAGTGCATGCTGGATCAGCCCTGCATGCAGGGCCTTGGAGGAGCACTGAACAAGATGCCGGGTCCAAGATCTGCATGAGCCATGACATCCACCATGGCTGGTCTGGGACTAGGCATGGGGCACCTGTTCTGGCAAGTCTAGGATTCATGTTGCAAGTTGCAACCCTCTGGCCAGTTCAGGACCCATGCTGCACATGGTCTCAAATCAGCTGGAGCAAGCACTGTATGCAACATGAGTCCTGAACCAGTGAGGTGTGGGGCACACGGGCCAGGCACCATGTGCAGCATAGGTCCTGGTGCAGGCACATGCACTGGATCTGGCATGGGAAGGAGGGAGGGAGAGTCCATGGTACTGATTCAGCCTGTGGACCGGCCCTGTGCCACTCATCCAACCTGCAAGGCCAGATTAATTTGATGCCTCTGTTTTAATTAATTGACATATAAAAATGGCACTGTTGCAGACCACTTAGGTGCCCTGCGCCTGAGAACAGGGATGGCTCAAGAGAGGCCCCTAGTGGTGAGAAGGGGGAGGTGCAGCTGCCAGTTACCAAGGCAGCACATGTGCTGGTTGCTGGGGCAACCAGCAAAACCCCCTGACAGGAAGGAGCAGGGCTTAGCTCTTCTTAAACCCAGGCAGGAGGCTAGGGTGGCAGTTCTTCCTCTGGCAGCCAAGGAGTGAGGAGCTCAGCCCATGCAGAGAGAAGGCCAAGGTTTGGCTGCACAAGCCCATGGATTGCTGCCATGAGCTGGAGTATTTTTGCCTGGTAGGGGTTAACTGTTGTCTGACCAGATGGTTTAGCTTTATGTTATAGCCCAGGGGCTTTGTGTTTTGTGTTTACTGTTTAACCAGAGGACTGGGTGAAGCTGTAGGGGTTGGAGGAGGCCACACAGGGACTCCCGAGTAGCGTGGGGGTTCCTGGCACCGGAGAAGGCACAGTGTTTTGGCATTGGCCTAGCCCCGAGAGAGCGAAAGAGAGGGGACAGAGGAGCCTCCAGAGTGCAGAGGAGCCCTGAGAGTGCAGAGGGGTGGCAAGGAGCCCCGAGAGTGCAGAGGAGCCCCAAGAGTGCAGAGGGGTGGCGAGGAGCCCCAAGAGTGCAGAGGAGCCCCAAGGGCAAAAGGAGAGCCAAGATATAACAGGGACAGAGTCAGATTACACCAGCACCATCTGCAAGGCTTGGGCTGCGGTGTAGGGGGGGGAAAGGAGCTGCAGATAGTGCCCCCTGTCATCGGGATGCGTAAAAATGGGCAGCCTCCCGCTAATTACAGCAATCTATTAATTAAATAAGATCAAGGCATGGCAGGCGAGTAAGCAGGCGGTTGGCCCATTAGAGGAGGGTGGAGCCATACCTGGAGAGGCTCCAATAGTGGCACTCCTGTCACAGTGGTGCATTAGCTGGGAAGTGTTTATACGGCAGTAGGCTTTATAAGACGCTGGGTCACCAGCTTGAAAAAGAGGACCCTTGAGCCCTCATGGAGAGGGAAAAGAGGACAAACGCTGACCCCTGGACCAGAGTCGGGGAAACAAGATTTGGATTGGCCACACTGCAGGATCCAGCAGTAGGACAACTGACCCTGCAAGCCAGTATGATGAGAAACACTCGACCCAGCCCACCAAAGCAGGTAAGAATGTGCAGCTATGCAGCCCGAGCTGGCTGTGAAGCGGCAGATGTGTTGCCCGCACCAGTGGTAGAAGTAACCATATAGGGGAAAAGAGTGGTGGCTATGATAGGCTTGGGCTCAGCACAGACTGTGGTATGGAGTGATATGTTACTGGCAAGGGAGATGAGAAGAGTGGATCGTGCAAAGGAGCAGTGTTGGTGTGGGGACCCCCTTGATTTTGACAGGGTGAGGGTCACCCTACAAGTAGGCAGTAAGACCCACTGGATGCTCATGGGGGTTGTAGACCATTTACCCTACCTCGTGGTACTGGGCTGTGACTGGCCCGAGTGGTTAGAAGAAAGAGTGGGCGTGAGGAGCAAGGTGACCACGGAGGAGTTCGTAGGCGAAACTGAGCAACCCTGCCCCGAAGAGGAAGTGGGACAGAGGGTAGATATTGCCCAGCTGGGGGAAGATGAACACTTTCAGCTGGAACAAAGCCTAGAGGCAGATTTTAGGTGGAACACCTCGCTCGGAGAAACAATGAGGTATTGAGGCCGGAGCTGATGAGAACAACCCCGAGGTTCGAGGTGAGGAATGGCCTCCTATACTGGATTGAGCAAGGCAAGCCAGAAGGAGAGGAGGTTGCCCAGCTGTTGATCCCGTGGCAGTATCAACGGGCTTTGTTGAAGGTGGCCCATGAACTTCCCATGGGTGGGCATCTAGACCGGGACAAGACATAAGCACACATTCGAGCAAGGTTTTATTGGCCAGGTATGATGGGGGAAGTTGCAAGATACTGTGTTTCGTGTCCTGTCTGCCAAAAAACAAACCCAAGGCAGCCCACAAGAGTCCCTTTAGTCCCGACGCCTCTGGTAGAGGTTCACTTTGAGAGGGTGGCAGTGACCATTGTCAGGCCTCTCCCTCGAAGTAGCACAGGAAACCAGTACATATTGGTCTTACTGGATTATGCGACACAGTACCCGGAAGCTGTGCCAATGCGGACAGTGTCCGCGCCAAAGTTGGCCAATGAACTCTTGAAAATATTCTCCCAGCTAGGACTCCCTAGAGAACTTCTAACTGATCAGGGAATGAATTTTATGTCACGTGTGTTCGAAGCAGTGAGTAAAGCCTTGGGGATTAAGCATCTGAAGATGGCTGTGTATCATCCCCAGACAGACGGGCTGGTGGAACGGTTTAATCAGATGCTGAAACAGATGCTGAGAAAGTTTGTGGTTGAGAGACCTCAAAATTGGAACAGGATGATACCTCCTCTTCTGTTTGCAGTACGAGAGGCACCCCAGGCCTCCACTGGGTTTTGACCTTTTGAATTATTATACAGCCGGCAACCGAGGGGAATCCTGGATCTAATTAAAGAGAGGTGGGAAAAACAACAGAGTAACGACCAGAACATCATTCAATATGTGATCCAACTGCGGGAATGCCTTGAAGCAGCTCAAAACATGATTTTAGGAAACCTCAGGGAAACCCAGCAGCATCAAGTAAGGCATTACAACCGAGGCACCCAGGAGTTTGACGTGGGAGACCGCGTGTTGGTCCTATTACCAGACAGCAAAAGTAAGTTGCTTGCCCGGTGGCAGGGACCCTATGAAATCATACGCCGAGTGGGGCCTGTGGACTATGAGGTTCACCAGATAAATAAGAAAAAAAAGAAGCAAGTGTACCACATCAACATATTAAAGAAGTGGGAGGCCCGGGAGGGTATGTACCTTGCCCCTCATCCCAAGGAATTAGTTGGGACTCATGTTAATGAAGGAAAGCGGACCAAATGATGTGGAGCTGGCCCTGCACTTGTCAAAAGAACAGAGGAGACAGGCTGCTGAGCTAGTCAAGGAATTCAAAGATGTATTCCGGGGAACCCCAGGGGAAGCTCAGGGTGTGGTACACCGACACCGAATAAAAACTCCTCCGGGCCAGGTGATACGTGAGAGTTGGAGATGGATTCCCCAGCAGCTCCAGGGCCAGATAAGAGCAGAGCTGGCAATGATGCTGGAGCAAGGTATAATATGCGAATCCCACAGTGACTGGCAAAGCTCCATCGTAGCAGTACCTAAGCCCGATGGAAAGATCCACCTCTGCATTGATTATCGGAAGGTAAACTTAGTGGTCAAGTTCAATGCTTATCTGATGTCCAGAGTGGATGAGCTGGTAGAAAACATCGGGCAGGCATGCTACATTTCCACATTAGACCTGACAAAGGGTTACTGGCAGATCCCAGTGGCACCTGAGGATCAAGGAAAAACAGTGTTCGCCATCCCGTGGGGGCTCTTCCAGTTCTGATGCATGCCATTTGGGCTGCATGGAGCTGCGGCTACGTTCCAGTGGCTAATGGACAGAGTGTTGTCTCCTCATGGGGGTTACACCACAGCATATATCGATGATATAATTATATATACGGAGGGCTGGGATGAACATCTCGCCACACTAAGAGCCGAAGTGCAAGACCTAAGGAGAGTGGGGCTGACAGCCAATCCCAGGAAGTGTATGATAGGAAAGGAGGAAACACAGTACCTGGGGTTCCCAGTTGGAAGCGGGAAGGTGAGACCATTGCTGAGCAAAGTGGAGGCTTTACAGAAGTATCAGGCACTTCGTACCAAAAGACAAGTCAGGCACTTCTTGGGGCTGGCCAGTTATTATAGAAAATTTGTACCCCACTTTGCAGACGTCGTCGTACCGTTAATGGAGATGATTAAGGCAGGCTCCAACTAACGTAAGATAGACACCAGAGGCAGAGAAGGCATTCCAAACAGTAAAGGATGCACTATGCTGAAAACCACTTCTGTATACACCCAATTTTAACAAACCTTTCCTGGTGCAGACAGATGTGTCAGATGTGGCCATCGGTGCAGTATTGGTGCAAAGGGAAGGAGAAGACGAGCATCCTATAGCCTACATAAGTAGGAAGCTACACCCGCCAGAGCAGAATTATGCCACAGTTGAGAAGGAGTGTCTAGCCATTAAATGGGCCATCAAAACATTACGATACTATTTATTAGGGTGGGAGTTCACATTGGTTACCAATCATGCACCCCTGCGCTGGTTGCAGAGTATGAAAACCGATAATGCAAGACTCATGAGGTGGGTCTTTAGCCTCCAACCATATTGTTTTAAGGTGGAACACCGCCCAGGAACCCAGAATAGAAATGCCAACTTTCTTTCAAGACAATACGAGGAAGAAGAAGGACCAGAAGGAACAGAGGGACCCCAGACAAGGGAAAGAAGGGGGCATATATTTCGAGGTCCTAACCTCACTGCTAGGAGGCCGAGTGACCCCCTCCAATTCTGGGATCTTCCAGGGGGGTGCCTGTCAGGAGGGGCAGCTGGAGGAGAAAAGCCAAGCTGAAGAAGGGCAACTGGGGTGAGGCAGGGGGGAGGCAGGGAGATGGACTCCCAACAATGAGGATAACGTGTCAGCCACCTTCATTAGGGGGACACGACTTGCCCAGGGCTATCCTCAAGAATATTTAAAACAGGGAGGAAAGACTGGCCTAAGCAGCGCCCTACCAAGGTTGGCTAGTGTGGGGGGACTACCTCTGGTGGGTTACTCCCAACAAATCCCACACAGTGCGCCTTGGGTAAAAGGCAAGCAGGAGGCGCCTAAAAACCTCCACCTCCTATACCTAAATGGCTGATTGCCGGAGGAAACGGCTGAGAGGAGAACCCCAGGCCAATGGAACACATGGCGAAAGAAGTACTCGGCTCGGTGAGTCTGGAGTAAAACGTGGGGAGGTGTGTCACAGAGCACTTAGGTGCCCTGCACCTGAGAACAGGGAAGGCTCAAAAGAGGCCCCTAGTGGTGAGAAGGGGGAGGCGCAGCTGCCAGTCACCAGGGCAGCACAGGTGCTGGTTGCTGGGGCAACTGGCAAAACCCCCTGACCGGAAGGGGCAGGGCTTAGCCCTTCTTAAACCCAGGCAGGAGGCTAGGGTGGCAGTTCCTCCTCTGGCAGCCAAGGAGTGAGGAGTTCAGCCCGTGCGGAGAGAAGGCCAAGGTTTGGCTGCATGAGCCCGCGGGTTGCTGCCATGAGCTGGAGTATTTTTGCCTGGTAGGGATTAACTGTTGTCTGACCAGATGGTTTAGCTTTATGTTATAGCCCAGGGGCTTTGTGTTTTGTGTTTACTGTTTAACTGGAGGACCGGGTGAAGCTGTAGGGGTTGGAGGAGGCCTCATAGGGACTCCCCAGTAGCGTGGGGGTTCCTGGTGCCAGAGAAGGCGCAGTGTTTTGCAGGGTGCATTGGCCTAGCCCCGAGAGAGTGAGAGAGAGGGGACAGAGGAGCCCCGAGAGTGCAGAGGAGCCCTGAGGGCAAAAGGAGGGCCAAGACATAACAGGGCCAGAGTCAGATTACACCAGCACCATCTGCGAGGCTTGGGCTGCGGTGTAGGGGAGGAAAAGGAGCTACAGATAGCGCCCCCTGTTATCAGGGCGCATAAAAATGGGCAACCTTCCACTAATTACAGCAATCTATTAATTAAATAAGATCAAGGCGTGGCCGGCGAGTAAGTAGGCAGTTGGCTCATTAGAGGAGGGCGGAACCATACCCGGAGAGGCTCCAATAGTGGCACTCCTGTCACAGGCACATTACTGTTTTTTTAAAGATCCAAAAAGGTAGAATATCCAAAGATCCAAAAAGGTAGAAAATATCCACAAAGTAACTATAACGAATGCAGTAGTTATGGAGCAGATCGAAATTTGACTGGTTTTCGACTGGAAACTTCTGACAAAGAAAAGGGGCATTACTTGAGAGGCACTGACTACACTTAACTCTTACAGACTTAGTGGCAGAAGAAAACAGAATGCTTAAACATAAAGCAAAATTATCTCCACCAGAAATATATCCCATTTTGACTGGATGCAGAAAATCCCATACAAAATTTTTACTTATTCTTAAAACCAAATTTCTTCTACCACTTTCATCCTCCCTCTTGTTTATTTTCTCACTTACCTTGTATGGATTTGACTTCTGGCTTTTTGGGTTCAGGTCTTCGTAGATGTTTGGGTAGCATGTCATTCTCATTGTGCCACTTTTTCAGACATTGTGGCTCATGGATGGCAATAGATTTAGTTCCATACTCACGGCCACATATGTAACAAATAACTGTTGGCGGCCGTCTTATCACAGGGGGCTGAAAAAAACAAATGCAGTTAAGAAACATCATTGTTTTTAGAATGCTTTGTATACAACTGCTCTTGAAAAGATCTGATATTCTATTGAAATTATTATTTCTATTGATTTTAGTGAGCTTTGATTCAGCTTCAGAAAGGTACATGCACTACTAAATGACTATGTGGAAAAGGTTGACCAGTTCTTTGATCTGAAGTTATTCTATTCTATTACATTCAGGAAGAGCACAGACCAACTGCAGATACTTCCTCAGCCTGATGAAGAGTGTTTATACCCAAAAACTTGCAAAGAAGAATTTTTCCAACTATTTTAATTGGTCTAATACAAGATATCAGATTGACCTGAAGAACCCTGTCTGCCTGTGTCCTTAGACCAACGTGGCTACAACCTGTACCCTTGCATGGCATATATTAATCTTCAGCCCGGAGTGATCAAAGAACTAGTTGACTTTTTCCAAATAGTCATTTAGTAATGCAGGTACCTTTCTGAAACTGAATCAAAGTCCACTGAAATCAATAGAAATAATAATTGCAATACAATATTAAAGCTATTCTATTCTGTTCCACCCAGGAAGAGCACAGGCGAACTGCAGACACTTCTTTAACCTGATGAAGGGTGTTTGTACCCAAAATCTTGCAAAGGAGATTTTTTCCAACTATTTCAGTTGGTCTAATAGAAGTTATTGGATTTTCCCAGAGAACTTTGTATGCCTACATGCCACTTAGTAAACTTTAACTAGTTTGTTATATAGAATTCTACACCCAATCACAGCTTCCTGGCAAACCGGCATCATTGATTTAATCAACTTGTTCTCTTGGTCAAGTTGCTTTATGAAACCCTGTTTCATCTTAGTTGGGGGAGTTGCAGGCAAGTCATAGCAAGGCAGAAACACATGTAGTTAAATGTCTCAATTCAGTTGATGTGTCGAGTGATATGTTGACAGTCTGTGAATCTGAAACCCTTTTTTTATTCATAAAAATGCCAGAAATAACATGGAAGCCACAGTAAAAATGTCTGTAGTTACCCATTTAGCATGTTAACTCTGCCCTAGGGAGACTAAGTGTAGAAACAGACACTGCCAAATGAAGCAGCATCAGCTCTACTTGGACTTATGTGCTTCATTGGGAGAACGTATGTTGCTCATTGTCTTGCCTGTTCATGCTGCAGGACAACAGGCAACGTGTTATTCTGGAACTTGAGGAGCCCAATCTTGCATATGCTGGGAACTTCCTCAGAGAATTGGACCCCCTGGGGAATCTGTCTGGCTTTTCCCGCTTACAGAGATGCACCCTGGAGAATCTTGGGGCATGTCTTCCTAGGCAGGGAAAGGCAGCATTTCCCTGGCTGCAGACATACACCCCGGGGTCTCTCTGGTGAGCCTCCTTAAGTGGAGAAAGCCCAAAGTTTCTTTGATTACAGAAATGCACCCCAGGCTTTCCCTGGCACATTAAAGAATTCCCTAGATGCAAGGATTGGGTCTTTCAAGCCTCCAGAGCACCTACCCAGGGTCACTGCATAGTGCAGGCAATGCCAGGGTGACTGCATTTTCCCACTACATGCAAAGAGATGTCTGCTAGTAAAAAACAGCACGCTCTATTGCCACCTTTGTCATGCCCAGAAATTGTGGGCATTTGTAGCATGATAAGGGATATGGATGGCTGTTTGCTTTATCTTTGTCATGCCATAAATTTTTTATGGCAGCACAAGGGCCAGGAAAGGTGATATCTGTTTCCAACCTGAGTCTAAGAGCAGAGCATAGTTAATCCATCATTGCCAATTCAGCCCTTGGCATCTCTGTAAAACTTACCAGTCATGAGTTTTTTTGGTGATTGTGGTACTTGATTCTTGAGAAATTTCAGCTCAGTTGACATCAGATAGCTATGACATTTGCTGCTGCTGGATTGAAACTGGTGCTAAGTCAAATAATTCAATTATGGATCACGAAAGGAAATGGAAATTTTCTCTTTTGCTCACTGATATCAATATGAATGTTGTCATCGACTTCAATGAGAACAGAGTTGGGCTGTAAATAAGGATGTTTTTACTCTGCAGATGTTTTGTTTGTGGTAAAAAAATAGCTCTACTCATAAAGAAATAGGCAGTCAGGTTCTACATTTGGGTAATAGAAAAGTACTGTTACTGTTCTATTTGGGTAATAGAAAAGTAGTGTTACAAATTATAGGCTAGACTGTACATTTGGAACGTGCCTCACTAGGTGTGGTGTGCCTACCATGCCAGTGCTGCCTTAGAAGTTAGCCCTCAGATGCATTACATCTCAGACGCATCATAATAATGGGCAGAATTTATTTATTCCCTGTTTTTTTGCTCAGGAGGGATGAAGAGAAAGGATCTACTTGCACCATGCTCTGGTGGAGTGCGTCTTACTTGGCTGAGCAGGGATGAAAGATAGGGCACAGTCTAATCCAACATTTGCTGCTTCTTTGTCAGACCTTCAGTTTATTTAAGAAGTTCCATGCAGCTCTTCTTACACTTAAGCCCGAAGTCTGAAAATGTCATTACTGCATCATCCATCTAAGCTTTATTTCCTGTATCACAGGTGGGAACCCTATTACATTAAGAAACTAAATACTACTCCACAAAGCAGTATGTGATTGTTGGGAAAACTTTGTCTTTGCTCTAAAGATTGTAATGCACAATCAGAATAAGTCTTAAAGAAAGACTTTTACTTCAAAGAAACGCTGAAATATATTGATTCTTTAATCTTATATCCCTTCGTCATCTTAATTTTTTTTTAGCAATTTCTTTAGCCATGTTTGATAATAGATTATTTTTATTCTAATAATATGTTCTTTTCTCTTCCCATCTGTAATATAGTGAATTTATACTACTACTACTACAATGCCTCCTTTATCTTGTTGTTATCAATACCCCTCACACCATCTGCTATTTCACCGTTTGACCTGCGACATCTTGTGTTTTGCTTATTTAGTGTAATACTCAGACTTACAAGCTCTCTACATGTTCGCTGACTTGGCAAAAGGACTTCAGGGTCTGATCCAAAATGGTTTGAATGCAAAGAAGCATCTTTCTTTTCACCTCAATGAGTTTTGGTCCAGGCTGTTAGACTGTAAGCTCTTCAGGGCAGGGGGGTACGTACATTTGTGTATATTTATGGTATGCTATGAATACTTTTAAATAAAAATGCTTCTTGGCTTGGTTCTTATTGACACCAAAGCCCATTTCTGGCTCTGGCCTACTCTAGCCAGGTCCTTGTCATTTTGCCAGCTAAGCTACATTTACACCAACATTAAAGCTTCTTTTATACTGCCTCAATGGTATAAAAGAAAAAAATACTACTTTCAATTTATTTGGAATGGTTGCTTAAAAAAATTGAACTGTGGAAATTTTATCTCCCGAAGGGGGAATAATTATATCCCAAAATGGCATACCTGAACCCTTACTACAATATATTTTATCCCCTTCTAAAAATGTGGACTGCATAGATAATTTTAAAACAAAAAGTGAAAGAAAATTCTCTTCACTAATTCCAGTAACAGCTCCTTATTAAACTATGGAATCTCAGTGACGAATGGGTTTGTTTGGAAATGTTAAGGCTACTGGCGTTCAACATTCATTTACTTTTTCCCCTCTTCAAATCAGTACTACCCAAATGTCACATCTGGAAAGATCATTGTTTGAAATAATATTATTTTTGGAAATTACCAGGTGTCAGTTCAAGGAATTTTCCAACCCAGACTACTCATAGGCTAGGAACTAGACTGTCTGCTATTTACTGTGTATTTTGTTTTTTACCATTAAAGAGAGCAATAACAGAAAAGACCTGTTCCTGAGAAACACGTCCCTATAAAAATACCTACAAATACTTGGCCAAGTGCCTAGGGTTTGTGTGTGTTTTAGTTATTTTTAGTTATTTGACTCAAACAAATAAGCAAACAAGGGTGTTTGTGCACTGCATATTAGACACAAGGGTAATATAGTCAAAATTCAGTCTGTAATAGTCCCAGGAAAGCTAGTGCCAATTATTGGGTTGGGAACATGTAAAACTCTAGGTCTGATTAAGAGAATGGATGCCACTGAAAGGCTAGAAAGCAAAAACATAGAAGAAGAGTTTTATGATGTATTTAAAGGCATAGGGAAACTGTCAACTGAGTACAAGATAGAATTAAGAGAACCAAATACTCCCACCATACATGGTCCCAGAAATGTTCCCTCTTGTACTAAGGGAGAAATTGAAAAAGGAATTAGATAGGTTAGTTAACATGGACATAATAGGAAAACTAGAGCAACTAACTGCTTGGGTTCATTCATTATCCATAATAGAAAAAAAGATGGATTCTTGAGACTGTGTCTGGATCCTAAGCAAATGAACAGGTACATCAACCGGGAGCATTTTCCTATTCCTGTCAGGGAAAAGTTTTTTGGCAACATGGCAGAAAGTAAATATTTCTCCACTTTGGATTCCTCTTCTGGGTTTTGGCAAGTTTCCTTAGTAAAGAATTAGCACTAGATTATGTACCTTCAATACACCCTTTGGAAGGTATTGCTTTTCTAGGCTTCCTTTTGGACTGTGTTCTGCATCTGAATTATTTCACAGAAAAGTGCAACAAATTTTTGAAGGTCTTAATGGAACTATGGTTTATATTGATGATGTATTATTTTGTGGAAATACTATGGAAGAATGTGGCTTGAGGTAAGAAAGGCACTAGAAAGAACTCACAGAGCAGGTTTGAAACAGAACCAACAAAAATACAAATTCAGGGTGAAAAGGAATAACATAAATGGGAGAAAAGCTCTATGAGAAAGGTTGCAAATCAATCCTGCAAGGGTTAAAGACACTACAAACACCCCACCCGCTACAGCTAAGGAAGAAGTGCAAAGATTACCGGGAATGATCAATTTAGTAGGGAAATATCTATCTAACATTAGCAGAGCAAACCAAACACCTTAGGTCACTCCTACATAAGAACACTCAATGGATATGGAAACATGAACATGAAACTGAATTGAAAAACTTGAAGGAAAAAATAATGAAAGCTCCAGTACTAAAATACCACAACCCTAAAAGACCCATTTAATTGCCAGTAGGTGCTTCTAAAGAAGCCATTGAAGCAGTTTTGCTTCAAAAACATGGGGATAGCTGGAGACCAGTAGCATATGCATCTAGGGTACTCTCTAAGTTAGTGTATCTATATACACAAATTGAGAAAGAAAATTTAGCTCTGGTATATGGCTGTAAGAAATTTCATATATTCATCTATGAGAAGGCTGCGATAGCTGAAACTGATCATAAGCCTTTGGTAAGTTATCAGACATGCCACCCACATTACAGAGACTTTTCTTTCAATTGCACATATATAATCTAGACATGTAGTACATGCCAGGAAACAATCTACTTATTGCAGATACATTGTCCAGGGAATATGATACAATGGAAAATGATAGAATTCCAGACAAAGACATAGTACATGTTAATCTAATTAAAAGAATGATTCCTGTCACAGATAACATGTGGGCACTAATTACAGAAGCTACTACTCAGGACACTACATTGCAAAAAGTGATAAGACCTATTTGTGCTGGTTGGCCTGGAAAACATATACTTAGCCCCTACTCTCAGTTCAAGGAAGACCTGTCAGTCCTGGATGGTATTTTGTTCAAAGGCTCATGACTTGTTGTTCCAGCAGTGCTAAAGAAAAACATGTTAAAAAGAGTACATGAGGGGCATCTAGACACTGAAAAATGCAAAAGGAGAGCAAGAGGTGCTCTATATTGGCCCAGCATAAATAATGACATAGAAAATGGTGTTAGGACATATACAACATGCCTAAAGTATAGATAAGTGGAAAGAAAAGAGCCCATGATGGGCATAGAGGAACCTGTATCTCCTTGGTATCAAGTGGACTTAGTCATGCATGCAGGAGAAAATTATGTATTAGTGCTGGATTATTATTCTGAACTTGCTGACACTATCCTGAAATTGTATTGCTCAAAAGCACAACAGCAAACCATGTCATAAATCAAATCGATTTTTGCTAAACATGGGATTTCACAAATTGTGAGAACAGACAATGGACCTTAATTCAACTGTCTTGATTTTATAGGGTTTGCAAATAAATATGGATTCTGTCACAACACTCCAAGTTATAAATACCCACATCCAATGGTCTGGTGGAAAATGAAGTACAAATAGTGAAGAAATTGTTGAGAAAAGCTACAGATTCACACACTGATGTTTACCTGTCACTCTTAAATTACAGAGAAACACGCATGAAACATGGATTGTACCCCAGTAGAAATGCTGTTTAACAGGAAACTCAAAACTAGGATGCTAAATCTTGTGGATGATGCTCATCAGAATGAAAAGCAAGACGTGAAAATATTAAAAAAATTCAACAAACTCAAACAAAAATGGAACTATGATGTGGGTTCCAGGCAGAGTACAGTTGTCTGAATAAACAACTTTATCATTCTATAAGCTTAACTCCTTGGTCTTCTGAGAACAACACAACATGTATTAATCCCTTGTGCATTTCAATGAGGTTTAGATAAACTGCCCCTATGGCCATTTTGAAATGCATAGGGGCTTAATACATGTGATAGTGAGGCGACGCTGCGGCATTCTAATTAGAACATGGAGCAGACTCAGTTAATCAAATCTGCTCTGACACATTCTAATTAGAATGTGAACGAGCCCATCTACGGGCACCCACAAGATTGTGTGTTGAAGAGAGAAGGGACTTTCCACTGCTTGCAAAGATAACATGCTAATATAATAATGGGCTTAGTCCATCTGTCTGTCTGTCTGTCCATAACACTCTTGGAGCAGTCTGACTGGTTACTGAAACAACCAATCAGAGTGCTCCAAGAGCATTCTGGACAGGAGGTGGCAGCAGTGGTGCAGTGGAGTGCCACGATGATGGTAGGGATGGAGGAGACAAAGTAGGAGGATGAGGCCAGCACTGCTGGCCTCACCACCCCCTTGCCCTGCTCCCTGGAGGTGGCGGTGATGGCACGGGGTGCTGGCTGAGGGGATGGCGGGGAAAGGTTCCCACCCCTGCTCTTGGGAGGTGGCAGTGGGGCAGCATGGTGGGTGGTGGTGCTCTGTCCCCACCCGTCATTCCTGATGGGCAAATGGATAGTTCCTTAATAAAACTCTTTCAAGACTTTCTTTGTCCATTCTTATTTACCCTTTTTGTCTTTATATTTACAAGTAACTTCTAACAAACTGACCAAATCTGTTCCTGTTAAAATTAATGGAAAGTCAGTTATTGACTTAAAGGACAGGAGCAGGAGCAGGAGCAGGGCATGCTATGTGGAAATACATGATATTTGAAGGCATTTCAATTTTTTTTCAGTGGGTAAATAATGTTGTGTTGGAGCAGGTTATGCTGTAAAGTTTTTATTGGAACAAAGAAAGCTAACAGAACAGATTCTGTGTTAGGATGTATGATACTACAGAAGAAAGACATAGCTAACATTTGTATTTTGTGGGTAGATATTACAATAGGCAAAAAAAAAAAATAGGCAGCAGATGGCAGCACCAGATGCTAGAGATAGATACTATAGGATTTTAGGACTGAAGTTATCATTTTCTGTTGCAAAAGAAATGATAAAAAGAGCATTCATATCAGATACTATTAATCTGCATAGTAAGAGTTGTGCATTCACTGGCTCAGACCTCGGTTTAAAGAATATAATACTTGCTGTCAGCAGTCCCTTGATATGAAATGACAGAATGTAATACTATGCATTACAATATAATGTAAATGGTATGCAAGAATAGAAATCTCTAAACTGATTTGACTCCTGAAAGCCAGTTAGGCAAAGGCTGTTGTTTGCTTTACATACAGTTAGACTTGACTGATTCAACTGAGTCCATACATTGTATTTTTGTTTGCCATCATTTGGATTAAAAAAGCAGTAATATACCAGGTAAAGTATTTTGCTCCAGAGGCATGAGTTTAAGCTTCACTCTGACTTCTACTGAAAGCTATCTTCAGGATTTCCAGCTGTAAATGGATACCTGGTCATTCAGTTTGGGAGTGCTGGGAGTGCTATTGGCTATAAAACCTGATGTGCCTTAACTATGGTAGCCCAACAAACCCAGGGGCTTGAATATTCCAACAGGCTTTATCTAGAGTTGTATGAATGCTTTGGTAGAGGCTGGGAGTGTCTAAATGAGATGCTAAATGCACGGTAGACTAATTCTACTGCACATTAACGCATCATGGCAAAAGTCATGCGAATGTGCTAATGCACAGTAGAATTAGCCTAGTGCGCATTAGTGTCACAAAATAATTGTGTTGGCAATACTGTGCAGTAGTGCTGATTACGGCACATTAAGTTATTACCTGTTTAGTACCTGTTATTACAGGTACTAAACTTAATGCGCTGTAGTTACAGCACATTAATGAATGTGTAGACATGCTCACTGAAGAAAATCAGGACTAGCACAGGAATGGTGGCTCACATCATCTGCTCCTAGTTTCTATGTGCTACTTTGGGGCTGCGAAGAAACCATAGAGCTATGCTAATCAGCTGCTACAGGGTTCCCTAGTAAGAAGATCTCTAGGTAGCAAAGACTTCCTATAGCCACTCTGATCTGATTATCAGCACAAGAGGCCTGGCCAGGGGGAAGGTGTGGAACTAGGGATTACTAAACCTCAGATAGCAGCAGCAGTTGTAAAGGCTCCCTTTGACCAGTGACTTTAGGGCAAAAATTAGATAAGCCCTGAGATTCTTCAAATGAATGCTTGCCCCAGAACTAAAATATAGAGGCATAACTGGCCAGTACTGCACCCTGGGCAGTTGCTTCTTACCACTCTCCAGTTTTCTTGCAGTGCCTTCAGCTCTGGAGGTTCCAGCACTGGGGAAAGCGGAGCAGTGGTGGCAACGAATAAGTGTCTGGAGGTTTGCTGCTGCTGGGGGATATGGTCCCTCTTTTTTGCCACCAACATGCATGCCAAGTAACCAAAATAACACTGGTTTTCAGTGGCAAAAAATGAGGTGACATCTTCTCCCAGCAGCAGAAATTCCATTTCCCAGAATGTCTTTCACTCTCTCTCTCTCTCTCTCTTATACACACACCCATCTGCTACTGCTGTTGCTCTGATTCTACCCTACTAAATATGGAGCTGGAAGCTGCAGGGAAGATGCAGAAGGTAGAGAGGAAGGGGAACAGATAGTGAGACCATGAGATGTCCCCTGCTTTATTCTCGCATGCTCCCCTCCTCAACTTTAGGCAGAGCCTCTGCCTTGTGCCCCACTTGCCCACCCCCATCCTTATACTAGTAGGCTCTCTAGAATAATTCTCCTTACCAAGAATGTCACTAAAACCTGGTGTTTTTCTCTTCATCTCCCCCTTCTTTCTACCCCAAAGACATGCCCTAAAGCAGCATTCCCCCAAACGGACATGCTTGGATGCAGTCCCTTGAATTAACACAGTATACTGACTATATATTGTATTTGCCAAACTACTCTTGCTGCCTGCCCAACACTCATCCTCCTGGGAGCAAAGGAGTTTGATATTATATAATCAGCCATAATTTATTTACTCCTAATATATTTTTCACTGGTCATATCTACCCAAGATGTTTACTGTGCAGTAGATTAATTAGCTTTGCATTAAGTATCTTGGTGTCTACATGTGTGCCCCTGTTAGGCTGGAGTAAACTAATTTACTTTGCACGTAAATTACAAGTACTGTCCTGCTGCAGAGTAAAAAACTTTGCACCAGCAGAACATGTGTAGACAGTGACGCAGCTGGCTGGGGCATGAGGATGCTTTAGTGGTTGCTGACCAGCTAGCTCCATGCTGAATGCCCCAGCCAGCCCTTCTGCAGCAGGGTGAGCTGAAGGGGCCTGCTGCCAGCCAGGGCTAATCTAACCTGGCTCAATGTGCTGCAGTCCTGGGCACAAGTTCAAATGGCAATAAACTCTGGAGTTTATTGTTTCAGAGTTTATTGCTCTCTGGCATATATTTAGGCACATATTGTTCTCCAGAGTTTATTGGTTTGCATTAATTGCATGTATACACATGCCCCTTGGTAGCAAACTGAAGAGGAACTGGTTAGGTGAACAAAAGAACTTGCTTGAAAGGCCAGCTCTGTAGATGATATATTTCTTTTGCAATCTTTTTGCTATCTTGATGTCATCTAGCACATCCATGCTCTGCTTTCTAAATTGATCCATTCCCATCTATGCTTCTCAAGTGCAGATTTATATATAGAATAATGGCTCCATAAATTTAAAAATACTTTCATTGCCTTTCAAAATCTCTGTGTTGAAGGTGCTCAATTTACAAATACAAGATTTTATTTTCCAATGGCTAGAATTCAGCCTCATGTTTGAAAATGTAAGTGGGCTTTGTGGGCATGCATGTGTGTTTCGTCACTAATAACAAGGTTCTACAGAATAAACTACAGTTAGTCCTACCTATACACTGTACTACCCCAGCTAATGCCACTGGGGTTGAACAGCTCTAACTGACCAAACTAAGCAATGCTGTTAGTGGTGGTGCCAAGAAAGAAAATAATCCACTTCACTTCATTTTGGCTCCATTCGTTCTACAATGCTCCAGGAGTACAAAAGCAGTAATAACTTATGTCAAGTCAGCACAAGTAATCTGCTGAACAAGAGAGTGAGATGTTCACTTTCTGTACCACATTATACTTTAAACAATTTTTCCCCCTACAGAACTGAAATACAGCTATTCTTTTCTGATATTAAAAAACACCTATCCTTTCTTTTTTCTTTACAAATATATAGTAATGTCCAAGCGCAAACTTAACATTCTTCACTCATATGTATTGTAATAGCAACTTTAATTGTACAGTTACACTGCATTTCAGAATGATACAAGCTACAAGTTGAATGGAATACAATGAGGATGCATACTTTTCTCTTTTCAATACATACAATGTAATATTTGCATTATTTATATGTCTTATGCCACTTGATCATGATAAAGAGAAACGGTGTTGTGAAATGGGCCTGATACACCAATGAAACTTATGATCTTAATTGGCCCCAATTAGTACAATATCTGAGCATCTCACAATCAATATACTTATGTCCTCACAACACCCCCACAAATTAAGGAAATGCTCTTGCAACACAGGGGCTAAGGTTAAGCTCTGATTTTAAAGGCTATTAAATGTTGCTCCATTTGCGGGCCTAAATGATCTAGGGCCAGTCCAAGTCAGCCTTGTAGGTGCCCCACTTAGATGCCTCACTTCAGGAGTGTGATTCAATCAATTAAGTGCCTAGACATTCTATACAGTGAACAGGGAGACATAAAGGTGAGCCAGAATACCAAGATACTCAGTGGGGAAGTGCCTACAGCAAACCAGTAGGAAATGGAGTGTGTCTGCAGAAAAGGACCTGGGAGTTAAGCTGAATATGAGATAACAGTGTGCCCTTGTTGCCAAGAAGGCTAACAGCATACTAGGCTGCATTAGAAGCATTGCCCGCAGATTGAGGGAAGTGATTATTCCCTTCTGTTTGGCACTGGTGAGGCCACATCTGGAGTACTGTGTCCAGTATTGCCCCCCTTACCTTCCCTGCAAGAAAGGATATGGACAAATTGGAGAGAGGGCAACCAAGATGGTTATAGACTGGGGAACATATAAGGAGAGGCTGATACAACTGGGCTTATTTAGTTTGGAGAAGGGAAGACTGAGGAGGGACTTCATAGCAGCCTTCAGCTACCTGAAGGGCGGTTCCAAAGAGGATGGAGGTAGGCTGTTGTTAGTGGTGATGGATGACAAAGCAAGGAGCAATGGTCTCAAGTTGTGGCAAGGGAAGTTTTACCTAAATTTTCTCACTAGGAGAGTAATAAAGCACGGCAACAGACTATCCAGAGAGGTTGTGGAATCTCCATCCTTGGAAATTTTTAAGACCTGGGTAGATAAAGCTTGGCTGGGATGATCTAGGTGGGAATGTTCCTGTTTTGAGCAGAGGGTTTGACTAGATGACCTCCTGACATCCATTCCAGCCCTAATTTTCTATGAATCTAGACCCTAGTGTCACGGGGACACTTGGGTGCCCCGTGTCTTGGAGGAAATAAGGGCAGCTGCTACACTTTAAGGCCGCCCAGGTGCCGGTTGCTGGGGCAACCAGGCAGGTCAGGTGACCTGAAGGGAGCAGGGCCAGGCCTTATAAACAGCCCAGGCCGGAGCCAGAGAAGCAGTTCCCTTCTGGCTGCTGCAGGAGCAGGAGCTCTGCGGGGAAGCTGAGCAGCCTAAGTCGATGGTTGTGGCCTGACCACCCTGACCGGCTGCAATGATGCGGGCAAGTGAACCCTATAAGAGACTGTGATTAAGGAGCTGAGTGAGTGTTGTGTTATAAGCCGGTAGGCTTCTTGTTTGTGTTGCAGCTGCTTGGCTCATAGTTTTGTTATGGTCAAACCGGAGGACCGGGTGAGGCTGTAAGGGTGTGAGGAGGCCTCACGGGAGCTCCCTAATAATCTGGGGGTTCCTGGTGCCCAGCGGGGCACAGCTAGCAGTGCCGGGCGGGCACAGCTGTTTGCACCAGTGGGGCGCGTGTTGAGGGGTGTTGACCCCCGCCCTGTGGGGCGAGATGAGAGAGAAGCCCTAGTAGGGCAAGGGACTGAGACAGTGGTCCTGGGGGCCAGGCACGGCTGCGGCCACCTGAGCCCCAACCAGGTGTAGGACCAGGAGAAAGTCCCAGAGGGCTCCATAGTGCTGGGGACTCTAGTGCCACAGTGGGCACGGCCAGCGAGCGCCGTAGAGGTGCTCGGTGTATAGGGGTTGAGGCCCCAACCCGAGAGGGCGTGCAGTGCGGGAAGCGAGAGATTGAGGCCCCTGAGGGGGCAATGAGCGCGAGAGGCACGGCACAGGCCCCAGAGAGGGTGAGGGAGCGCGAGAGGCATGGCACAGGCCCCAGAGGGGGGCAACAAGCATGAGAGGCGCGGCACAGGCTCCAGAGAGGGCGAGGGAGCGTGAGAGGTGCGGCACAGGCCCCAGAAGGGGGGCAATGGGCACGAGAGGCACGGCATAGGCCCCAGAGGGGGCAATGGGCGTGAGGAGTGCGCACAGGCCCCAGGAATGGGCGCAAGTAACCATCAGACACCCAGTGGGGTGTGGACTAGAGAGGATCCCGAAGGGTCAAGGGGGTAAGGCTCAGGCAGTCTGATCCTGATTGGAAGAGTATTGCCAGCGGGCCCGAGAGGGCCAGCAAGTCCAGGGGCGCCAGAGAAGGGGCGCCAGGTGTGAGACAAGCCCAGGGGTGCCAGAGAGGGGCGCCGAAGGGCAAGGACCCAAGAACATCCAGGAACAGCTGCAAGGCTTGGGGCATGCTGAAGGGGAGGCAGGAGGCATGCATTGCCCATAAGGCTGGGGTGAGAGCACCTCACTAGGAACAGAGGTAACATCGGCGCGGTGTCAATGGTGCAAGTAGGCAGCCTCCTATAACTGAACTCAGAAGATCAAAGACGTGGCAGGCGAGTCGAGGGTGCTGGATCACCTTAATTGACACGGCAGGGGGCGCTAGGGAGCTTCAAGGCCGCTCCCAGGTCCCACTCCGTGACACCTAGGACTAGGGACAGAAGTGACACATAAACCAGTTTAAATGATCAGAAACTGGTTTAAACCTGTAACAGAATAGTTAAAATAGCTGAAATGGGTTTAAGATAAACCTGGTTGAAAGTAGTATCAGACTTAACTGATTTAGGTCAAACAAGTTTATGAAACTTCTGTCCCACACCCCTTCCTGGTTCAAGTTAAATCAGAGTCCCCCAGCATTTTGCAGACCTGGGCTGGGCTATCTGTTCCAGAAAGCAGGGCTAGTCCCACCTCTCTGCTCTCTAGCAGTTAGGGCTGGCTCCCTTTTCTACCCTTCCCCCTGCCCTCCTGGCAAAATCTGGCTGGGTTCTGGGGTCAGGGAGGAGAGTTAAACTTCTCTTCCCCCAAGTACAGAGCTGCCTTGCCCTGCCCTGCCCTGCCCTGTGAAACTTACTGCTGACCAGTGGTGATGCGTAGGAGGTGTTCGGGGGTGCACGGGTATCCCCTGAGAGCGTTGGTGCACCCCCTGACAGCCAGCACTTCCTGGTTAGATGATGGGTAGGGGGTCAGGCGGGAGTGCTGGTGCCCAGCCTGAGAGCTCCCACTGGGGAGTGGGGGCACCAAGAGAAGCACCACTGCCACTTTTGGGAGCACCGCTGGTGCTTTTGTGTCAGCAAGATTGGTCGCAGGAGACTCCCACCCCACCAGGCAATGAGATTGGCCCAGGAGGCACCAGTCACCCATGCCACTGACTGTAACTGTAGAGTACAAATCCCAGAGGCACCTGGAAGCAAGAAGAGGAAGTAATGAGTAAATTTGCAGATTCCTGGTGTTGTGATTCTGGACTGAAAATCACAGAGACCTTGGGGCCATGCTCTAGTGCCCTCTGGCTTCTGGCCTGAGCCACTGCAGGCATGAGGCTGCAATTTCTGAATCAAAAGTCAGTATCTGTTGATTTGCTTATTGGTTCAATCTTTGCAGCTTAGACTAACCTGAAAAGACTGAATCAATTCAGCCTTGGGCTTTTTGACTGTCTGTACTTAGTCCAGGTGTCTGACTTAGGGCTGCAAAGGAGAAACTTCTATAATCTCAAGATTCAGAGTGCCCTGATTAGATGTGTTGACCCATTTGACAGCACAGCTAAGTTGAGTTCATTATGAAGCACTGAAACTTTTTTCCCCAGTCTTGAATATGGTTGGCAATGGTGATGTTGCTGCCCACCTTTTGCCCAGTTGCCACATAGAGAACTCACCCAGGAAATAGGAGAACTTAGGCTGACTTCAGGTAACAGCAAACAGAGATGGCAGTTGTATACCTGGGTGACCAACACATGAACCACTTTTGAGCATTCACAGTAGCCCAAGGCTAGGTTCCAAAAGATTTTTCAGTCCAGAATGTAGGTGACTAATGAGTCTAGGCACCTCTGCAATTTTGCAGCTGCTAGAAGGGGTGATTGTTTCGACTTAGATGCCTAACTTCCATGTAAATCTTGTGTATGTATTCACCAGGTCCATTTGGTTCTAGTCTGTAAGACTGCTAAATCATACTTTCAGAAATGAGGGAAGCATTTAGGAAACCAAGTCCCATGAAGGATTAGGTCCTTTATTTAGATGCCTCACCATGAACCAACAAGTCTAACCCTTATTTTTTTAAATCAAACCTTAGAGGATGCAGAAATGCACTCACAACAAACAAAGAATCCTAGCTATTTTATCAGTGTTCATGTAGGGTTTTGCTAATAGGAATTGGCCCTGTCAATCTTGTTTCCTGCATCAATTGCAGTGGAAAAACTGTGCAATCTGTGTACTTATTTGTTTGTTATGCTCCGAGTTGCTGGCTTTGAACATACAAGCTCCAGTGAATTAACACAGAGTTCCATGGTTAAGTATAACATTTAAAAAAAATGTAAAACAGCTGAAATGATTAAAGGATAAGGAAACATTATGGTTCACATTAATTGAATAAAAAAAATCTGATGTCTGTTTGTTTAAACATGTTAGAAAATGCAAATCCACCTTAAAGTAGCACAATAGAATCCTAACAGATACTGGCCTCTTGTGGTTCCCCACAGAAAAGTAGGAAGTGGGAACTTAGATGTCTCGTTTTAACAGGAAAGATGAAAAGAGGAAGAAAAAGGATTGAAAATTCTGTGATTTCCCATATGCACACAATATTCCTCTCCACTCATGGCTCGTCTGGGAAGCATCTGCAGCAAAAAGACCTTTTTTAAAGCAGATGGCTTTGAAATTAGGGTGTGATGAGAATTTATGACTTCAATTACCCGGACATCTCGTGGGAAGATCACTCAGCTAAATCTGAGCGGGCGCAAAGCTTTCTCTCATGCGTGGATGACCT
>NW_017728950.1:15154862-15200668 GCF_001723895.1 Crocodylus porosus | reverse complement strand
CCTTTGGGCAGGGGGCTGAACTCGATGATCTCCCGAGGTCCCTTCCAGCCCTAATGTCTATGAAATCTATGAAATCTATAATATCTCAGGTATCTATTATCAAAAGAATCACAGATCAGATGTTTAATAGTTTACCTTGTCTGGTATGCCTGGTGCAGCCCCACCTTTTTGTTCACCTTTACTAGATTGATTGTTGTGTGCTGCAAGGCCAGAGCTAGGACCTCTCACAGATCTAGTGTTATTGGAGGATGAAGGGCCCAGACCATTGTCCTTTGGTTTGCAACTCCTTTGGTGCACAGAGAGACTGTCAGGAAGGAAACTGCGTCCACAGTTATGACAAGGCATGAGCTGGGCCTGAGCACTTTGGTATGCTGATTCATTTGCGGCATTAATATCATAGGAACCACCAGTTAGAGCCTGAGGTTTACTGGGTGCTGGTCTTCTGAGATGCTTTGGTAATTTCTCATTTTCAATATGCCACTTCTCCAAGCATTTGGGCTCATGGATGTCCAGAGATTGTGACCCAAATTCTCTCCCACAGATATAGCACACCTTAAAGCCAGGTCTCCTTGGTGGAATGACTGGTCGTTTCAGCTGACTCTGAGACATGCTTGAAGTACTTGACCGTTTTGATAATATTACTGTGCCTGGTCTCCTCTTCCCAGTGCCTGTTTTTACTGTGGAATCTGCACTTACTATTGCTGGCAAAACTGTGGGAAGATTTGACGTACTGGTTGTTGCAACCTGTTTTGAAGGCAGGATGGTAGAAATATTAGCGGGGGCCTCTCCAGCACTTGGCAGAGTTTTATTATTTTTGCTCAAATTCTTTTTCTTTCCAGTTGTTTCCATTAAGAATACAATGTTCCATGAATGCTCTCTCTCTACTTTACACAGGGGGACTTGAGAAACTGAGAAGGTCTTTTGTTTAGTGTGATGCTCACTTTTGTTGACTTCACTTCCCTGAGCTGAACACAGCAGATGCTTTAATACTATATCCAGTTGATCTTCCAGTTCAAGTGGTTTTGATTTGCTTTTTCTGTGCTTTCTTGTTTTGTTCTGGGTTGGTTTATTTTGCTGTTTGTTTGAAAGAAATTAAATGAGATATCAGTAATTAATGTCTTTCGCAAAAGTTGGCAACAAGAGATTTAGCAAGAATAACCTTACTATTATGCCATACTTTCAAATACCATACAAAAAAGAAAGGCCATAACAAATGTTCAACCCATAATTATACCTGCCAAATTATTTTATGATAGAAATCTGAAACTGTAACTTAAGCAGTGTGAAACTATGAGAAGTAAAAATAAATAAATAATGAGTTTGCACGAAGCCCTTTAAATTCAAACTACTGAGCTTCACATAGTTCTATGTTATTAGGAAGTTTTAACTTCATTCCTGGGTTATGTAGTTAATTCATAAAATGTAGTGAATTCATGAAATTTCCCAACGCTATTGTATTCTGCAGCTACTATGTATTTAATCTCTTAGGGTCTTATAGTCAGCTTTTGGTATTTACATGTATATGTGAGGAGTGTCAGGTTGAGGAGATGTGAATCATCCCTTTTTCTTGGCCTTGTGTTTTGGACTCATGACTGCATTTCCTCAGAGAGACAGATTTTTCTCCCTCCTATGTTTATCTTTATGCCTCTCTTAAATAATACTATTTTGAATTTCTATAGCTATAGAGACTTCTATCACTCCAAGGAGAATATGAGGAAGAGATAAAAATTAAAATGTATACTCCACTGACTTACATGCTTACAGCTATCCAACTTTAACTTGGTGTCTTATCTAAAACCACACATCATTACGAATATGACAGACATCTCTTGCCCTACAACTCAAGCTCTAACTTCTGAGCCAGACTGGTTGCCTATCACAACAGTAGTCAAACTTCTTTCCTCTAACTGAGAATAAATGAAGGAGACTTACTATGTAATTTCTTGACACTGTATTTGTATTCCCTTTGTGAGGCCTCAGGTGGGGTCCTTTTTAAATCTGTTTGATATTGCTTGTTTTCTAATAAAATGTAAAAAAAAAAAAAAAAAATTCTTTATGAGACCATGCACTCTTTAAATGGCCAAAGTGGTTGCTAGAGAACAATACTAGTTTCTCCTTTCTTTTCCAGGGTCTGACTTTGTCATTCCTACATATTTTCCAGTTCTTTCCAGGTCACAAGCAAACAATAATGTTTAGGGTAATCCTGCACAGTGGAGCATTATGCCACCCCTAGACTTTCTCGTTATTCGCTGTATTTCCGTGAGAGAAATTCTCCTGGGAGCAGAAAGCCTGACTGTGGCTTGATTATTTTTTAAGTAAATTGTGCTAGAAACACTACATGCCTCATCTCAGGAAAATACAGGAAACCTTGACTATTCATGCTGACCTAAGATTTTATTTTAATCATTTTTGCATATGTAACATTTAAACAAATATTTTCCTCTGAATTACTTTTTATCTCCATGACACCATCCTTCCATGCATTTCTGATTCAGGGTTGACTGGCAGACAAGTTCACAACCACAGATGTAACAAATTTGAAAATCCAGACATCATTCTGGCATATGAAGATGATTCTGTGTAAGGAAAAAAAATACAGGATGTGTTACTGAAAAACTAGATAAAACCTTTAACATTAAATTTTCAAGTAGGTATATTTCTAAATTTGCACTCTAAATTCACAGTGAAAACAAAGAATAAAATTAGCAATACATTTTGGATTATACCACTTCTCTGGGAGAGCAAGAGAATTCACTATATAACCACGAGTATGGGATAATGAACTATAAATTTAGCAAAGTTCTCTTGGGGCAATTAAATAAAAAATTAAAATGTCAATTGGGTTCCAAGATAAACACGCAACCTAATATTTGTTCAGTTTGGATTCATTTCATATTCCTGGATAGATTAGAAGTACAGCTGCCTTGTGTACTTCTGTACATACTACCTTATAATTCATATCCCTTCTTGAACTCAGTTTTCAAACTCAGTTTCCTGAAAGTAAAATTTGATTCTTTAAGGTAGTGTTGTGGAAATGGAGTCTTAGGAATAAAAATAAATCCGAATTTTTACTTTTGTTACCAGAGCACATCCAACCCAGCTATGTTGGGGTGGGCAGGATTCCCTTGTGAGTTACATACCACCAACAGAATTTGAAACTAGGTTCTAAATACAGGGGCAATTCTTTCATGAAATGTGCTTATGCAATCTTGTTCAAGACAAGTTTTATTAATGCAGATGGTAGTGTAAGAGTGATGTTCTAACTGTGATGGTCCACGGTGGGAGGCAAAGATTTCTTTGGGTGATATCTTTTATTTACCTTCCTATGGTATGGTTGGAAGAGAGTGGGGATGTCATATAACAAGATAAAAACCCAGCTAGACCTTCAGCTCCCAATATGAAAGGTTTATTTATAAATCCAACAGATGTTCTAGTCAGGACATGGAATGTACAAACAAAATATAGAGCTAGATTATGTTGCCTTTACAGAGTTACTTAAGAATAAGACTGACTGGTAAAACCTGCAAATATGCTTAATTCCCAACCTAGACTTCCACTTTATTAACTTAATAATTTAGATTATTGAACCAAAGTGATGTGTTTAGAAAATATTCAGTAACTATCACCAGCATTTGCCATGAGAAACCAGATCAAATAAAACAATTTGTGTTGCAATCAAATATTTAACAATAACTCACTGTAGCATTGTCATACTTGACAGAGGATCTCAGAGCCTACAAACATGAATGAGGCTAAATTTCACAACAAAAGAGGAAATCAAGCACAGAGAAGTTATATGACTTATTCAAAAATATGTAGAAAGTCTAAGGAAGTGGCAAAAATTCACTCTGTGTCTTTTAACTGCTAAACTTCTGGTCTTAATAATATGACCCTTCCCTCTGCTAATAGCCTCAGAGTCAGATTCTGGACCAACATAAGAGGCAACAAATTCCAAGCTCAGGGCCAGCCTATTTGTCTTCAAGAATTCAGGTCTCAGCATGTTTAAACACTAGGCTTCTTGCGTTTCTTATTGTTTTTGTATATTCTCTCCTCAATATATACATATATTTTACATGCAAGTCTTTCTAAATTCAAGGAAAGTTATGTGAAACTTCAAACTTATTTGGTAACTTTTATTCCTTGATTTTTTTTAATTTAAAAAAACCCACCACATAATAAGGACTCTCATGGGCAGTTTTAGGCACCCTTCTGCTTAACTAGCATCCTTTCCGTTAACTATATACACAATACAACATGAAAAAAAAACACTAAAGCAAAGCCATAGCAGAAAGATATTTCTTGATCAAGATTTTCCCCCTCTTAATGTCTTACAAGGATAGCATTTAACCTGGGACTTACAGAGTATTTGCTTCAAGAACTTCCTTTTTTTGCAATTGGCTGATTGTACTGCTTGGACAAAATTTATCACTTATGCCTTTCAATGTGTCTAATCAGAATATAGGCCTAATGCTCATACTACAGGCAAATTTAATTTAGATTGTAAGCTCTTTCAGTTACTATTTTATTGCATGAATACACAAGTACCCATCAAACTGGGGCATGATCTCTTGGAAATCCGTGTGCCATCATAAAGAAAAACACAACAAAATATCACCAGAGCGATGCAATGTTCTTTCTGCTGTTAGCCCTACAAAGAGTTTTACTAACACTTCTGGCACAAATATAAGGCTGAATTTTCCAAGGAAATTTGTGACACTTTCTCATTCTACAAAGATTCTTAATAGCTCGATTTCCTTGTACAAAAGGTGTAGCGCGAATATAAGGGCATTGTGTATCCCATCAGAGCAAATCTGTGATATTTATAGGAACACATCTTTATGGGCAACATTTTGTAGTATCCAGCCTACTGGTGAATACTAGTGAAAAAGTTTAGCATTTGGAGTTCATCATCTCTAAACTTCTATTGTATTGTTACATCTTATATTCTGATAATTAAAGTATAAGGTTGAAAAGTTAGTAATTTTTGAGACTGGCAGGTACTTGTATATCCATAGACATACAGAAATGCCATAGTGCTTTTATTTTATGTATCAAAAGGGTTATTTTCCAGAGTTTTCTAGTCACTGTGCAATGTGAAACTGTGAAACAGCCTTGGGAAAAAGGCATTAAAAACTAATGGACCTAGAAATGAAATTCAAACATTTGGGGCTAGCTACTATAGCAAAGCTACACTGGCAGCTAGCTGGTTTTGTAGTGATGGCTCTATGTCAAAGAAATAACTTTTTCCACTTCTGCTCAAGACATTTAAATGCAGAAAACTTCCCTTTCTTTGCTAAGGGTGCATACAGACATTCAGGGAGGTTAGGGGCAGGCTAGATCATGTTAAAAATGTCCATCTGATCTAATATAGTTTGCCCAGGTGCAGCCCTTACACTTAGATCCCTAGTTAGGTTGATCTAAGTGTGAACTGTACAAAAGGATAATTGGATTGGTTCAAAAAAGCAGACCTGATTTAAATTAACCCTACCCACAAGGTGGTCTAATTTAGATGGGGTTGGCCATTTTCAGACTAATCTAACCGTCCTGAACTTCTGTACAGTTCCCAGTGCAGCTCCAGGGCTGAGAAAAGCCAGCTACTGGCCACAGCCCTGGGACTGTGTTTTTCCTACCTCCTCCCTGAGCTGCCCCCACCCTCAGATGGACAACTTCCCCCAGCAGACTGGTCAGCTCCCTCCCCATCCCAAGCTTGCCAAAGCCCCCATCCCACAAGCTGCTCCCAGTGCTCATTTTACTGGTATTCAGCAGTGCCTTAAGCCAAGGAAGCAAGTCAGCGTGGGGGGAGAGGTGAGCAGGTTTGGGGGGTTGGTTCACTGTGGGAGGGGGTTGTTTGTTTTGGGGGCTAAAAATTGCTTTTGGTCTTAGGGGTGGTGGAGAGAGCTCCCACAACCTCCCAAGCCCCCCCCTCCCCAATCCCATGAAACCCTCCCAGAGCCCACCAACCCCTCCACAGACCCTACCTACCACCCCAATCTCCTGATCCCCCCTGTAGACTCTGTCTGCTCCCTCAGTCCCACCTAAAGACTCTGCCTACACTCTGTTCCAACTGATTCCTCCCACTGTCCCTGCCTGCCCTCCCCGATCCTACCCCAGAGCCTGTTTGCCCCTGTAATCTGCCTAAGCCCCCCAACTAGCCCTCCCCATCCCAACTTACTTTACATGAGGTGGCCATTTTAAATCAACCTCCCCTAATCACCCTGAATGTCTGTATGTAGCCTACGTGCCAACTATATAGCAAAGGACAAGAAATGTTGTGTGTGAGTGTGTGTGTGTGTGTGTGTATACACACGCACACACACACACACGTACATACATATAAATGTATATACATGTATATACATATGTGCTTTTAGGTTTATATAGATATATATATCTATATAAACCTAAATATATATTTATATATAAATATATATAAACCTAAAAGCACATTCCCTTTCATAGCAATCTGAATTTTCTGACCATTGCTTCCCTGGAGTTCAACTCTCTACCCCACAATTGTCAATCTCCATTGCTGAGTAAGAGCTATGGATCTAGAATGTACACAATTTGTATTAATTGTCAAACAGGGCCTAACAGCAGGATTGTTTTAACTGCAAGGCCCTTTCAAAGAATGGGAATATTTCTAGGGAGGGTGACCTATTGGATGAACACAAGTTGGGCGATAACTTAATTCCTCAAGAAGGTCCAGGCTAATGGAGACATAGGGAAACTTTTAGGATCCTGAGAAAAAACGGAGATAAAAATTATTGGAGGGTCATGGGAAGGGAAAAGTTCAACTAAGTCTCAAAGACCCCTGCACCTTGCAAGTTTGTGCTTATCACTACATGTTCTATTTAATCAATTATGACAAAATGATCATTATGTTACCTGAAAAAAATTTAAAACAACTTCAAGCACTGATTTTCATTTGACTATTAGGTGACTCAGACTATTAGCATTAAGAATGAATCAGCCAATAAAAGACGGTATAAACAACCTATTAACAATAACATCTATTGTTGGACTTCCAAGCTCACTGTTGTAAATACTTCATAACAGAGTTATGCTTCCTTGTGGGAATTACAGCATTTGGTCTATGTGTCTTCCTGCCAAGTGGACAGTTATTTGTTGGAGAGTATGAAATGCAGTGTACTATGTTCAAATTTATTTGAACAATTCAAACCCACATTTCTTTAGGTTAATAACAAAATGCATTCAAATCCTTCAGAGTTTGGAATTAAAGTTTCTGTACAGAACACGACACAAAACATGTTTCTTGTTTTTCTTTCCTAGATTCATAGATCGTAGAGTCAGAAGTGACCACAATGGATCATCATGTCCAACCCCTGCTCCTGGCGGGAAAGAAGACCGAGGTCAGACGACCCCAGCCAGGTGACTATCAAGCCTCCTCTTGAAGACCTCCAAGTTAGGTGATAATACCAACTCTCTTGGAAGCCCATTCCAGATTCTGGCCAAATGTTACAAGAGTTTGATTAATACAGTGGAAATGAGTTATAGTTTAGTATCTTAAATAGCAATGCTAGCTGAGTGCCATACTTTAAAATATGGAGTTGTAATGACAGTCCATTCTAAAATACTGGACTCGTATGATCCAATAAAAAGCAACTGGAATACTGCAATGGCCAGCTCAGCTTCAGGAAATGAGTGGCATGTTATATGCATTATAGCAAAATAAGAAGGCTGAAATCAGCATAAGTTAGACCACACACATTCTTATTCTCCAGTAAGAACAAGACCTATAGCAGTCTTTTCAAGTGATTCTAATCAAAAGTCAGAATACTGACATTATCATTTGCTTTCTCTATTGCTATTCTCTCCAAGCTGTCAAGAGTGTAGGTTAAACAATTGGTTTGAAAGGAAGGGTTCTACCATTAGTTGGAAGAGGAGGGTTTTTCACTTAAATGGCTGCTGTTCTTATTGTTTAGGAGTTATTCCATTTCTGTGTTGGAACCAGGAATCAAAGTCCACACATACGTTTCCTATTTCCCCCATATAAAACTCTTCCTGAAGAGCCTCTCTGTTTTCTCCTTTCTCTAAAATCCCTTATGTAAACAACCCCTCAAAGCCCATTATCAGGCCATTTTATAAGCCTGGATGCCTTGACTGAACTCTACTGAACAAAACATATTTGTGCTGAGCAGGGGATTAAATTGGCTGCTTCTTAACGAGTCCTCAACATTTCAGCTTTCACTTAAAGAGGAGTTCCATGAGGAAAATTCACAACTGAAAAAACAGTATTTACCTTGTAGAAAAAACACATTGCAAAATGCTTCCTTCTGCTGGGAGAGAACATGCTTCTTCACTAGTAAGATGAAAAACTAGTTGTGACAACTGGGGGAAATCTGTCAATGTACAGCATGGACATTTTATTTTGTACTGGGGATTATTTGTACGTGTCTGTCAGACTGCAAATTTGGTTTGAGTGTGGGATGTGGCTGTCTTCTTTGATGTCCTTTTGCCTCCATATTGACCTGAAACTCACAAGAAGTGATGGGAGAAGTTCCTTCACCTGGCACGGGGCTAACAATTGGGGTAATTAAATGTGGGTGAAGTACCATTGGCCAAAGTGTTGGCTATTTCCCAGGGTAAACCGGTTTTCATATCTGAACTCTGGGAATGGAGGCTGTTTAGAGATTCACCTGACAAACAGAATGGAAGCTTTTAAAATACCGAGTCGATCATAAGATATTTTGAAAGAGAGAGAAACTACATAAAATGGGCAGAGGAGGAAAGAGAAAGATGCTCTAGAGTATAAACTATATGCAGATGGACAGAAAGAATCCTGACCCCCGTAGAGGACTGACACCAGCCCAAAGAATGCTCAAGAGACTGAGCTGGGGAACTTGGAGTAACAGAGGCAGCAAAATATTATTATTTTTAAAATGGAGCTTGATTAGTTTATGAAAGGGATTCTACAGTGGGAGTCTAGAGGCAGAAGGGGATTGCATTCCAGACCCTTCCAGTCCTATGTCCATATGCAAGCTAGGGCCTAACTAAAACAAATGAGGTTTTTAAAATCCTTACAAAACCTCTGCTTGCTTTCATTATCTCTTGCCCCTGAAATGCTAAAAGAAATGGAAAGTGCCCATACGGCAGGAGCTCTGGGAAAGGCTGCATTTAAAATAATGGGGGAATCTGGGGGCGGGGAGGTGGGTAAATTTTGGAAGCCTCTGGCAGCTGAACTGAAAGGACCCATTTTTGCAAATGCAGATTATGGCTAGACCAAGGAAGTGCGCTAAAGAGGCTAAAGCCAGAGTCAGCAGGTCTCAGAAGGCCCAGTGAAGCTAAAACACATAGGTCTCTGCATGGTGGGATGTAAACAAAGCAGTCAATTGGGCACCCTCCTCAGGCTGTGACTGTCATGTAAGAAAATGAAAAAAGTACATCTTATTAAAAAACTTCTGTGTCAACACATATTAAGAGAAGTCCTATGTGCCAAAGCCCTTATTCAGGGAAAACTCTCACTGGTTAAGAGAGAATTTCACTTAGGACTGTAGAATTTGACCCGTTGCCTGCCTTCACTGCTGTCCACAACTCTTCACTTTTTGTGCTTAACCTTCACTTGATGGCTGTAGTGAGAATTCCTACTTGGGACACAAAATTTATTTTCACATTGACCAGTGGAACACTGGTTGTCAGAAAAAGTTATAATCTTACTTGTGACATCCAATTATTAAAAAAAAAATATCTCACAAATAGGTTTACAATCATCATCACCAATTTAATTATGTAACAGTAGCAAGTTGAAGTCCTAACCCTGGGAACATGATTCCCCTGTACTAGGCTATGTACAAATACATAGTAAGAGACAGTGTGTCCCATGAAGAGGCTGTAAGCTAAATAGACTAACAAAAGACAAGAAGAAAAGTAAAGTGATTTGCTCACAGGCACACAGAAGGTCAGTTGCAAAGGCAGGAACTGAGTATATATTTCTTGACTGCCAATCTGGTGCTTTACACATGAAACCCTAATGGAGCAAATGCTGCTTTAGAGCTAGCTAATGTTTTCAAAAGTTGGTTACTTAATCATACTCACAAAAATGTGCATGCACATCTGGGATTATTAAGGGCAGGATGCCCACTTCCAATGCAAATATCCATCAACATCTGCAAACTAAAGTTCCTTTGCTTGCAACAGGTGATGCTTTTTGCTTCTCAAAATGTGGTATTTTTCTTACATTAACACAAATGTCTGCAATAAATACTTATGGAAGATACAGAAAATAAATGCCATACGTTACAGGCATATTTTTTCAGTATTAAATGGTTTTCAAACTTTTCCACAAGCCTTCTAACTATTTCTTAAGGGAAAACATATAATACTAAATAATAGATTGAAATAGCACTCTTTGTGCTAAAGTTGCCTTATACTGCTCAATTTTTAAATTGGGCTAGAAATCTGTGATATAAGATACTTCAAAACAGTTTTTAAACAGTGTGGGCTAATCTGCTGTATTTTATTATATGACATCTTTTAACTGAAAGACAAAAAGCAAAAAATAAATACTTTCTAACTATGTTCTTAGCAAATCCATCCAAATTCAAAACCTTTATATATTTCCTGTATATTATATTTTTCGCCAGATGCAGCCCATTAGGCCATTCTATCTGGCCCGCGGGGCCCCTAAAAAAATGATAAAATTAATATTTATCTGCTGCTGGCTGTCTGTCATGTGGCCCTCGATGGCTTGCCATAACTCAGTAAGTGGCCCTCCACCCACAATAATTGCCTGCCCCTGCGGTAAGATCTAATATCACAGGAGCCTGGCTTAAATCTCTTATGAGTAATGCACTCAAAAATGTCCAGAAGTGAAGCCTGTTCAACAAGAGAGGCAGCCACATGTGTAATAGGCACTAAGGGATGTGACACCCCCACAACTTGTCTGCAGAACATGGGTTGGTCTCAATACCTTCATTAAACAGGGATAGACACACTAGCTGAGGGCAAGTACTCTTTAGTAGCTGTGAGTCTCAGATACTAAAAAGCAGTATTGTGTAGATAAACAAAAATAACATTGTACTATCCCCTAATTAAACAGCTAGAATAGAGCCAGTCAGGAATTTTCTGGCCATATGTGTTTTCCTGATCAGAAAAGGTTGATTAGTCAAGATGATTTCTTTTTGCACAATGTTACAAAGTTCAATAAAATTTTTATAGTGTAAACCACTTTTCAGAACAAAAGAGAAACTGACCCTTGCCCAAGAGGTCAGGCACATGGTATGTAGGAGTGAGGTCCCAGCTTTTAATCTGGGACAGAGCAGGTACTTGAATTTTGATCTACCATCATCCAGATTAGGGCATTCACTGGTGCAGTGGGATGGGGTGGGTCTCTCCCTTGCACTGTTTTTTTGTATGATAAATTTTGAAGGGTCTCTCTCATGGAATAAACAACTTAAAACATCTTAGGAACTTACCAAGGTAAGTTCATGACTGTATTTGCTTGTTGCAGTGGAAAGCTTGAGTGAATGACCCAGAAAGTTGTTTTTTTCCTGCATGCTATCCTGACACAGAAGAGAAATGTTTTTATAATCTCAATTTTTTGAGAGATAAAATAATTGTTTTCTGTCTAGTTCTGAAAGAGACTTCTTGTGACTTTAATAAAATTTATTTTTATTTGTGAGCAACTGTGATGATAGCAGAGCAAATAAAAAAATAATTTATCAACATTTTCATGAAAAAGTTACTTCTTTTTTCTTTGAAAATTTTCAAAATGCAAAGTTTTGGGACATGCTTTAATAAAGATGACATTGTCCTTAAATCTACTGTGAGTCCTAAGGATTTGCATTACATTACATGATTATCAGCTTAATCGGGCCTTAAGTAGTAACCTAGCTACACATTCAATTCAATTTAAGGCGTGGTAATAGAGTAAATGAGCCACAAAGTTATTCCCATAGGTGACTTGTAGGGAGGGCATGGGGGGGAGGCATGTACCCCCCCACCCCAAGATTGGCACTTGAAGGCTGGGGAGTGGGGAGTGATGGCTGGTTCCCCACCCCACAAGATTGTGGGGGTACTGAGAGAAGCGCTGCCAGCACTTTTGCCGGTGGTGGAGATTGACCACTGCTTGGCGACTGGCTGCTGGGGACTCCCCCCACTCCAGTATCAGGAGGCATCAGCTGCCCATATTGTCTGCCATGGAATGCCCATGCCATGTGAACTTTGGCACACAGCAAGTTGCCCCGGGTGGGGTAGGGGAGACTGGGGCCGGCACTGGGCTGGCCTCATCAGCCTTACCTGGGACCCTGGGGGCCTCCTGGGGCTGCAGCTGAGGTGATTCTGCTGCACAGAGCCTGGCTGGCAGTGGAGTGTGGCTTTGGGCAACCCAGCTCTGCTTTTCAGCAGTATGTGCTGGCCAAGCGTGCATTGCTCTGTTTTTATTACTGCCTTTTTTTTTTTGACTCATGGATATCTGCACATACTGCACAACTGTGCTCATCTGGATGCGTCCCCAGGTTTCAAGTTGCCGAGGCAGGTAATCATGATCCCAGGCTCCCCCTGCATTGGCAAATGGGGCATGATTGGGATTTAATCCCTAATTGCAAAATCATGCATCCTGCCATGCATGTGGCATGTCAGGAAGTGCGAATGTTGGGATGGTAGATTAGATCCTGTCAGGGACCTTAGTGAAGCTTTTTGTTCAAGAAGTTATTTCTTGCTAGGAAATGTATTTTCTTTTAATTTCCTTGCAAGAGCGAATGACTTTAAAAAAGGCAGGTTCTGGGTTAGATATCTATGCATGAACTCTGTCTTCTGTTGGTTGTCTCCTTCAGTGGACACATTTTAGGATTAGTGCATGTGATTTGTGTGTATGCACCTGTGCATGTTCAGTGTACTATTTAGTTTGAAATGTGCAGCTTGCTGGTCTATAGACAGCATATCTGCATATGGAGTTTACTTTTTGGAAGAAAAAAAATTGTCTTTGTGCTGCTTCTAATCAAGAAAGCTTATAATTACCCTTCTGGCTATGTTTAAAGAATGCTCATATTGAAAATATTAATTATCATTTTCTAAATAAAATAATGCACATACATTTACTGACATACTTGCTAATTTTTACAACGTCCAAAAGATTTGGATTCTATATTTATCCTTGTATTTTATTACAAGCAGTTACTACTTGATGCCAAAATCTATTTGTAATTTTTTGAGCTGAAGATCCTTTTACTCTAACCTAGTAGCACTTGTTTGATTTATTCTCCTCATTTTGTAAATCAATTAATCCTGTATTCAGCCCCCAGAAAAAAAATGAGAATAGATATAAAAGGGGTCCAAAGTTGAGAGGCACAGAAACATTTCCAGATGGAGACACTGAAAGATCAGGCAGCAGATTCTTTGAGAATGCAAATTTTTCAGGCTAAATAGCTGGAAAAAAAGTTCTTTGCAAGCTTTCAGGCATAAACACCCTTCTTCAGGCATATCGAGAGTCTGCTGGTGAATTGTGTGCTCTCCTGCATAGAATAGAAGCCAAAATGCAAAATGCAGGTCTGTGACAATGCAAATGCCTGGCGGTGAGGATCACAGGGGTGGAAAACAATACTGTGCATAGTGCCAGTTACTGCACATTTATGTAGTACCTCATATTAGAGGTAATAAACTTAATACACAGTAGCAATAGCACATTAATGCATGTATAGACATGGCCAGTGAGGTGCTGTTGGCACATTTGACTCTGTAAAGATGTTACTTTGTGCCTGATAGCCTCTGCTGTGTTGCCAGAACCCAACTGAGTTTCCCTTGCAGGGATTGATATTTGCAATGCTTATCTTGCCTAACGCCTGTTTTTCCTAAAAGTATCACCATATATACATGTTAATTAATACAGTTTAAACTGCCTAGTTTGGACTGTCTTAGTCTGTATTAACTTTCAATGAGGATTAGTTCATTTGGATTGGAGCTAATTTTAATTCAGACTACAAAACATCCACATATATACAGTGATGGCTGTAGTCCAGATTAAACCTAGAAAAATGTAACATGTATAAATAGCCTACTGTAGGGTACCTGTAGATCTGTAGGACACCTGCTCCAATGTGCTGTAATTACAACGTGTGCTAATTAGCATACTCCAGCAGCCTCGGCATCTCATGTACTCAGTGTCACCATGCTTCAAAATGGCCTTAGGAGAACTTTAACTAAAGCGCATCAAATAAGCTTTAGTTAAAAAAAACCTGCTGCCATTCTGAAGTGTGGGATGCTCAATACACAAGACACTGTGGGCACTTTAATTAGAGCAGCTCCTGAGAGCTGCTCTAATTAAAGTACCCCACCCCCTGGAGTATGATTAAAGATGCCCCTCGTGATTCAGGTAAGAGTGTTAACTATTAAATCCCTTCCTGCTTTCTGCTATATGTAAATAGCAGTTAAAGGCCTCGCATTCAAAAACTGTTTGGACTCAATTAATGTGAGCATATCACAGCATAGAGTAGTAGGGAAGCTGTAAGAAACAGAGTAATAATTTACCAGATGTCCCAATCAGCTGCAAGTTGATGATGAATTTTTAATACCTGTAACAGGGAGCTCTCTCGGGGCTAGCCTGCCATAGGCCCACCCACCTGTTTATGGGCCAACCACCCGCCTCCTCTTCTGCCATGCTTTGATGATACATAATTATGGCGTTAATTAGGCAGGAGGCTGTCCATTCTTGCCCCAAAGCCAGGGGGCACTATCTGCGGCTCCATTTCTTCCCTACACAACAGCCCAAGCCTCACAAATGGCATCTAGATGACACAATGCTCCTGGCCTACAGCCGGACAAAGCTTAGCCCTTGTTGTCAGGCCTCAGATACACACACACACACATTCATACCACCCTCCTCTCACTAGGGCCTCTCACACTCCACCCCGTCTTACAGGGTCTCTTTCATGCATTGACAACTTATACCGCCTTGCCCCCTTCCAGAGCAGGCCCCTTCAGCCACAGGCTTTATCTAGCTTATACCTTGGGTGGCAGACATACCATCTTTTGGGCCTCTCCCATGACCCTCACTGGGGTAGTGGCCAGCCAATTACCCAACTGGGTCCAAGCTTGCCCTGGCCCCACCCAGAGCAACTCTATACACTCACACACACATACTGGGTTCCTGGGCCTCTGGTTTCCCGCTCACTGGGGCTCCTCATCTCCACCCCCTCACTGGGGCCACAGGGCTTCCCTCCTTGGTGGGGGCTCAGGTGGCTGTAGCTGTGCCAGACCCCATCTGGGTATTATACCCTCCTTGGGCTCAGGTGGCCATAGCCATGCCTGCCCCTCTTGTGCCCACAGTATTGTGGGGGCTAGGGATTAAGGCAACCTACCCCACCTTTCACTGGCATGGTAACTGGCCTGGTATTTCCTGGGGACTCCTGCATCACTGGGAGCCCCACCAGGCCACCCACTCCTGGCAGGGTGCAGTTTTAGGTCATGCCCAGGACCAGGAGCCTCCAAACCATCCCCCTAAGCTCCTGCCCTTACCTCCAAGATGTTACATACAGCCTTTCAGCCAGGCAATGTTCCTGCCTGGCCTGCCAGCAGTGAACTGCTCTGTTTATATTGGTGGCCAGAGTTCTAAAATGGCCACCGTAACCAAGCACCTGCTGGCCCTTAAAGTGGCAGGCACCAACAGTGTGCCACAATACCCTTATCTGAAAAAATATTCCTGTCATTTTTTAAAAACATGGGCTTCTGCCACAAGAAAAATGTCTCTTTGCTACAGCGTCAATGTTGACTGACTGTCATCAGTATGGGATGCCACAAATAAGATCTACTGGTCTGAGTACTTCATTGTTCCCATTATGCTTTGATGATTTTATAATTTTACTACTTTTAGTTTTGCTTTCTCCTCATTTATGTTGTTATTCATATTATTTGTTTATATATCTTGTTTTCTGTCTTGCAATTCTTCAAATACCAGATTTTCATTCAAATTCATGAGTCTATGGAAAAATATATAGAACAGCAGCCTGAAATACCCTAAATAATGTCAGTTAAATGAAGAACAATGTAAAATATGCATACCCAAACTCTAAGCTGCAAAATAAGCTTCATCTAGTTAGAAGCCCAACATTCCTTTTCCAAATCAAATACTAGATTCCTGGATTAATGAAAATGCCAAATGAAATAAAACACTAGTAAATTTTGCACTGATGTCAATTATGCTAATAATTTGAGCAAAAACTCTATCAGCTATATCCCTGGAGAAGAGATCATTTTATGTGTGTCAGCATAAAGTTAAATCACAACTGGAAATTTTCAACAAGGAACATATGTAGTTTCATTTGTACTTTTTTCTGTGATGTGTTACGGTCAATAATTCACATGCCAGTTGTGGTTATTCTGCTCATCAAGTAAGGTCTTTTAACTTCCAGTATCCAAAATGTTATACATTATGATTTTTTTTTTTGCACTTTCCCCCCTCCTTAAATACCAGAACAATCAAATTTGGTTTTCATCTGAAAGAAAATGGAATGAGGGAAGGAAGCTAAGCATGGTTTGCCTACAGAGCCTATGTATCTGCCCTGGTGGCCTGTACAAATGAGATGTGCTAAAGAAAGAAAGAAACTTCATAAGCAATTAAATTGTCAAATAGTCACAAATCAACCAATGTTGGTGGGAAAAAAACTACTTAAACCTGTTCTCCTCAATAATCTATTTTCTTCAAGTCTCAGAGATCTGTAGGCATCCTGCACATTGGGCTATTTGTGTTTGATTTCTGGGGTGAAAGAAGGGGCTTAATTACCCAATCGTCACTGTGACATTGGAAAACGTGATCATGTGTCTAACCCAACATGAATTTGAGGTGTAACCAGATTAACTGAGTCCTCCAAAGCCACAGAGCAAGAGCATGGCAGAGCTGCGATTTGAATGCAACAGTTCCCAGAGTTCAGATCTGTATTCAGTCAAATAGACAGCCCAGCTTTCTTAAGGGCCAGAAGGATTACTTCTATGCAAACATCACAAACATGGTTTTCATATTTCCCCACTCACTGCCTGAGCTGGGAGCTTTATTATTTTTCTATCCTGTTACCTTTAAGGCATTCATGGAATCATCTGAACTGAATGGCCAGAGAGTCTGAAGGAAGTACATTGACAATTTACTCTAAAAATTATCCCTGTTTAAAAGGGTGTAGGCAGCAAAATTTAGATCTAGATCCTAATTTCCCCCAAGAACATGGGCATTTTGATTCTGGATTTTGATTCTTGCTCCTGTCTTCTTAAAAAGAGAAACTCTGCAGCTTAAGCAACAGATTTCGAAGACCATAAAATAAAGCACATTTTCTCTAATTCTCTACAAAAACTTTTTCTTGTCTTACCTTGTGATCGCAGCACTTAAACCCCCACATTATGATCCCCCTGCTGTGTTACCAACAACAGGGCTTGAAAGGCTAGAATTTTCTGGTGCCATGGAAATGGGAGTCTCCCTCTCCTCTCCCAGGTGTTGCCCAGCAACGTGTCAACAAATGTGAATTCACAGAGCTCTCAGAAGCTGATTGGCTATCTTCATTGTTTGGTGAGAAAAAGGAGCAAGAAGCAGGGTTTAGGACCAACCAATGGGAAAGATCTTTCCATAAGCACTTTCAGTAGGAAACCTGGGAGCTCCTTCCATCGTCTTCCAAGGGAGTCTCAGTAATGACCTGCAATTTAGGAAGTGTTAGAAAAAGCAACATCTGGAACCCTTGCTTCCCAGTGAATTCTGCGTACCACTGACCTGCAGCAGGTGCTTATGAGAGGGGCAAGCAGAAGGAGCTGCATCTGGACCTTCCCTGACCCAGTGGTTGCACAGTTATAATATGCGAGAGGTTGGAAGTGAAATGGAAAATGTTGCTGGATACACTTACGTACAGTCAGACAGCAGTGTACATTAGCTGCATGTCAGCCAGAAAAAAAAAAGCTTTGGGCCAAATCCTGAAAATTAATGGACCATATCTTCTATGATGCACCAGGTCCACTCTCCAGTAAGGGAGAGTGTTGTATCATGGGATGTACAACTCGTTCAGCCCATAGAGGAGAATGGGAGCATATGGCATTTAAATTACAGCTTCCACAAGGCACCACAGCACCATTTAGAACAATAATATTCTAGTTTTCTGTGAAAATATTTCAACTGTTGAAATGTTGACACTCCCTCCCTCCCCTCCCCCCCACCCCCATGAAGTTTTCTGCACCTCTTTCAATGAAGAAGAAAAAGCATAGTTATAGCATAGGGATGCTATATGTATGAAGGTCATGCTGCTTGGTAATAAATCCATGGGGCTATCCTCATTTAATCTCTTCTTATATTTATGCAAATAAATAATAGCTTCAGTTTGTTGTGAATCTTGACAAGAGCTATGGTTTATGTGCTGCTAAGCAACAGAGGTGTATTGCAAACAAACTTGAGTAGCAGAGCTGGTTTGAAATAATTGGTGCTGTAGGTGCACCACTACTAGGAAATGATATGAAGAATGAAGTGGGTTTTTACAGTAGTGGTGCATTTTCACAGATCTGTATTTGAAGGCAACAGAAGTAGGCTGTTTTAGCAAACCCTGCTAGTTCCTGAAGTGCTCTAGCTGCCCCACATAGTGAAGAGGAGGAGGCGGCAGGAATTTCAGAAAACAAATGTACAAAATTAGGGCAGATTCAGTTGAGCTGGTAGCACTACAGAATGCAAAAGTTTGGGGGGGAAGAGTGATGGCAAGCCATGTCGTTCGACATTGTAAAGCCATTCAATGAGACCTTTATTCCACAATTACCAGGTAATATGTTATCAAACCCCATGCATCAGCCATGGATATACATTAAGTATACATATCCAGTAACTCACCCTTTTTTTTATAAGTTAGCACTGAGACTGGGTATAGATTTCAACCTATGTAGGAGAAATGTATTTTCAATATGGCAGAGAACAATAGCCTGAGGAAGTGCTTCTGAGGCTTAGTCTCTTTCTGCACATGCCATTTTGTCCTTTAACAGGATGATTGGGAGCAAATACAATGTTGAAAAAGGACCCACTGGGGGAAGGCCAGGATGACTATAAAACTGGGAGAAGGGGGATGTCTCTCTAGCCTGAAAATGTAGAGAACAAAGAGGAATAGGATGAAGGAAGGGGAGAAAATGAGGAGGGTGCAAATGTGGAAGAGAAAGAGACCAGAATGTAAGATAGTTCAGGGAAAAGGGGGAAAAAAAGAAAGGGAGGAAGGAAAGAGCAATCTGTCTAGAATGTGGAGATGGCATTCAGAGATGTAACTAAACGAATAAGATACAAATCCTGGGCCAGCATTTCCCAAACCTTATTGTCACTCTTGCAAACCAAATAGTCAGCTACACTTGCTATGGCAAAGCTTGCCAGGAAAGTTCTTTCTCTACTTCACAGCTTCCCAGTCCTCCCTGCTTTGTGTGGAGGGCTACATCACTTATCCACAACACCAAGTGCCAAACAGTTGCATGCTTGTAGACGATCTGCAGGGCAAATTCAGGGGCAAGACAGCAGACATGGCATCAGAGTAGGAAGTGTTGGGACACCATGGATAATCAGGTCAGAGAAGCAGCACTGCAGCCGGAAGAGAGGTCCATTAGAGGGGTGAGGGAGTGCAAAAGAGGTTTGGAAAATGCTGAGTAGAGTGGATGAGCACAGGGGGCCTTGAAGATGACTCCCTTTAAGTCAGCACCTAATTCTCACACCCCACTTGCCTACCCCAAATTACGAAGCTGATGGCATTACTAAGAGAACAAAGAAATGTAGCAGAGCTGTGTTGTCAGGGTCACCAGTGTGGTTGTTGGTGGCATCCTTGTTGAGTGTTACTGATGCATTGTCAGTGTTGAAGTCTCAGCAACTGTGGTACTGGCCAAAGTCTCAGCTGGGAAATCCAAACAATAATCTTGTCTTAAAGAACAACAGGTTCAGTACAGTGACAGTTTGGCCAGGTTTATTGCCTACTAGCATAGACCTAACATGTTTTGGCTTAAGTACATCAGACTGGGTATTAATGCATTTTTTACATGGGACAAGATTGTTGGCACAACACCACACAGGCTCCCCTTGGCTACTACAGTGTTCCCTTGATTTCCAATTCTCCTTTTATATAGCGATCACAACAAATTAAGTATCACATTCCATCTGTATCTTGGCTTCATGGGTATTCTATTCTAGGTGTTCTTGCCCTAGTCATATCACACAGGCACCAGACTATCCAGCACCGAGCACGACTATCCCTTTCACACATCTCATGATAAGATTGCACATCTTGCACCATCATCATGAAAAAGAATAATTTACAGACAGGTGGTAACCCAGTGGGTTAGACACTGTTTTGAAGTTATCTTGTTATACCTATCTATGCATCCATGCCCTATCTACATTGGTCTGCACATGCCTTTGTATGACCTGTAGACAGTTTTTGCCCAGTTGTTTGTTCAATTGATTTAATACATCAATCCTTGGTACAACTCTGCTTGCTCTGTCCCTTTAAGTGTTGTACCCCCTGTGAAAGGCAACATGATTTTAGCATGGGTAGATTTTGAGGAATCTGTGGCTGCATTGATTTATTTCATGTATGATTTTATTAAAACTAGGTGATCCATTCCTCTTATGAGCAAGGGTGGACTCAGTGGATTTCTTTTAAGTTTTCATTCACTTCTATCTCTACTGCTTTTGCAGGTATTGTTCTAGGTTTCAGAATAGGATTTCTTGAAACCTGGCTTTCATATGGTGTGGTTGTGGTACAGTGGCTATTGTTCATGAGTCATTGGATGGTGGTTGGTCTAGGTCAGGGGTTTTCAACCTTTTTTAACAAGTGTACCCCTTCTGTCTCAAACTTTCAGCTTATGTACCCCATTTATTTTCTTGTTTTTAATGTTACCAATTATGTAATTTAAGGCTGGCTACACTAATTAACATTAAATGCATTATTAATATATGCTTTAAATATATATATCATAGTTATGACGTAACAGTTTGGGCCAGGTTAGACTCAGCTGTGTGCAGGAGGCAGGTAGAACAGCCAGTGCATATTATGCTGCTCCTGGGGCACTGGCAGCAGGGTGTGGAAAGTAGCCTGTAGCAGCAGCTGCCTTTGCCCCACACACAGATCAGGGGGGCACATGCCCCCTGTACCTGCCTTGGGGATGTGTGCAGTGGAAGGAGCCCCCTCACACTCTGGATGAGCTGCCCATGCTTGAAGTGTCCCATGACCTGCCCTGGGGTCCTGTTCACCCCAGCCCCTGCCCATCTCTGCCCCACTCCTTCCTTAACTGCAGGGGCCTTGATTTGCCCCCTAACTGCTTCCCCACAACAGACATACCTGCTGGCGGAGGGGCGGGGTGCATGCACTCATGTGTGCTGACCCTCCCAATCATATTTTCTTCTTCTGCCTATGGGGAAGCAGTAGAGCTGGGGCTGAAGCAGGCTGTGTTCAGCTGGGTTGTGATGCGGGATGGAGCCGTGAGCAGCTTGTCCAAGGAATGTGTGTGTGTGGGGGTAGGTGGCTCCTGCCACTGCATGAACCCTGGGAGGGCATGGGGGGCATGTGCCCCTGGATCTGAGTGCAGGACAGGGCGGGCTGCCACTGTGGGCTGGGGCTGGGGCAGTGTTGGGTTCTTCCTGATGCGGGCCTGGGCTGGGCTGCCCTAGAGGTGTGCAGTAGTGCTGGAAGGGGGCTATGGCAAATTTTAGGGTGGCTGCTGCCCCTACCCTGTAGCCCCTTCCCAGCACTGCTGCTGCCCACCCCAAGCACAGCTTGGCCCAGCCCCTCCACCGGGAAGAGCTCAGCAGAGCCCCAGCCCACCCTGCTCTGTGCACAGATCTGGGGCACATGCCCCCATGACCTCTTGGCATGTGTGCAGCAGTGGGAACTGCCCCTACTCTCTGAGCCCCCTGGTGGCTCCGTTCCCTGGTCCACCCTGGCTATGCAGTGCCTGCCCCTGCTCCTGCCTCACTCCCTACCTCCCTCACCACGAGGCCCCCCTATCTCCCTTTCTTCCCCACTTCATTTCTCCACAACAGACTTACCAGCCGACCCGGCTTTTCCATACTGCCAGGCTGCGCTCATGGCCGTTCATTCGTTCTGTGTACCCCTTATAACTTTTTAAAGTATCCCTAGGGGTACATGTACCACTGGTTGACAACCACTGATCTAGGTCATTCATATATCTCCATCCCAGTAACCATCCCAATTATCCCATGATCCTTTCTTTAATTTTGCAAGAGCCACCTTTTTCCATTTCTTCCTCCATTCTGGGTGCTATGTCAGTATTTGGAGCATGTTGTCTTTCAAGATTTACCTTGCGGGGGGGTGATTTTTAAAATTTGTTTCAAATTTTCAGTTGCCTTTTGTAACTTTTTGTTCTGTTCCAGCACTTATTGCAACCTATCATGTGTTTGCACAGCTTGCTACCCTGCCAGCAGGGCTTGAGATTTTCAGTGTGTCACTGCTTATTTTGTTTCTTCTAACTCCTTTCCTTTTTATCTCACCTGCTCTTCTGATAATGACCTGGTTTCATTGGGGATCATTAAACTAACCCTGTACTTTTTCTCTGAGAGGAAATGTGCCCTCCAACATGCAAAAAGGGCAGGATGTAGCAGGCAGATAACAAAAGTGAAACATCCTACAACTCTGTTGTTGGATTTATGTTGCCAGCCAAATGTAGCCTTTCATTGTCATCTTCTAATTCTGATATTAAATTTTATAAATGAGATTTCTAGAAAATGACTTTATAATGAGTTCAGGAATTTGTTAAATATTATGATCCTGAAAGTACCTTCAACAGCTGATAAAAGCTAAAGTTTAGGAAGTTATAAGGGTGTACTTTCTAATACATAATAAATCATTTGGGCCACATCTAAAAAACATTTCTAAAATATTTCAAGAGTCCACTTCCTTGAACTTTAATCCATATCCCACAAGTGCTGGAGGGTTATTAGGCCATTCTGTCTAATGCAGGAACAAATGAGGATTATGATCCTTCCAAATGTTTAAAATAAAGCATTAAAGATCTCAGATGGGCTGAACTTCATTTAGCATATTAGTAGGCATTATTTAATGAAATAAGACAGGCATTATTTGACACACCTAAACACATACTCCTATTCAAAGAACTACAAGGCTAAAAGTCCATCTGCAAAATTCCTGAGTAGACTCATCTATCTATTTGCTTTGGGTGAAGAACATGTATTTGCATTTTGTATTTGAAGACTGCTATATTTTCATACCTGCTTCATCTAGGAGCTCAATGACTTCTCACAAATTTCTTATATAAAGGACAATGGATATGCCCAAAGTTTCAGTGTAATGATGCAACTGATAACAGTATTTTACGGAAAATGGAACAACGTATACAGAAGAGATTGAGAAAGATAAACCCCAATCTTACTGCACAGTGGCTGGGGGCACATGGAAGATGAATGACTATTTTAAATATCTGCACTGGTTAAAGTATAAAGGGAAGGTGGCACCACACCACTTCTGTCTGTTTTGTGAATACTGCCTTATGAATCTGGCACTTCGCTTTTGTGCCCCAAATATTCCAAAACAAACCAAACAAAAGAATCCCATTCTGTATGGGGTTGAATAGAATGCTTAGTTGACCAGACTTTTTTTTCCCACTTTGGTCACTGAAATGAAAAAATTAATTATTTGTAACAGCCCTAGGAATAATCCTCCAACACCTTACATAGCCGACTGTACGTCTTCATTGGCATCTATCTTCTTACCTGGCAGAGGATGGGCAGAATGACATGGTTCCAAGACTGTGGCTTTCCTCATAGATTAGCAATAGGGCCAAAACTTGTTCTTTCATATATGTAAGACAGTGCATTTCCATTACTTTATATACCTGCTCTTGGTCTACAACTGTGCTCTAGAAAATTGCCTGTGCTCTATGCTCATGCATACGGCTACTTTATGACAAAAACTGGTGGCTCCAAAAATAACCACCACTGCATGTCAAGTCTTGTAGTTTCATTTTTCTGGCAAAATGAGAATTTCCATTAATGCCAACATATGGTATATGTTTGTTCTTCAAGATAGACTTGTGTCATGCCACTGGTTTGAATAAGGCTGTTGAAACAAAACTAGAGTGTAACAGGCTAGAGCTGCTGCAACACCCCTTGCACCTTGAAAGGACAGACATATTTCTTTACACTCTACTGCAAAAAAAATCAATTTAATAAAAGGTAGCACAAAGAAAGTCAAGGGTAAATCATCTGTGTTAACTCTGTAGTGAAGATGTCGCTTAAGCTGAATGATGACAACAATATATTGGTTAGTTCAGAAAGAAACTGAATGCAGTCACCATCTCTGACTGAAAGACTATTTCTCTTATACATTCACAGACGTAGGGTCAGAAGGGACCTAAGTAGATCAAGTCCGACCCCCTGCCCTGGGCAGGAGAGAATACTGGGCTCATATGACCTCAGCTAGGTAAACGTCAAGCCTCCTCTTAAAGACCCACAAGGTAGGAGCCAGCACCACTTCCCACTGATGTTGTGGATAAGTGAAGGGCTCTCATGATAGCCCTCTTCTTTTCTTTGTTTGTGAACTCTTATTTCTTTTAATAGCATTCACATATTCACTGTAAATATGCACAAGTATGGGTTTTTAAACAATTAAAATCCTGCCTACATCCTTTCTCTCATCATTGTCACAAGCTGGAGAAGGGAGAACTGAACTTAAAGATGATGTCAGAGCTTTGTATGATTCCAGTCAAGCTGCTGAGCCAATAGTCAGTTCTCACATTCCCACCTAGAAAACTTCACCACTGTCAGGAAAACAATGTATTTACCCTGTACCATATACAATGGGATCTTTAGCCATGGAAACTCATTTGGCTCTGCTGTCAAATTGCTGGACCTCATTTGGCTCTGCTGTCAAATTGCTGGACCTCTGAACCCCATGAGCTGGATGACAAGGCTCTGCAGGCCATATCTTGGTCACCCCTGAATTACAAAATAACACTATTTATATGATAAACACTTTTTCTACTAGTCTGTTTTACTCTTCATCCTACTATTCCACATAAAACTATTTGTATCATAAACGGGTATGCTTACACTATAGATTGCAATATAGCATAGATATATTTGAGTCAGCTTTAAGTGAGCTAGATCCAGTACTGGAAGTAATCTAGTTACAGCAGCACAGAGCTAATTTGTGAGCTAATTTATGTTGCCAAATGGTGTAAAGTATTCTGTGTGGTGATCCAGTCTCCTGTGGCTAGCCTTCTTGAGCTAGGTTACGTACCTGTACATTACTTTGTACTCTCTATATGCAAATAGGTTTTGTCTCTGCCCTAAGTGCGGCAGCAGAGGTTGTCCCTCAATATGAGAATGACAATTTTCCTGTAAATAAGGAAGGCATTGCTGAATCTGTAGATGACTAAGGAGGCTGGTCGGATGATGAAGTCTATGACAAATAGGTTTAAAACAGAACAAAAATCATTTGATTTTTTGTCATTTTATTAGTATTGCTAGTCATCCTACTCATCACTGAATCCTCAGGCTAGATGGGGCATACACCAAATAAACAGGTATTCTTTAAATCTCAGAGAGAAGAATTGACTTACGCTTTAAATTTCTTTTGTATGTCACCCTCAAAGTTCGACTACATCAAACCATTGGCAAGCTACCCATGGTATAGAAGTTCGTTTTGTGAGGTAATTTAACCTTCATATGTATAAGAGAAAATACTCAGAAAAATATGCGTAGTTGGCTAGGATACACATGACTTAACTTTTTCCCCAAGATAAGAAATTTGTCTTCAAATATGTGAATCTCATCAAGAGCATAAAAGAAAAAAATATGAAAAAAGTTAAAATTGCAGTACCAAGAGTATTGCATGCAATTTTTTTGGTTCTTATACTGATTTAATAATATTCCAGAATATCAAATATTTATAGAATTTCCTTAAAAGCTGGAGTTATTTATATGTAGTAGAAGATGATTAATCACAACAGTAAATTTTTGTATTAATGCTCCCTGATAATAACCTTATAGGCTAAGCAACATGGCTAATTATCTCTTGATGATAAGAATTTTGCCTTAATCACCATGCTTTCTATCTTGCAGGAAGCCCTGACCTTTCTGGAGGTCAGCTGAGGGGAAACAGAACAAGAAATAATCTGGGATCATGAGCCAAGTCTTCAAAAGGAGCTGTGGAAAAGTGAAAGAGGTCTTGAATTACTGGAACCTCATTATTTTTACTGTGTACTACAATTCATTTGCTCAGGGAGAAACCAGTACCATCAATAGATCAAGAAAGCATATTTTATCCTTTATATTTGCTTTGTAATTTACTTTTCTTGGATTAAAAAGTATTCATAACTTGTTCTGCCCATTAAGAGGTATTACTATAATTATAACATTATTATTAATTGAACAGTCAATTTGGATTTAGTTGTGCTTATTAAAATATTTAGCTAACAGAAGATATTGAAGATATAGGATTTTGACTTTTCCAGCCATAAAATTCAAACCTATGTCTAGCCTTGAAGGCAAAAACTGTAAGATTTTCCTTTTCTTTTTCCTTTTCTGTTTCTTTTATTTTACTGCTGACATTTCTTTACGTTCATACCTCCCTAATGTCTTACTCTCCAGATTAGCATGTTGATACTGCAACAAAAGTGTCCTTTAAAGTATCTAAAGCTATGTTAAGAACGTAATTAACCTCTGCTGGAGTTAGCATTGAAGGACTGTTCTATTCTGGGACAGGGAAACAGTGACACAGGAGTTGAATGCACCTTGAACAGCCATTTCATTACCATTTCTCATGGGGAGCCAGCAGATATAAAAGATTATATTGCTTTATGTTCGTGTTTTATGTGCTAAAACACAGTTCAAATGTGCATGACCCAGATTCTCCTTTGAAGCTTAAAATCTTCCTGGGGAGATGAATATGGCTGCAGCTGAAGCAACAATGACTTTCTCACCCAGTGAAATGCTATCATGCATTTCAAAGCTTGGATTATACCAACCAAATTATACAGTACTCTTAATGTGAATCCATGGCTATGAACACCTGAAATTACCTAAACAAACAAACAGAATCTTTATTTCTAATATTACTGCTACACTTGTATTTGCCTCTTGGATTGAAACTGCTGGATTGGGTAATAAGTTGAGACATGAATTAAAATGAAGAAATTCAAAAAAATGAAGAAGGAAAGAATTCCTAAGAGTGGAGCTAAAGAAGGGTACTTAAAGAATAGTACTAAAGTACAACAGAAATAATATTCATAGTATAAAGACTGTGAAATTGAACTTTGTAATCAAACTAGAATTTCTAAGTCTTGGCAAAGAAGGATGAAACATTAATTATAACTGACTTTCAGAAACAAATATTTCTCACACATGGGTGTCCATTGTTCTGGACATTTTTAATGAAGTTAGACCACAACAGAGACTGTTGTCCTACTTTGAGTTCAGACTCCCTCTGTTGGACTGCTGCTGCACTGCATACTAATCAAAGCTTCCTCAGACAATCTGAGAGATTGATTTAGGCTCATTGCTCTCATTAGTCATTACACTCTAAAGCGCTCTACAAAGAATTTCCTCTCTCTGACCAGGGATGGATGGATGGGGTGCAGTGGTGCAGTTGTACCCCCGCCCCTTTGATTCCTGCTGCATCCAAACTTTAAAGCTATCTGCATTTCGATTCAGCAGTGCTGGGGGAGTCAATTGATTACATAGCTCATTATAAAGTACTTGATTCCTGATAATCTTGCTTCACCCACAGGTGTTAATGACCCTCTCTCCTTTTTAATGGTCTTGATGTTTCATTAATCCAGTTATTCTGTCCTATGCAATGTTGCTGTCTTGCTATTTCTGGTAAACTAATATCTGTCTTCTATATCATAGCATTGTACACTGTTGCGAGTTCTAGCTAAAAATCTCAATTCAGGTCAACAACATTAACTTAAGTGTAGAAATGACTGACTAAAGTATTGGATGTGCTGTCAAGATGCTCAGGAAGACTAGATTTGTTTCATGATCTGAAGAAAAAGATGTACATTTACTTATAATGACCACAGGATCGATAACACAGTATCTTTGGACTATTTTTGTTTAGTATGTTATGCTTTGTAACTTAATAGGTAAGCTAGCAAATTAGTACATATTCCAATAAAGTTATATATTTTTTTACTTTGATCTTAAATTGAATAATATAGCACTGGGCCCCTAGAATATTGGTAAAGTTTCTATTTTTTCTTTAACTGGAGGAAAAATATGTGTTGTGTTATATGTAATAATGCACACCACCTGCACTCCCCTTTTCAAGATCCTAAATCCACTCATATCTTGGACTAGGAAAGTCCATATCATAGGGCTGCCCTGCTACAACTCTGTCCTCAGATACCTGCCAAAGGATTTGGAAGCATCTGAAGCCCCAGGCAGAGGTGGAGGATGTTTGCTGGTAGTAGGGCCACATTTGGTTCTTGATTGACTCACAGAGTTGGAATTGATTTGGCTGATTTGACTTGGAACACGAAAAATTTTCCTTAAAAAATAAAAGGGGACCTGCTGGCAGTTCTATCTAGCAAAATGTATTCCAGTGTAGCCTATTCAGTGAAGTACAGCAGAGTGTATTCCAGTATAGCCTATTCCATTATCCTATGAGGATCAGTAAATAGGTAGTTGAATTTTCATAGTTTCATAGTTTCTAAGGTCGGAAGGGACCTGAGTAGATCATCTAGTCCAACCCCCTGCCATGGCAGGAAATAATACTGGGGTCAAACGACCCCAGCAAGATGTTCATCCAACCTCCTCTTAAAAACCCCCAGGGTAGGAGCCAGCACCACTTCTCTTGGAAGTTGGTTCCAGATCCTAGCCGCCCTGACCGTGAAGTAGCGCTTCCTGATATCTAGCCTAAACCTGCCCTCTGCCAGCTTGTGACCGTTATTCCTGGTCACTCCTGGCAGTGCACGGGGGAATAGTGACTCCCCCAATGCCTGCTGATCCCCCCTGACTAGTTTGTAACAGGCCACTAGATCCCCCCTCAGCCTTCTCTTGTGCAGGCTGAACAGGTTCAGGTCCCATAGCCTCTCCTTGTAGGGCCTGCCCTGCTGTCCCCTGATCATACGAGTGGCCCTCCTCTGGACCCTCTCCATTCTGTCCACATTCCTCTTGAAGTGCAGCACCCAGAGCCCCAAATCTAGAGCTAAAATTACCCTAACTGTTGTGCCAGTGTCATACCACTCCATGACTGCCTGGCTGTGCAATTTAGAATGGGGGATTTTGTCTCTGCTCTAATGATCCTGCCTGAGCCTTCTAGCATTCCATAATTTGCTATTTACAATATAAATACATTAATGTAGCTATATTACTCATCTATAATTGATTGAGTACAAAATTCTGGGTTATTTTTGGTGAAAATAGGGTATTGGGTCTTGATTCAGGAACCAATCTTTCATTTATAACATCATTTCTTATGGGAAAATCGGTTCTGAGTTACAACATTTTGATTTAAGATGCCATTTTCAGGAACTAATTGTGTTGTAAGTCCGAGGGCCACCTGTATTTCGCAGACACTATTCCTAGTTCTCACACATCTTACAGATGCCCTTCATTTAAGAAATACCCTCACAAAGATAAAATACTGAGTACTAAAAGGACTCTAATCTAGCATTGAAGGACATAACAAGAACAAATGACTGGTAGCTGAAACTAGACAAACTGAAATTCAAAATAAGGTGTGCGTTTTAGTGATGATGGATAAAGAACTAAGGAAGAAACTATGAGAAGTGATGCTATGGGAGGGTCCTCCCTTCATTCCTTGAAATCTTCCAGATAAAGCTTCCTATTATTTTGAAAGATATACTTTAGTCATGCAAGTTATTGGGCTCATTATGAATTTAACTGGATGAAATCCTGTAGGCCATGGTAGGTCAGGCTACATGATATGCTGATCCTATCTATAGATACAAAATCTAAGAGCCATGTAATTCCTCAAAAGTGGCCCACATAAAAATTTAAATTACCATATTTTCTCACATACAGAAACACACCTTCCTCCCCGCAAATCCAGCTACTGGAAATTGGAGTACACATAATATGTGAGGAAATATGGTAACAGAGTTTCTGCTATTTACGGGGTAAAAGTGAAAGTAAAGTGTGGATTGGAACCACAAATGAAAAGGCTTGGCTCCCTAGCTGCTGACACTCAGTTACTGACTACAATAAAATATGTTTTTTCTTTGTTGTGCCTTTCAAAACAGGATGCATACTTTATTTTGAGGTCCGTTGTATGTGAGAAAATATAGAATACCTCCATCCTCAGTTTTTGGAATATTCAATCAAAAGTTTTTTTGATATTTCTTTCTTGTGCCCTCTTACCTCCTATTTCTTCACAACTGTTCCTCAAGACAGATTTCCCAGTAGAGCAGAAGCAGCTCACTGCCACTTGACAAGGTCTGTCTTTTAGCACTGTACTTGTCTGTCTCTTTCTGAGCAGGTAGGAGAATAAATGAACTGGAAGTAAGGTCAGCGAAAGAACTCATTTTCATTTCTTTCCTAAAGATGATATTTAGTCTACATCTTGACTTTCTACACAGCCAGAAAAAACAGGTTATACTTAATTTCTCTTATATTTCTGCCCTAAACCCAAATATCATTAGGAAAATAGCTGCATGTATTGGATATGAAATGGGATTTAAAGCCTATCTGCACTGGACCAAAAAATGGAGAAAGAGGGTCTTCAGCCTTCCTTCAGGGGGTTCCAAAATGCTTAAAGTTCTCCAATATGCAGTCTGCACAGGGATCAGATTAAACATATGCCAAACATGCAAAGCATTCACTAAGACCTCTCCTGGGGATATCAAAGTACATTCTGTAGGGGGTTCATCAAAATCTTAGCATAGAGCTTTGTACTGTGAGATTTATGATACAGCCACTTACAAGATTGGCAGTCCCTTCAAGTTAATAAATGTTTAGCTCACTGCCTCCTTTTCTTTTGATCTTCTCTTTCCTTCTTCTATTGACTCATCCTTTTTTCTTTGTAGAATACTGGAAGTTTTCCCCACTCCACGTTACATTTTTTCCCACTTTGCACTATTTTTTCCTCCTCCTCTCACACATTTCCCCCCTAAGTTATTTTCTATTTATCTACCTTCTTTTTCAATGCTCTTCCCTGTTTTTATCACTAACTCTTTTCTCTTACCCTTAATTTATCTTTTATTTTCTTTCTGCCATGCCCATTCAGTCTTTTCCTCCTTTTTTCACTGCCTGGCCACATCAACCACAGGGGGGACAAACTGGTCCTGCTGACAGCGAGCTCCCCAACCTGTATATGATAAAATATGGCATTTAATGTCTCCACCCTCATTTTTGTAGTGTTCAGAAGTTTTTTAGTATTTCTTCCTTATATTATAAAACAGCCCCTCTACCTCAAACAATCTCTCTCAAGCAACAGACTAGCTAATTCCCGTTCTCATTGAGGTACCAGGTTTTGCAATGGACCCAAATGCATGCTGTGTCCCCACATCAATACAGACCACATCATCAGCAGACCAAATAACAAAGAGTACAACATACAATATTTATTCACCTGCCATCACTTTCTTACAATGCCCATCTGCTGTCTACATTGGACTGACAGGACAATCCTCACACGTAAGAATGAACGAGCACCGATCTGACATCAGCTGCAGAAAGACAGAAAGGCCTATGTCAGAACACTTTAACCTCTCTGGACTCCACTGCCAAGTATGGTTTAAACAGGAACTACCTGGATTAGTGTTCTGTCATCCCTTTGTTCCTGTGGGCTCTTATATGCCTCTCCCAACACTGCCTCCTTCTCCCCTTCCTCTGCCTCTTTTCCCATTCAAATCATTCACTCACTCACTCCACTTTATACACTGCTCTATGCTCTCCTTTTCACAGCACATGAAGAAGTGAACTCAAGTTCACAAAAGCTTATTCTCTCTATATATCTTATTTAGTTAGTCTTTAAGGTGCATATATACCCTTCCATCTGCTTGACTTCAGGCTAACACAGCTAACTACCTCTTCCATCCACCACTCACACTCTGCCAAAAGCACTTGTGTCCTTACTCACTTATTCGAGCTACATATGCATACTTAGCATCTGATGAAGTGAGGTCTTGCTCACAAAAGTTTGTGTCTCTGATTCAGTTAGTTGACAAGGTACAGGTCTATCCTGCCTTCTATCTCCTCTCCTATGAGGGAGCTGGGAAATGAGGAGCCCATGAGAAGCTGCAGGGGAACCACCTTTTCCCAAAGCTTAGCTTCAGAAGATCAAAGGGCTAAGAGAACTTCAAGAGGCTTACATTAGGTTACATTTGCTTAAGTTAGCAGCTGCAGGAGGGGGCAAGTTTTGCTAACAATGCTCTGTTAAAAACACCTGTGGCAAAGAGGTTGAAGTCACAGTAATTCAGCACAGTGGTGACAGGGTTCCTGCCAGTTTTCTTCTCTGATGATGCTTCTTCCACCACCCAATGTTATCCACTCTCCCATCCCTTTCTACTGTGCTTTCCAGGCCTCCTCTGTTGTTGTATTAAGCTAGGCTGCTTGTCTTATTTTCTATAAGCTTGGAGAGGACTTCCACCGGTCTCCCCTGCCTTTAAAGGATGCAAGCATGCATTAACAAGGACCAAGGCACTGGAATTTACTTGTCCAGAATGCCATTTTTCCATTGTGGACTCTGAAAGGTTTTGGGAAAATAAGAGGCCAAGCAAATTCAGACCAGAAGCCATTTCAACTCCTACATAAATAGGCAGAAATCACAAAGACAAAGCAACACGCCAAAGCCATGAATGCATTTTAATAAATATAGTTAGTCATGTTAGTCTGAAGTCCAGGTAGAAGGCAACTGATGGTCAAGAAGCAAAGCAATCTTTTTTCCCCACTTATTTCATTTCCTTCAGCTCCTTCAATACAGTGACCTTCCTCCATCTCTCCAGGGTCCATCAGCATTATTAGTAAATTGGTTGTGACACAAAATGTTCTTGTGCCTAGGAGTGAATATAAGAACCTAAGATGTGCCATACTGGGTCTAACCAGTGGTCCATCTAGCCCAGTATACTGTCTCTGACAGTGGGAGAAATGAATGCTATATAGGGAGAGCATCAAATTGGATATCTGTGATCTTTCCCTATTCAGTACCCTCCCTGGCATCCCCCAGAGAACTAGCAAAGATCTTTCAAAGACATAAAACAAAACACATCAATGCACTCATTTTTCATATACTGTTTGTAATCTTTCTCTCTCTTTGTCTTTCTTCAGGGGTTAAAGGGAAGGTGAGGATGTGAGGGCAGGACTGATTGTTTTTACAAATATTTTCCTGCAAGGGGTTGCCAGGAGCTGCAGGAGGGAAGCACAAATAGTAATAATGAAAAAAGGAGAGAGGACTTAGAATAATATTTTATTTCACTTTGCTGGGGGTTGTTTTTTTTCAATCTGGGCTGCTGACTGCATGTCTCTGTGGGCCCATCAACATCTGGTACCTGTAGCACTGCCTGCTTATTCTAGGTAGGAGTCGATTAATGTTCATCATCATGAATTATTTACAAGCTGTGTATCTGTCTTCTCAGTTACATTTTAACTTCATCCTATGGAACTGATTGTTGAATAGCACTAATAAAACATAAACTAATTCTCGTCTGTGTCAGGCAAGGCTGTATCTGAATTATTTGGGAATTTGTGGGAGTACTAAGAGATAGAGTGGCAAGAAGTTATCAGTGAGAGACATGCACACAGTCAGCTAGTTATGATGAAAAGTACAGAATACAGGCAAAGTCTTAATTTCATATAAGCAAAACTCAAGACTACATTAAAGCAAATGATATGCCTATTGATAGCAGTGAGCATGACTGCTTTGCACGGCCACTAGCAACCCTCTGGTCTTTTCCCCACAGAATGTCTGGAAAGAAGTTTTATTTGATTTCTAGTTCATCTGTGAGCAAGAAGTTGCCATCACCATATTCCTAAATATAGACAGAAGGTTTCATATCATGCTGTAAGTCAGGAGTAAGACAATCCCAAAACTAAGAAGCTTCAAAACTGTATTTCTAGGTGGATACAAGTCCTCAGAAAGCTGACACTATAAATATACTGTATGTTTTACACTACATCAGTAGGAATAAGTTAATTTGATCTGAATTGGTTTCATGCCATAAGATTTCCATTGGTTGCAGTTTAAAATATCTTAAATAATAACCAGGTGAGTTCATCTTGACAAAGTACAACTTGTTGCAACTTTAAAACTGGTTATATGGGCATAGAAGGCATAATTTACTGTGGGTTAGTGCTTCTGAAAATACTGCAAGATGGTTTCTCATCATTTGTCACTAACTTTCATGCCATTGGCATATTGTATTATTTTAGCTTTCTGTTTAATGCTTTGATTGGGTTGCATGGTGATGTAACAAAAACTAAAACAAGGCTTTGTGGGTTATTATTTTAAAGGACATTGCATGGTCAAGTACTTTAAAAAGGTTTTATTTTATATTGTTTGGAAATCCCTCCTAGGAACTTGCAAATCAAATCTTTTTCTCTGTTGTTTCTTGCCCTTATGGCAAATGCTGTATTTGCTTGTTTGTTTTGTTGTGTTACTGAAGAAATTTGAAATGTAGAACAGGATCTTTTTTGCCGTGCCTTGATTTTAAACTAAGCAGTATTTCTAGAACAAACATACTGACAGTGATTCTTTCTTGGGTTGCTGCCAACTGTAAATATGTTCTGAGTTGTTTACATTTTCATCCCAAGCAGTTTTAAAAATTTGGTGTTGGCTTTTGTGCTATGTTAAAATCCTTTCACCCAGAAGACTGCTATTCAGGATGCTTAAACTTTATTGATAAACTACAATGATTGACTTTAGTTCTGAGACTGCTGGGGACATTGCATGAAAGTGTGTTCACCTTATGCTTGACGGGAGATTGCTTTGAATTTTTTGTTCTTCATAATCTGTCTTCTTCACTTTCTCACCTTGTTTTCCCATCATTATTGCTATCTCCTTGCAGTTGGGAAATGTGAGTTTGTACATTAGCAGGCTGAGGAAGGAAAGGAGCTTTGGTGAATACTCTTACTACTCACATACTGAACACAAAAGGCAAACCCAACTCTCCTTTTCTTATGAGAAACAAAACATTTTGTCCAGGATGATATGGCACATTTTGTATTGAACAAAACAAATTGGGGAGGGTAAATTGTGACAAGAAAAACTGGAAAAAAGTGGAGTTACTTGGAAACTCCTCTCATTTTTTGTATTTTGGTTCACTGATGATCTGAAAAAGATCAATTATTTACACAGTTACTAAGTTCTGAATGGCAAAATAGTCTTTTTGAATTTCCCTATCTTCTGCTAGTATGTAAGAGCTGCCATTACACATAAGAGCATACTAATCACTGCTTCCTTATATTAAGTTTACACACAGTAAAATATGCAGCTTTTGGCAGTACTGTGTGCTCCCAAGCAATGGGTGAATACTATTTATATTACAGAACACATAGGCAAAAATCTATTTTATTCAAAAAAGGGAAATCTATTTTAATAGCCATTAAACCCTAGAACCCAATTAATTATTCTGCATCTTGCTGTCTAAAGAGAAGAATACCAAAATGCCACACTTCTGTATTCCACAAATAAAGGGGGATAACAAAGGCTTCTACATAAAATGCAACTTCAGATTGAAGAGCTGGATTTTGTTTGTATTGTTCAATGGGAGGAAAGGAGACAACACACATTCTTGCTGTAGAAGGAAAACCTACTTGTGACTCATACATGGGAGAATTTTTTCCAAGAACAGTTCATCCTTGCAAAAAAATGTTTCTCAGGTATTGTTGCCAAGGCTTATCTGCTCTTTAAAGCAATATTGTCAGATTAGAGATGGTGGGCCATATCGTCAGCTGATGTAGCTCCAGTGAAATTACGGGAGCTATGCCAGTTTACACCAGTAAAGATTTGGCCCAATATTTAAAATTATTATATTGTGTTCTTGGTACCAAGTTAGAGTTTTACATAATTTCCAGTTTTCATTATATAATTTCCTTTCACTGCTATTCACATTTGCCATTTCATCTATGACAGTCAAATTGTTTCAGTCTAGTTCTTACATACAGTATTGTAGATTTTTGACTGAAAAGGTAGCAGGGCCATTTTTGTGCACAGACCACTATTTTGACTGAAATCAACAATTTACATTCATATTAGTGCATAGTGTTCTATCAAGTTCCTGCCACATAAGTAAATATAAATATTTGTTTAAAACAGAGGTATACAACTCATAGACCCCGTGGGCCAAATCCAGCTGATGGGTTTCTTATGGGACAGATGACACATCTCTGGCAGCAGAGCAGTGGCTCGTAGGTATGTCAACTAGAGCAGCTACACTGGTATAGCTCTGGAACCAGTGGACTGAACACTGCCATCACTTGCCCCACTCTTTCCTCTGCTGCTGATTCTGATTACCAATGATGACTGAAGTCCCTGAATTCAGAAGCCAATGAAGAGAAGAGAAGGAGCAAGCAGCAGGAGTGCTCACCTCTAGGTTCATGTAAATGTAGCCAAAACAACAAACCCTGTGGGCCACAATTTAACCCCTCCCACACCATATGTGGCCAAAGGGCTGATAGGTAAATAGCTTTGGTTTAAAAACTGCTCTATAGTTCTCTTTTCTTAATCACTTCCAAAGAGTGGGTGCATCTACACGTGTGCTTTACTGCAGAGTTGACTAATTAGCTCTGCAGTAAAGCGCCACAATCTACATGTGCACTGGTATTAGGCAGTAGTAAACTAATTAACTCTGCTGTATGATAGCACTGTTGGAGACAGTACCATCTTATAGTGGAGTCATTAAGTGTAACCAAATACACATGTAAATGGTGACTGCTGGGTGCAGCCCGGTCAGCCTTGCCAGCCAGGGGCTGGACCCTGAGTTCCTGCCAACCCTTCCACTACCTGACATCATCACCTGGAGCCCAGAACTGACCTCCTGTACCTCTGTATTCTGACAGCCACTCTAATTAAAGTACCCGCAGCATCTGTGCATCAGTGTTTCTGCACTTCACAAGGGCAGCAGGGGAGCTTTAACTAAAGCTTGTTGAATGAGCTTTAGTTAAAGTACCTCCCCATTGCCATTTTGAAGCATGGGGATGCTGATACATGAGATGCAGAGGCTGCTTGAGGTGCACTAATTAGCATGCTCCAGCAGACTTGATTAATCTGCTGAAGCATGCTAATTACTCAATTAATCAAGTCTGCTCTGACACGCTGTAAATGTGCATCAGAGCAGCTTCCCTGCACATATACAGGCAACTCTAGAGGGCTACATGCTGCTGCAAACCCACATGCTGTCTTGAGCAAGTCAGATATCCCACTCAGTGGATAGCAATGTACTCTGCATGTACAGTATAGGACATCCAACCAACATACAACATAATTAAAGAGTTAGTGTTCATACACTAATATTATCAATAATGTCAACAAATTAAAAAAATATTCAAATTATGATGGTGTTAATGGTGGCAGGTACCATGGCTTGCTGTGGCAGAGGACCTTTGGTGCCTGCCACTTTAAGGGCTTAGACAAAGCAGCAGAGCAGCCTGCAAGTGGTTGCAGTCTCAGTCAGGGCTCACATGGCCATCAGGAGGCTGCCTGATTGGGGAAGAGGGCTCAGCTGCTGGCAGTAAGAGCAGCCCTGAGCAGGGGAGCCAGCAGTTAGCAGCAAGCAGCTGGAGGGGGAACATCACTTGGCTGGAGCTGTTACTAACAAAACATCCTTGGAGCTACAGGGCAGACACTATGGGGATGGCAGGAGGTTCCTGGTCTGCGGCATGATGTAAAACTACACCCTGCTAGGGTAGGATGGGGTGGTCCCCAGGAAATGCCACACCAGTTGCCTCCGTAGTGAAAGGCAAGTGTGCCCTCCTCCGCTCTACTGTACGCTGCCACGCCGCCTTCACCCAAGCAGTTGATCTTGCTTGCCAGGGTCCCACGTGCGGACCCCAGAGGATACCTCTGTTGTCTTCAGGGAGACCCCATAACTTGCCTGCCATGACTTTGAATGGTTCTTCAGTGGAGGGGTCCCCTTTGGAGCTGTCTCGAGGGCCATCACATGTCTCAGCAGGCACTCGCAGGGCTCCAACCTTCCCTACACCCCAGCCAAGCACCACCCTTTTGAGATGGGCCTCCAAGTCTAGTTTGCGGCCAGCGCCCACAGGTGTCTTCCCTGGTCTCCATGTTGCCTCATGACGGTGAGCACCATGGGCCCTGGCAAAACTCTGGTGGGTGGGCCTAGAGACCTTCAGCTTTTGGGCCTGTCTTCTCTGGTGCCCTTTATGCCTGCTCCCAGTGTGCTCCTGCGCAGCCTCTCCCCCTCCTCTTCCACAGGGTCCTGGCCACCCTCACCTGGTGCTGAGGACTCTGCTCACCTACCCTCACAAAGGGGATGGAAATAAATGGGCCCTAAAGGGGACCACTGCCACTGCATTGACCCTAAACCCTTCTTCCCTGAAACACCCGTCGTGACACTGAACAAACCCACCACTGTGGCTACTGGTGAGATGTAGCCAAAAGGAAAGAAGGGAAGGACCCTGAAGGAAATAGAGCATCCACCGCGAGCTCCGTACACCCTTAGCGCTTTTGACACCCTTAGCCTTGGACACACTACAGGTCAGGACCCGTGCCTTTGCCCCAGCCAGGGTCCCTCCCCTTCCCTTTCCCTTTCTGGGCCCTGCCTCCACTCAGGACTACGGCCCCCCGCATTGCCTGTGATTAGGCTTGGCTGCCGGGTCTCCCCAGGGTTACCACAGGTCCCTCTGCCGGCTCCTTCGGCACTCGCCAGGCTTCTCCGGCTCAGGGTTCCTCGCCGCTCCTGCTGCTGCCACTGCAGCTATCACAGCCAGCTCCCCTGCTGGCTTCCTTGCCGGCGTCGTCAATCTCCGCTGATCCTCAGCTTGGGGATCTCCCGCCACTCCCGCTGCTCCTGATGCTGCAGCCGCTGCTGCCTTTGTCAGCCTCTCCGCCAGTGTCCTTGATCCCTGCCAGTCTTCCCCAGGTCAAGGATCCCCTGCCACTTTCGCAGCTGCCACCACCACTACCGTTGCCACTGTTGCTGCTGCCGTTGTGGCTGCCGCTGCTGCCACTGCTGCTGCCAGCTGCCATCTGCCACAGCTGGTCCCCTCCTGGCCGGCAGGTTCCTGCTTGTTCTCTGGCTCTCAGTGCCTTTCCCATGCTTTCGCAGCCCCCTTTCATCTCCGCCAGGCAGCGTCTCCTCATGATGTCACCCGGCCCCAGCTGTCTATGGGTGTGGCTTACAAACCACACGGGTAGTTTCTCGCCTCGAGGTTCCTTGCTCCTCTTGGTCCCTGGAACAGGTAAGTTATTATCTTTTTCTTTCTTTTCTCTGGTTGGGGTTTTGCCTCTGGGTGAGGCTTCCCCCCTTTCCAGTTTTGTGCCCCTGGCACAGCAAGTATGGGATGCCTTATAGCCCCTGCCTCCATAGCCTGGAGGGTAACCTGGCAGTAGGGACAGGAAGGGGACCAGGCACATCTATGGACACCTGAGTCTCATGGGGTGTAAGACCTCAAGACCCCAGTGAAGGGGGACCAAGTAGTGGCCCCAGCAAGTGAGTGGAAGAGTGGTACAGAGAGGGGCTAGAGGCTGAGTTTGGCCCAGTGTGGGGCAGAAGGCCAGCAGTCACGTGGAGTATGGTCTGTATGAGGGCATCCTGAAGGGCTGTGTGTGAGCTGGCTATAGATTGTGACTAAGGAAGCCTGAAGGGCCATGTAGAGTAGGGTCCAATGGGGACCCAAAGGGCTGCACAGAGTAGGGCAGGATGAGTGAGACCCAGTGAGGGGCAGAATGATTGAGGCCCAGGAGCAGGCAGTGTGTTTGAGGCCATGCAAAGGGCAGTATGCTAGAGGCCCAGTGAGGGACAAGCTGTAGTTGTCACCAACTTGGGATGCCCTCTGTGAGGCATGGGACATGGTATAGGGAAGGTCGGAGCTGTGGCATCAGGGCATAAAATGGGCAGCCTCCTGCACTTTTACATCTTTTTTTTATACATCAAGTCATGGCAGGTGGACAGGGCAGACTGCCCTAGACAGGTGGGCAGGTCAGTGATGAGACCCAGCCCTGAGGTGGCCCCCGTTACACCTGTTTAGACCTCAGAAGTTCAGAATTGTAGCTGGAGGACCTAACTGGCACTGTTCAAGCAAATGGCACCATGTCCACCTTTCACATTTTCTCTTCAGCTCAGAGATGGAGTTGCATTTCCTTCATCTAGGAGTCAAGTCAGTCAAAGCCCAGTACAACTTTAAGACCAACAAAAAAAGATTATTTATTGGCAACTGCCAAAAAGTTGGTTTAATGTTAGAGAATGGAACAAGAAGTACTTTCTTGTCGCCTCTCTATTTTGAAGCTATTCCTTTCAAAATCAGCTTTTTCATCTGTCAGCTACTTCTTGGAGACATGTATCTTTACATAAATGTGCCATGGGTTTATTTATAGGTAGTTTAATATGGAAAAGATAATAAATTTCAACATATGTTAAAATAAAAATTTAAAAATATGTATGGGTAAGAATACTGGGTAATTATTAAATTATTCAATTCCATTGGAATACTGGGTAATTATTAAATGAAAAATCATAAGTATAGGACACATTTTTTTTGGCTGAATGCCTCATTTTGGAACAAATCAAATTGCCAGTGAAATCTATTAAAAAAACCTTATTAAACAAACCCTTGTGTATGATTGCCTCACAGTATCCAGAAACACATCCAGTAAAATTGTAAATGTATTAGAAGACTACCTCCATTAAGTAATCAATTCATGTTGGCCCCCTGAGGGATTATTTAAGATTTTACTGCACTTACTTTCTTATAGGCATTGAATTATGATAAAAGAAAATGTTTCTCCCCAATTAATGCTTTTTCAAGAATTACGTCACATTTTGTCCATTTCAAACATGTCCTTGTCCAGCTGGCTAAACAAAAAGATGTTGCATACATTTTACTGAACTTTTTCCCCCTGTTGTTAAAGATTAAGGCAATATCTGTTGCCAAATCTCATTAGTATTAAAACAATATTAATTAGGAGTATTTGCAGATGATGCTATTGATGTTCACTGAACCCTATAGGAATAAAGAAACAATCCCTGAACTAATTCAATTGCAATCTAGTTTGAAGAAGATAGGACGTTTGTATGTACATATTTAATTGTGTTACATAGAAGTCTCACGACTAAAAGGTAAACTGGACAGGCTGATTACATTTGTCACAATAAAACAAGACAAGATTCAATATATCAATGTGCTTTCTTACTGATGTAGTCTAAACGTTCAAAGGTAATTACTGAAGTAGCCCAACTGCTCACAAAGACAATACAAGCATCAAAACAAGTATAAGCCACAACAGCCCTACTAGACCTTTGGGTCTTAAAATATAATAAAGAAAGAAGATTCAGGATTCTATATTCATTTTTATACACAAAATAGAACCATTGTGAAGACATCTTTTTCCTGGTGTGACTGCCTTTTCTCATGCATGGACATATTGTTCTTTGACCCTGTAAAATATAAAAACTGCTGAAAAATAAATTGACAGTAAAAAGGAAAGATTTGCCATGCATCCCTTTAATCCTCATTAAGTCAGAGTCTGCTCTTACATACATTAGCACAACCCCATTCAAGCCAATTCTGCTTTCAATTACATGATGTAATTGACTTGAATGGGACTTCGCTAGTGTAAAGTGAAAACAGAATGTGTCCTGTTGGCTAAGTATAGAGAGTCAAAAAGTCCCAGAAGGAATTGATCCAACCATCACAGGTTTCTCTAAGCTGTATAGATTGAACCGATAATGAACAGAACTCATGTTTGTTCGCTTGTTCGGAAAGACAGAAAGATGCCTGCACTGTTTGGGGCCAGAAGTCAGGGGGCAGTCCAGCACACTTCCCAGAGGGCACCTAAGAGCAGCTAAGTAGGGGCCATTTCTCACTGGTTGCCTGGTACATGCCCCTATCCCCCTGCTGTCTCCTCCCCTTGAGCTGGGGTTTTCCCAGCTAGAAGTGGCCCTGAGCTGCCAGGGGGTTTCCCCTGCCCCTGTATCAGCCCTTCTACCTCAATCTCCACAGCCTGTACCCGCCCAGCTCCACAGCCCTGCCGCCTGTATCTGCCTCTAACTCACAGGGGGAGGAGGAAATGAAGCCCCCCACATTGGTCTGGAGCTCAGATAGTGACCGGAGAAACCCCCCACCCCATCATGGTCTAGTCCCCCCAGTGCTGGGATGAACCCAGTCAGGGGAGGGGGAGAGGCATTGAGATGGGGTGGGGGAACACCCCCTTCCCCCTGCATGGAATCTATGCAGCTAGAAAGACTCCAACCGGCGGGGGGAGGCTGATATAGGATAGGGGGCTTCATTCCCCACTCCCCTCTGCAGGTCATAGGCAGAGACTCACAGGGGTAAGGGAAGTCAAGCTGGCTGGTTGGGGTGGTGAAAATCCCCCACAGTACAGGGCAGACCCATGCTTGGGGTGCGGGGGAGCCTGGGGTTGAAGATCAGGGCTTTGTTCTCCTGAATCCCCCCTGCTGGGTTGACAGGCACAGGCAAGACAGGGCTAGGGAGCACAGACTTTGCTGCCTCTGCTCTGTGACAGCCCAGGGATGGGCTAATTTGGCATGCCTGGAGCAGAGCACTGGCTGAAGCTAGCCCACCTGCCCTGTGAGGAGGGGTTAGCAGGTGCTGCAAAGCATCCTGGGATGCCAGAGGTCTGTGACCTAAGTTGAATCAGGAGGGGATCTGGAACAGAAGTCCTATAGACTGGTCTAATCTAAACTGCTTAAATCTGATACTCCATGCATCCATGTCTATCTCAAACTGGATTCAGCCACTTTGAACTGGTCTAGGGGTGCAGACAGAAGCACAGCTCCCAGCTGTAACTCAGAATGATCTTTGCAAAGTGTCCTGAGTTACAAGTTACCCCAGACCAAACAGTAGTTCACTGGTCGTTTCAGGGTGGAAGGGAATCTAGCTATGGGCTGGCATCCTGCAGCCAGGTTCCCATAGCAAAGGCCACGGCTCTTTGCCAGTGCTCACTGTTTTCAGAATGGGAGCAGGGAAAGGCAGCAGAAAGAGCTCATTCTTGGGGCTCCCCAGCTGGTGCTGAAGTATGGGATGGGTGAATTGGAGCCCTACCCCCACCTTGGGGAAAGGGGCTGCAATATACCTGCCCCACTCTCCAGGAGGGCTGAAACCCCCCCAGGCCGATCTCCCTCTGCTCCCTTTCCCTCTGCCCATTCTGAAAACAATGACAGGCTGGAAGCTCCACAGACACAAGTTATACAAAACAGTACATTTTGTAACATCTTTATCTGATACCTTATGTAATGAGGGGTCAGGTTTTCACTGAATCAGCCATTTTTAAGCTGTTTGCAGCCATTCATTTGTGTTTGGACACAGCTATAAACTGCTTTTTGTGGCCAGATCAGGCAAAAATTGTCATTTCTATCTGTACTCTATGTGCACTGAACTTCTGTTCTGTTATAGGTTTAGACTGGTTTCCAATCACTTATACCAGTTTATGTGTAATTTCTGTCCCTAGGCATTGTGTGTTGATTTTACAAGGGAGTATATCATTTAGGGTTGCTGGAGTTGTTAAACTGCATATGGTGTTCCACCTTATAAGTATTCCATAAACGGCAGCATCTCATGTCATTCTGATGACTGTAAAATATGCTACATAAATTGATACTCCTTAGTTACACAAAGTATGAATTCATCCTCTTATATTTCTTAAAGTCATGGTTTCAATCTTCCTTTAGTAACATGAATGAGAGAGAGAGAGAGAGAGAGAGAGAGAGAGAGAAAGAGATGGTTATGTGACTAACTCACTGGCTGGGGCTCAGGAATTCTGGGTTTTCTCCTGGATAGCTTTCCTGTATGATGTTGAGAAAGATATTCCCTAACCACAAGTGTGACCCTTGCAAATGGGTTAAGTGGAGGCGATTGACAGTTGTGCCTCTGTTTTCCCCATGTGTGCAAAAAGAACAATATGGAATACTATGAGATTACTTTATCTTTGCAAAGTGTCAGAGATCCCCAATTGGAAGGTAGTTAAAAAAAGCTCATTTTTATTATATCCCCTGATATAAAGACACTCAAGGAAAACTTTTCTTTTTCAGTATCTCTCACTGATCTTCCAAAGAGTATTGTGGAAACCTGTAGATCCCACATGGCGTGACAACCGAAGAGAAAGGAAATATACAGAGAGGAATAAATAACTCGTTCACAGCAGTTTTGTTGTGTAAACAGAGAAAACCACAACCAGATGTCAGAGAATTTGCTTGTATGTATGTATATGTAGTGAGAGGGGTAAAATGAAAATATTCACATTCTTGAGATTACAAAACACTGCAGACCACCATTGTGAGCAATACTTTTCTATAGCATAAGTAGAGGGTTTTAATAAAGGCAGAACCTAAGCTTACATAATGAGCACCTGTCTGTTATTTATTTGTCCAATTTATATTTAAGGCATATATCCATTTCTCTTCTAAGGTGCCAAATCTGGAAGAACCTTAAAAGATAAAAGAAAGGGTCAATTTAAAAGAGCTGTATGACATTTTGGATATGGAATGTAATTTATGGTGTCAGTGCTTGGCTAAAAACAAGTAATTTGTTTTGGATGTGGGTGTTTAAAATGTATCTTATTGAATTTGTGGTACAGTATATTATAAAAGAATCTCCCTCTGTTTAAAATGAATTATACATATTTTAAAGGAAGGAATTTCAAGGCAAATATATATTTTAAAACAATTTTTGAGCTCTTGGGACTAGTAATCTTCCCATAACAACTACCTAGTACTTATCATGGTTTGGGTTTTGCACAAATTATGAGCAACAAAATGCATTGTACCATCAGGGACAGAAAGTATCAGTTTACTATTGGGAAATTAGTGGAAGCTAAAATTATATATATAGCACATGCACATTGTATGGTCATAATTAATACTTACATTAATTAGGTGCAAACAACTGAGAAATAATGATAATATTATTCAACTACTTGTTGATTCATATTAATTCATTTAAGAAATATGGTACACAGTACAAGTCTGTTTAATTATACCAGGCACATGCCACGTATCCAACGGCCCTTTTCATAATCCTATTTTTTTCCCCTTTTCACAACTTAGTTAATGCTTACAGTAGTAGGATCCTCTACAGGGAATAATAAAGGGCTATAGATTCTTTATAGGTTGCAAGATGACAACAAGTCTCATATTTGGTACTACATAGTCCACACAGAGGCAGAAATGTCAAAGCTGTGGGAGTACCAAGTGTCTACTCACTTTCCAGAGATGGTCCTTAATAAGCAAGACAAGGACGGGGTGCTTGCCTTGTGCATGGTGTGCCCAAATTTACAGTAGAAAGATAAGAACAGTTTTCAAAGCTGTCAATATTTTAACCTTTGCCAATACTACAGACACTGCATTTTCTTTTATAAGGAGTCTCCATATGCAACATCATGATTTCACACCCTTATTGGGACCTCAGACTCTCTGGCTTCCACCTCTTTCTCTAGCTGGGTCCTTGAGTCTAGGCCCACTTCATAGTTTCATAGTTTCTAGGGTCAGAAGGGACCTGAGTAGATCATCTAGTCCGACCCCCTGCCATGGCAGGAAATAATACTGGAGTCAAACGACCCCAGCAAGATGTTCATCCAACCTCGTCTTAATAACCCCCAGGGTAGGAGCCTGCACCACTTCTCTTGGAAGTTGGTTCCAGATCCTAGCCGCCCTGACCATGAAGTAGCGCTTCCTGATATCTAGCCTAAACCTACCCTCTGCCAGCTTGTGACCGTTATTCCTGGTCACTCCTGGCAGTG
>NW_017728950.1:15129133-15153732 GCF_001723895.1 Crocodylus porosus | reverse complement strand
GGATCTGACTCCTGGGTTCCAGCCTTCATCTTGCCTTTCTTGGGTGATGTGCCCCTAGCCCTGTTTACACCCTTCTCAGGTGCTGGACCTTCTCTGGACTCTTTTCTGCCTTCTCTGGCCTCTCTGGGGCTCTCGCTAGCCCTGCCCTTGCCCCTCCTGGGCTGTGGGTTCCTGGCCCCTGGCTTGGCTCTTCCCAGCAGGCTTAAGCCTCATGTGCCTTGCTGGTACTACTGAGATCTCTTGATCTCTCCTACAGTCCCATACCTGGTCCACCAGTTAAAGTCAACCAAAAACATAAGTGCATTGGCTGTAACTTAATTCTCTAAGCTTCCCAGGTATCCAATTAAATCACTATCCATACTGATTCGAATCCCCTGCCAGCCCTCAGCTTCTTACTTGCAGCTCACAGACAGAACAGGATCTTGCTCACTCTCTCAGCAACAGGCATCCTGTTGCAGAGCTTCTTCCTCTTCAGCTTCCAGGGTCAGACTGATTACTGTAACTCTGGCCCTAGCTTACATACCACCAGAGCCCTGCTCCTTCCAGTCAGATGATGCCCTAGGCCATCTGCAGATGCCCTCTAACAAGCTTTGCTTACTGGTCTGAATTTAGGGTACCCTATAGCATCAGGCTGCAGTAGTTTCTCTCTGCCTCCACAGGTTTCATAGTTTCATAGTTGGTAGGGTCGGAAGGGGTTACTCTACTGTTGTTGTATGCTGTGCTATAGCACAATAGGCACTTCCCATTATGGGATTTGGCTGCTTATTCCTTTACAGTTAGCTCCACGCTTTGTCTGTCTGGGCTCTGTTTGCCCCTATTTTTCCTCGATAAGTAACAGGAGCTGCAGGTTCCCTGTTACACCATGAAATGAGCTGGGTATTTAAACCAAAAAAGACATACTGTTTTTAAGAAGCACTTTAAAATTACAGCCAGATTGGGCATTAGCTTGGTGCCATCTGGGGACAGCTGGCAAGGTTTTCTGAAACAAACATGGAAAAAATGAATTGTAATGAACTAAGATGGAAAACAAGGCCTACTTAGGGAACAGATTAACTAAAATAATTAAAGGAATATACAAGTATAGGTGGGGAGGGGGACACAGAGTGATGAAAAAGAAAAGTCACTGCAGTTCTCTGAGTTGTATTGTTCATACATGTGTCTCCCTATGATGTGTTTGTGTCCTAGCAGTCTCTCACAGGGCAACAAAAATGGTGAGGGGGCTAGGGACATGATTTATGAGGAAAGATTGCGGGAACTGGGTTCCTTCACTAACACTAGCAAACAGTCCCAGTACCACCAACCTGACTCAGCCAAAGAGAGAGCAGCATAATCACCATCCAGGGGATCAAAGGTATGGGTAGAAAGTATATAGATGGCTTTTGGCCACAGAATATGGAAAGGCATTAGGGAGTCTGAACAGAGGCCTCCTCTGAAGCAGAACTGGCACTTTCTCTTGATGCCTTCTGCAAAGAGATCTCTCTTTGGATGGCCTCAGTCTACAAACTGAATTCTCAATATATGTCTGGTGTAGGGACTTAAGTCTACTAAGACAATTTGAGTTGGTGTTCTGAAGGCTAGGTACATTGATTACTTGTTTATTTGGTGTTGAATGTACCACTGCCATAAGGGGACCTCTCCCATGCAGAAGGAAATAACAAAGAAAAAAAGGCAAAACAAAATGGGTATATTTGAAAATACAAAGATGATAATAAATAACGATATTAGAAACTTTTAAAGACCTTCAACTAGAGTTTTAGGCCTCAGACTGTGAGCCAACAGAGTTCTCTTTTGAACTGATAACAGCTGGAGGGAATTTAAGAGTAGGAAGTGTGCACTTCTTTTAATCCTCACAGCACATGGCACAAGTAGAGGAAAGGCTACAATGTGTTCCCTACAGGGACAGCTTACACAAAGAATTTCCCATCTTGAACATTAGGGTGCATGTATACCCACAGTGAGGATGTGCATATGGACAATCACTCAAAGGAGAAATATGTAGTTTAGAGACATAACAAGCAATACACAAGAAATATAGGTAACAATGAAAATACATGATATTCCTTTTAGGATAAAGACAAGCAGACTGCCCTACAGAACCATATAATTCAAATACAAACTGAAGTTAAGTTTTGGGAAGTTAAATGAAGCACTGCATAAACATGAAAAACACTGTAAAAGCAAAGTAGAGAGAAATGCATGCATTTCCTCCAAGTGCACTTAAAAATGGCTTCCATCCTTGAGTAGCCATGGATAAAATAATAAGGAACTGGAGTGCTCAATTTGTTCTGAACAGAATGTACACATATTAGATCATCCAAATTCATCCCATTTCTAGGGTTTCCCATGAGCATCAACTTAAGTAAATCTTAGCCTAACCTCAGCTTGATTTATGGGCCAATCTGTTTTAGATCCTCTTTTCCTACTACCTCACTTCCCTCTGATATTCCAATAGGAATAAAGATCCATAACTTACCAAATTTACCTCTGCCTTTCTATCTTGGATTCAAGCACTTAATATCAGGCTACCTCCTTGGAAGAGCTCACCTCTTGCTGATAGTTTTTAGAGCAGGGGTGGGCAAAATGCGACCCAGGGGCTGGATGCCACCTGCCAAGCCATTCTATCCAGCCCGCAGGGCCCCTAAAAATTTTAGAAAATTAATATTAATCTGCACTGGGCTGCCTGTCATGTGGCCTTCAATGGCTTGCCAAAACTCAGTAAACGACCCTCTGTCCAAAATAATTGCCTGCCCCTATTTTAGAGTATGCCACAAGAGCAGATATATGAAGGCCAGATACCAAGTCATAGATAAATCCACTATGAAATACCAGAGTTATCTATAGACTCTGAGAAGGTATACTTTAGAAGAAAATTATATGACCTTTATAACTCCCCCAGCATCTGCAGACCTCTAGGTTCTGTGCCTGCACTGCTGCTGCTCTGCCCTCTGTTCTTCCAGAGCCAGAGCTGAAATCACTGGAAGAAAGTTGCACGGGGTATGTTGGGGTAGGGGAAGACAATGGAGGGGCACAGATCTAGTCCATCAGTCATTATTAGAGGCACTCAATTCAAACAGAGTGATAATATGTTAATAAGGCATCTGATGAAGACAGTTTCAGCCCATGAAAACTTGTGCTCTCTCTCTCCACACACACACACACACACACACACACACACACACACACACACACACACACACACACACAGAGCTATAGATATAGACAGATAGATAGCAATAGACTAGGACCTCCTGAATTTGAGGCGGCTGCCCCCCAGTTTCATAGTCTAAGCATGGCGCTAGTTGCCATTTTCATGGTGGTGTGTGGCAGCCCCCACCTCCCAATACCTCTGATTAGCCAAGAGGCCCCAGAAGTCCCACTCCTCCCTGGAAAATGACAGGTCCACCACGAAAATCTCCTTCCCTTTCCCTCCCTTTGTGCTTCAGAATGCCATGGTTTTCTGCCCTTTTCTGTTTTTGCAGCACTCTTTCCCCTCCTCTCCCTCCCGACCCCACTTGCAGTTGACTTTGTGCAGTTTTGCAGTCCCTGTGCTTTTTTACAGGGACCAGGCTCTTTTCTGGAGATCTACCAAGTTTGTGGTTTCTGCAAAAATCACATTGCAAATTTGGTAGATCCCTAGCTTGTATAGACAGATAGACAGATAATTTACTTTGGTTGGCCTATAAGGTGCAAATCTACCCTGCCTTCTAATGTATCTATCTCCAGGTAAGGGTATTTGCATTGTAGAGTTGGATTTAGGTATGTAACTATTACCAGCAATGGAGAATCTAAGAAGTCTGCCAAAACAGCTTCAACTTGATTTCTGCTGAATTTACAAACATGGGCAACCATTTCCCATCCATGAGAATAGGAAAAGAAATGACTGAAATGCACTCATTTATTCTAATGTAACCCATCTCACAAGAGGATATGGGTGTGTGACAGTGGTGACTCAGTTTCTCCTAGGAGTACCTAAGTTTAACAGGAGGGTACAAACAAGTTTGATTTATTTACACACACAAGTATCCAAACAGCAAGCTGTAACCCAGCATGGAAACCTGTTAACACAATTACTCTTTTTAACAGGGCAACTTAAAACCCCAGTTCCAAGCAGTTTCACAAGGACCCTCCTGGGTGAGAATCTTCACCCTGTGCACAACCCAAGCTATCCCAGATGGCACAAGGACTTCTTCTGCCCTACAATCACACTGCACTAACTTCTGCAGCCTTTTCAGTACTACTCGCTTGGCTCCTGCTGGGGTCTCCTTTGTGGGGAAGTCAATTCTTCTCCCATGTGCACTCAGACCAGGCTCCTCCACAATCTCCCTGGGGCTCTTTCAGTGGTACAAGGAGCAAGGCCTCTCCAACCTAACTGACTCTGGGCAAAATGCCCCCCAAATTGCAGCTCCTCTTTCCCATTTCCCTTCCTGCTAGCCCTCAAAGCAGGCAGGGGGTTGCAGTTCAACCTACTGTCCCCCGTTTTCCATTTTCCCAGGCTTTTTGTAACCCCACCCACTCCCTCTCCTATTGGCTAATGGCAGCCAGATTCCCTGGGTCTGGTTTTCCTGGGTTTGCAGTGGCCCCATCCCTCTCTACTTAAACCTTTGCAACTTAGGGGTGGGGGCTACGCTAACATGGGGGAACCAGACAGTAATTAATGGAGGTACAAAAAAATTGCTCCTTGCTTCAGGTTTTTGAGCAGACATATGCTGTAAAGAGATATTTAGGGAACAAAGGCAACTTCAAACTAAGCACTGAATATAACTTGTTGCAGTAGACAATAGTATCTTCTCTCTTCCTTCAGAAGTCAGACCCTAAGGAAAAAGGCCTGACTTGTTAAAAGGATCCTGTTCATGCCCAAAGTTACTTCTAGGTACAGCATATGCCAATTGGTACATTTGTGGAACAGGCACAAAATGAAAATACATTGTAGATACTCAGAAAACTGTGCAGATGAAAACGGAAGTGGGGACTAATATTGGGCAAGGAGTCATGACCACAGTATATGTGCATATGTTTGTATGAGTGTCAGATCTTATGTATGATGCTTTCAGATGCCAAGTGAAGACAATTTTCACTCTATCTTGTTAGCTTTATGGCAACAGTTGCATGCTCCTATTGTGCTGAGTCCAATGGACCTCTCTACCTTCTACCCTTGCACTGAAGAGTGTCACTGGGCTGTGTTACCAGAGCCAGCATTTTCTTCCCCCTAAAGAGAGCTGTCAGAAGCCTTTTAAAACATCTTTATGTAATATAAAACTGTATGTGTATGAATAAAACCTAGTTCTAAATCTCAGTCAAAATTAATGTAGCCAAACAATTCCTGGAAAGCATCAGCATGAGGGTTTTTAGCAGGCTTGCTTCTCTGTTTTCTGGTAATTGTGGTGATAACCTCACACAAGACTGATATTTTTCTCTCATCCAGGCAGCACTGGATCTTGTGCTTCAAGGAGAGAGATTAGGCATATACCTTTTCTGCGGTTACCAGGTAGCATGGACTAACTGCTTGAAAAACTTGAAAAACTTGTTCAACAAGTAACCAAGACTGGGCAATGGAAAGTCTGTCAGAGATATGAATAATGTTCTTAGGAGATCTAATTCATGTATTTCAAAATAACTATTTTAATATTACCAGCTAAGACCAGAAGAGGGCAATGAGCACATATAATGTTGATGACTGTAAGACCCAAGTTACTGACATGATATGATGATTGTCTTTTTAATCAAAGATCAGTATTTATTTACCTTATCCTCATCATGATGTTCCCAACAAGCTGTGTGTTTGAGAGTGCACATTGCCACATGATATGTGACAGATCTCAGTTCTCTCAAAAATACATGTATAGGAAAGCAAAGGTATTTAGATGAATTCTGCAAACATAAAAAGAATTACAACTTGCTGTTCATGAGCTTCCACTTGGGCCGGATAGAAGAATGTAGTTATCTGGACAGATTCCCAGAATTCATTCCACAGAAATTTGTATGTTTAAAAACCCGCTTTAGAAGTAGGAGAACAGTTGCAAAGATCTTCTGTTTTAAGGACTGCTCTCACACCACTCCTACACAAACACACTTTCTCTGACTCATGTATGCACTTTAAAAATACTGTGTTTACTGCACCAAGAGCTCTCTCTCAGAGAGTTTACCTTTGAGTGAACTTAGGAGAAAAAACAATCTGTCCATTAACAAAATTAGGACAGTATTTGTTAGGCTTTTTACCCAGAAAAGGAAGCTCAGTTCCATTTGGGTTGCTTTTAGGTCTACTGCAGACATAAACAACAATAAATTGTCCTACCAGATTCAGGCATATAATTTTCTTTGTTTTCTTTTAAGAGGAAACTCCCTTTAGAGAGACAGGGTAACTTCTAATTTCAAAGACCTTGTAATACATAAAAAAAGGGGAGGTTGCTTGCTGGTAGCAAAAATAACCTTTCCCAAAAGCAATGGAATGAGTGCATCATTATCTTCAGGTGTAAACAAGTACAGAGGTTTAAACTCATAACTCACGTTAGACTTTGAGGAGCTTTTTATGGCTGGAATGGAAATATATTTCCTAATGATCCCCAGAAAACCTGCATATTGATATTTTATTCCTTGACATTTTTTCATGGTCTGAGGGGTATTTGTTGGATTCTGATTTTGTCCTAAAGGTACTGGTTTAACATTTTATACACAAAAAATCTAAAGCTCTTGTGAGGACCTCAGAATAATTTCTGTATCTATAGTGGTAAGCAAATACATATTGCCTGAAATAACTAAATAGCCTAGTGGTTTACTCTAGTGATAAACTGCCCACTAATGGTGAATGTCCAGGGTGGCTCATGGCATTTGTGGCTTAAGAACTCAAAACTAAGCAACACCCGGCAAGCAGAAGATGGGCAGCTCAAAGAACAAGGAGAAGGCTGGCTATACCCTCTTCCAGAAGGGTATACAGGATGGAGAACACCAACTTCATGGAATTGGCTTTGCCGTTAAGAATGAACTCATAAACCAACTCAACAAATTTCCTACTGGACTTAACAAGTGCCTCATAACTATCTGCCTTCAACTGGCATGGACCCAATAAATTATTGTCACCCCCACTGCCTTGATATCTCTGATGAAACAAAGGAGGAATTCTATGCCAACTCTGACCAACTCCTCTCTTCCAACTTTGACCAAGTCCTCTATGATGTTTTGAAGGGAGACAGACTTATCCTGCTTGGCGATTTCAATGCCAGAGTCAGAAGGGATTTGAACTTCTGGAATGGAACCATCCACAAGAAAGGAGTGGGAAAGGTCAACTCCAATGGCATCCTCCTCTTGACCAAATGTACGGAACATGGACTCACCATCACCAACCCCTTGTTTCAGTAGAAAAACAGACAAAAGATTTCATGGCAAAACCTGCAATCTAAGCGTTGGCACTTGATTGACTACATCATTGTTTGTGCCCAGGATTGCAAAGATATCCACGTCACTCAAGCTATGCTAGGAGCTGATGATTACTGGACTGATCGCTGACTCATTCACCCAGTTATGTTGCTCAAACTGGCTCCCAAATAACAGCTGAAGCCGAAGCAATGCTGATGGAAGTTCAACATCAAACGACTCAAGGACCCAATCTGGTGAGACCTCTTCCACCAGTGCCTGAATGAAAAACTGGCAAATTCCAATCAATAACAACGGGAGAATGTTAGCAGTGCTGGGGGTGCCTTCAAGTCCACCATCATCAGCGTCTGTGAAGAGACACTTGGATTCTGTACCAGGAAGCATCAAGACTAGTTTGAAGAGAATAACTGGGAGATTCAAGATTTGGTCAAGTGCAAGGCCTTTTGTACTTCGCAGAATGAGATCAACCTCAAGGAAAAGAAACTGAATCACCAGCAAGTCAAGGCAGAGGTTCAAAGGAGGATCTATGATATGAAGAACCAGATGGTGAGAAGACAAGGCAAAGGAGATTCAATATCTTGCTGAATTCCATGATATGCTCAATTTTTTTAGTCCCACCAAAACTATCTATGGCCTGAGTACTCAGGGACCAACCCCCTTGAGACCTAAGGACGGAGGAGACCTTATCAAGGAAGGGGGAGCTATCAATGCCCCCTGAAAGGCGCATTTTGAAGGCCTTCTCAGTTGAGACAGTTATTGAAGAGTATGTTCTCAATTCCATCCCACAACACAGTCAGAGATGATCTTGGAATCCCTCCAACCCTTGACAACATGAAGAAAACCATCAATCAGATGAAGAATGACAAGTCATCTGGAGCAGATGGGATTTCTGCCAAAATCTTTAAGCATGGCAAAGAGGAGCTCACATCACAGCTCCATGCCTTCATCTTAAGGATTTGGAATTCTGAAGAAATCCCAGATGAACTTAAGGATGCCATCATAATCATGACAATCTTCAAGAAAGGATATAAGTTTGACTGTGAAAACTACAGAGGGATGAACTTGCTGCCCACCAGAGGAAAGATTCTTGCGTGAACCCTTCTGAACCATCTCCTTGTGCTTGCTGAAGAGCTTCTCCCAGAATTTCAGTGTTTAGGGTATCAAAAGGCACAACCAAGATGATCCTCACTATTTGCCAGCTGCAGGAAAAATGCCAGACAAACATAAATCCCTCTACATGGGCTTTTTTGATCTCACAAAAGCTTTAGACTCTGTCAACCAAGAAGTACTGTGGAGGATCCTTCTGAGGTATGGATGCCCATTGAAACTCATCACTGAAATATTTTTGCCTGTTCCATGACAGCATGCCATTAGTGGTACTCAGTAATGGATCCCTTTGCAGCTCAGACACAAGTTATGCAAAGCTGCATCATCACTTCAACATTCTTCTTGATATTGATTACTATGATGCTACATCTGACCATGAACAAACTTCCAGTCAGAGTGGAGCTAAAATATAGAATGGATGATAAGCTGTTTAATCTCAGCCGACTCTGAACCAAAACCAAGACTACCCTGACTTCAGTCATCGAGCTCCCATACGCTGATGATACTGTAGTGCGTGCTTACTCGGAAGCAAACTTTCAGGCAATCATTGACATCTTTACTGAAGCACACAAAAAATGGGACTGAAGCTTAAAATTCAGGAGACTAAGGTCTTCATGAACAAGCTCTTAATGAGCAGACCCCAGTTCCAGTAATTCAGATTTACAATGTGACTGAAGAATATTGAGTACTTTCTGTACTTCAGCAGCATCTCTCATAGAAGGCTGACATCACAAAGAAATACAATATCACCTCAAATGTGCAAGTACAGTCTTTGGATGCCTGAGGAAATGCATGTTTGAGGATTGTGACATCAGATTTGAAACAAGCTATTAGTTTATCAAGCAGTCATGATCTTTGTCTTACTGTATGGAGCTGAGATGTGGACAACATACAGGAGACAACTCAAGTTGCTGGAGAAATACCATCAATGCTGCCTGCAAAAGATCCTTCAAATCTAGTGGGAAGAGAAATGTACCAACGTTAGTGTTGTCTCACAATCAAACACCACAAGCATTGAGACAATGATCATTTGACATAAACTTTGCTGGGCTGTCCAAGTCATCTGGATGTCTGGCTCCAGACTTCTGAAGCAAGTTTTATTCTCCCAGCTCAATCAAGGTATATACTCAAGAGGAAGGCAGAGAAAGCTTTTTAAAGATGTCCTCTAGATCAGCTTGAAAAAATGAAATATTGACATCAACTTGTGGGAGGCTATCGCCCAGGACCACCCCAAATTGAGGAAGAGTTTGTTGTAATACTTCGAAACCTCATGACAACAGAAAAGCAGGAGATGGAAAAGCAGGACTGGAAGAAACAGTGTGTTGTAGACCAAATCAGGATTCCAGAGCCATCTACCCCACAAGAAAACACATGCCTGAGTTACCATAGAACCAGTTGATCCCGGGTTGACTTTGTTGGCCATTTTTGGACCTACAGATAAGACAATCGTGGAAGACAATTATCCTTGGCTTCAAGGGATTGTCAATGATGATGATGAACCTGCCCATTAGATATTATGGTTCAGCCTCAGTGATCAGAGTGCTTTCAAGAGTTCAAGTGGGCTTAGCTTTCTTTTCTCAAGAATATTGTTGCTTTACAATACCTGCTGGTTATACAATAAATGCCGTGGGTGAGATATCTAACATTTTTTATTGTACAACAATGTTTTTATGTTGCAAGAACAATTACACAATCATTTTCAGCCTCTGGTTACTGACTTAAATATTGCAGAAGACCAAACAAACTTTAAATAGTTATTTAAGAACTATTATTAATAGTGATTTATTTTTTTAATAAATACAATTATTACTTTTTATATTGTGCTATCAGTGGGCAAGGGCCTTTACAGACAAAAAGTGGAGGCAAATTTCTGTCTGAAGTATGTTAGGATCTAAGGAGACAAAATGTAATCCCAGGATGTTCAGTGGGATATAACAATCAAGGGTGTCTATACATGTGCTCTGGGGTGGTAGTGGGGGAGGGGCGGGGGGCTTTACAATGGCTTCCAAACAGCTGCTCTAATTAAAAAGCCACAGAGTTACATGTATTCAGTATCCTGTGTTTCAAAATGGCTGTGGGATTCCTTAACTAAAGCTCATTTGATGAATTTTAGTTAAAGCACCCCTGCTATCATTTTGAAATGTGGGATGCTGAATGCATATGACATTGCAGGATGCCAGTGTTCAGATTAGACACACTCTATTTAGAACATATTGGAGTATGTGTATAGATACCCCAAGAGAATTAATTCTACATTTCTAGGCCTCTTAGAAGTAATATGTTTTAAGGAAAAAATCTGGAGGAAGTAAGAACACAGAAGTATGTTAGACTGAGGGATGTTCCTGGTGCACAAACCTAGTTAGAAAACAGAAGGTGAGGATGGGAGTGGATAAAAACAGTGGTCAAGCTAACTAGTCTGGCTATTCTCTTCAGATGTGTTAAGTGTCTATTGCTTTTTAAACTTCCCAGAAAGTTGTAAGTGAAGGGAATGCATCAGTGAGCCGGTTTGCATCGAGGTTTCTTTTGACCAAGCAGGCACTTTTGCCAAACATGTTTTTGCTTTGTGATGTGACTATTACCTCAGTAGGAGACAGATTTTTAGCAACAGTGAATATAAGCCTCTGTCCTGAACATTAACTTCTAGTGGTTAAGAAAATTGAACACTTCCAACCTATATGAGATTCGTTCTCATCCTAGTGTTTAGAAGACATAAACCATACAAGAAGAGAAATGACAAACCCCATCATTTCCCTCCCTGTTCACCCTTGGAGCCTTACTGCCTTGTTTTATAACTAACAGAAACTGATGCCAGGTTGGATTTGTTTTTGGATAGAAAAACACACTGGAAGATTCTAGCGTTATAAGAAGTGATGGTGGTGAATCAGTAAGTGACTCTTTTCCCTTTCAGTCAGATACTCCTTGGGGGCTTTGCCTTTGGGGCATCTGGTCACAATAGTACTCAGAAACAATAAAATAAAATACAATAAACATAAAAATGCCTTCCTGATATTCCAGAGCAGAATTCAAAGCTCTTAGTATACTGCACTGTTTCCTCTTCCACCAGATGAAAGATGTGTTTAGGGCAATTGCATGATTGCTCCAGGTAACGTAAGACACATTCCAATGGATTATCCCAAGCTATCAGAAAAACTTTAAGGAGATCACTGGGGCTTTGAACAGGCATTCATTTTTGGCATCAGAAATGTCTGAGAAATTTCTGATCAAATTCTACCATTGGAAAGGGAGAGGGAGCAGTACAGACATCCAGCCTGCAGCTGCTCCCTCTCTCCTGTTCTCTGTGCCTTCCCCAGACCAGGGTAATCCCAGTTCATGCATTGTCTCCTCAGGAGAAACTGAATGAACACTTGCATGCCTGTAGTTTCTAATAGGAAAGTGGCAATTCTCTGGGCAAAAACATGGCACCTAAATGTTGTATGGGACTTAAATGCTGAGTTTGCAGCCACAGCACAGAAGTGAGTATGTCAGGTCAGTTAACAGTGTTCTCCTTAGATTTTGGACCTAACTTAATGTCCTCCCATTTTGAATATTTTGTTGCTGCAGGTGCTTTAATTAATGACTACTTGTCACTGAAGATACTTTTTCTCAGGGTAGGGGTCTTAAAGTCAGATTAGAAATAAGGCACAGTTTTTAAATCAAGGGTAAGTAAACACTGCAAGAACTTACTGTGGGATGTGGTATGTTCTCTGTCATTTGACCTCTAAATCAAGACTGAAGGTCTTTCTAAAAAGACATTTTGCCTCAACTAGTAATTATGACCTCAATGCAGAAATTATGGGGTGAAATTCTATGGCCTGTGTTATACAGGAGATCAGACTAGATCAGTGGTGCCCAATCTTCTTGCTTGATGGGCTGAATGGGCAGTACCTGGTCTCATTATGGGCCGGATCTAGTTGGTGGTCCCAGTTCAGAGCCTGGGACAGGCATGGTGGGCACCCTCCAGCTGTGTGCAGGAGGCAGGTCGGCCCTAACATGTCCCTGCAGGGCAGAGGAACTTGACCCAATCCCATGAGAGTGAAGGGGGCGTGGCCCAGTCCCAATCCAAAGGCAGGGGTGAGAGAGTGTGGACTGGTTCCATGGAGTGCGTGTGAAGCTTGGGATTTTGGGAATTTGGCTGTGGGAGAGGGTGGCCATATTAATGATCACTGCTCCCTCTCTGCCAAATTTCCAGACCTATGGTGATCCCCACAGCCCTCATGACATGGTTTTGCAGGCCACTTTTGACCTGCATGCTGGAGGTTAAGCACTCCTGAACTAGAGGATTGAATTGGTTCTTTCTGACATTAAGAATCTATAAATCCAAATTTTGACATGTACAGTCCCATTCTACGTGGTGAATTTAGAACCTTTACTAGCAGTTTCAATGAACAAGCATTTCATTCATTCCCTGTCTAAACCTGTTCTGTCATGTCGTTTTTAAACAGGTGCTTTGTTCTTCCTCAGAGATGTCCTTATATCAGTTGCGAGTAAAGTGTTTTCTGTACAATCCTTTGAGTTCTCTCAACATTCACAGAAATTATTGTTTAGTCTTTACTGAATACTTAGTTAACTGTGGTGAGGGAGGACAAGGTGTGACTTTGAGCAAGCTGATTTCTCCCCTTCTTTTCCTAAGTCATTGATTTTAAATAATGCATTGTTCCAACAAATACTCATTGTAGTTGAATTGAAACTTAATTGAAGCAAATTTTGTGAAAGTAGTTTTCATCCAGTGCTGAGAAAAATTCCACTTTTAATACAAAGTAAAAAAGTTACAGCTATAAAGCAAAATATGACAAACGTAGCATCTTGAGGAATTTTCATTCCATTTAAATAGGTCACTAGAATCAAATTATATGCTTTACTGGAATAATTAGCATTTACAAAGACAAATTTACCTTGGTACAACTCAGCTGACTTCTTTGGGAGTTACACGAGGAATAAATGCAACCTACAACCATCTTATGAGGAGTCTAAGTCCAAACACACTGGAACAATCATCCTGGTTGCTTTTGTGTGGGGGGGGAACTACTTCAGGATCCAAATACTGGTTAAGTTTTGTCTTCCTATCTCAACTAGAAACTTGACCCCTGAAAATTGTGAATGTCAAGATTTATGTAGGCTTTCTGTTTCTACAGTTTCTTTCCTCTCTGGCCTCCATTATGAAGCAGCTGTACTTCTCTGGGCTCCCATTGTGACTACTAACCTTGACTCGCTCTCTTTAGTGGCCAAGAAGGAAAGCAAATAAGAGAATGCTGAAAGGTCAATGGTTCTTTTACTCAGTTACTCATTTTTCCATTGGCATTTTAGGGGAATCATGCCACTGAAATTAGCTTCAGCTTTGTGGCCTGGTTCCTGCACAACAATCACATGGGGCTAAGAGCAGAATACTGCAAAAGCTGGAACATTTCCCTGTACCTCTTTGGATCTTGGTATTAATCTAGCATATTATGTTTGTAAAAAAGAAAGCTCAGGTAGTTGTTGTCAGTCTAGTAGTTAAATATATATTTAATAGTTAAATATATCTCAAACATTCTACTGGAGATGAGTTTCCTTGTTATAAACTTGGATCTCAACAGAGATCTAAACTTTCCCAAGTTTAGGACTATACATTTATGTTTCTGACTATGTGTGTCTCTGTGTATTTGTACAAATCTAAGAATTTGGTTTTGGCCCATCTATTAACTACTATTCTTTGGAATGTTAGATTTATTAAACGCATACTATACAGGAGATTTCGCTACACAAACAAATGTAGAGACAGAAAAATATTATGGTGAAAATTAGACCAAAGGAAAAGCCCCAGGGGATATTCTACTTGGGTGAGAATTGCTGATTGTCTACTTTGTTAAATAATACACCTATCAGCAGGAGGGGGTTTGCATGGCTCTAGATGATTTAAATTATGGCACCTATATTAAAGGCTTCTTTAGTGTCAAACCTCTCCAGCAGTTAAGTGATTTGCTGTTTTCACTGTTTTTGTTTGATAGGTTTGAAATTAAATAAAATAAAACTGACCTGAGATCCAATTATAGTGTTCATGCTTACTCCCAAAAGGTTGTACTTTGATCCACCAGAGAATCCTCCAAGTAACTGTCAATAGTCACTGTGAAAAGGAAATAGTACTGAAGAATAGTTCTTACCTCTGCCAATTAAAATCAAACAGGTAATTTTAAAATATATTTTCCTCCTTCTATCTTTACTTAGCAGAAATACTGTATATATTATCTTGCTGTGCCTTTAATTTACCTCATAAAACATTCCTTTCAACTTACCTACATTGTTTTAATATTTTAATTCAATTAGTCCTTTATTTATTGGAGCAAACAGAAGACCTAAAGTGAAATCTGACAAGTTGCCTATAATGAAAATAGGTGGCTGGATGTATTATACAGTTATGATGAAAACAATAGCATAGGACACACATTTTGTTTTCAGTGTATATTACTGTATTTACTCAACTATAATATGACCCTGAATGTAATATAACCCCCCAATAATTAGATTCTATATATGGAAAATTAATATTTTTGTTATAATTTTCCAGGTACAGAATCTAAGTTTTGGTGGGTTGTCTTGAATCACCCTCCCTTACTGTGACAGCAGGCAAAGCAGTGGTTGTGGGGAGGGTCATCTGCCCCCCTTGCCCTCTGCTCCACACACTTGTTCCCCCTGCAGCCTTCTTGCCCCCCTGCAACCTGAACCTCTGAGCCCCAACTCCCCACAGATTCTGCTCCATCCCCCATTCCTTTGTCTCTGCCTCTTCCCCTCAAACTCCCCCCAGTCTCCACCCTTTCCCCCCCAACTCTGCCTCTTTCCCCCCACCCTCCTGCACCCCTTACTGTCAGATGCTGTTCTGAGAGCACAGCATGTGGAAGGTCAGCCCTTGCCTGGCTGTGCAGCAGTGTCAGCACTTTTTATTGGCCAGGCAGGGGAAGGAGTTTCCATGTGCGCTATGGCCAGGAGAATCCCCTTCATCTTATAGCTGAGTAAATACAGTAAATCTTTTAGTCATGGCTGTAAGCAAGTCAGTAGCAGTGTCTCACTATGAAATCATATTGAACATGCATAAGGTGTCATAGTCCATGTTTGGAAAAGCTTATATTTATGTAAGAAAAGATGCATGTGCAAGAAACAATAGGAGGGAAATAGTGTGAGAAAACAAAATCATTCAGGCGCAAAGAATCAGAATATACACAATTAATGAATAGCCTTTTATTTGATTCAGAATTCTCCCCCTACCTGTTCATAAGAAAGATAAAAAAATAAAGGTGGCTTTCTCCAAACATCACTGTAGCTAGCTATCAAGTTCTTCATGTTGCCCATAAAACCTTGTGCTTAGATCTCAGAGATTAATACTCCATAAAAGAGGATCAATGGTCATATCACCAATTAGCATGTTCAACGTAGCTTTTGAAAGAAACCATCCAGAACTTCACTTCTTAGTGCCTAGAGATTGAACATACACACCTTCTTTATTGAGTTAAGTAGTGTTAATATTATTCTTGAAAGATAGAGAGAATTCTGTTATATAAAACATTTTCTCACCTCAACAAAGAAGCAGGTTAGATTGTTCAAAGGTGTATGGGCATGTATATTATGTCCGTATTGCTTCAGTTCTGCTTAGGGTGATACACTGTCGAGGATGATTGTCTTCCATGTTTGCCTTATCTGTGGGTCCAAAGATACCAGCCAAGGCCAATCCAGGATCAACAGGTTCTATTGCAAGGGAAGAGATACATGCACTGGACAAATAATTAGTAACCAATGCTAAGCATAGAAAAGTGGTGGCTGAGATTTTTGGAGTCTGTATGTATTAGATGCTTGATTCCCATTAACCTTGCTTAGGCACATGGTTCTTGCAGGCCAATCCCAAACTATAGTTCACCTTAAACACAAAAGGTTGATCTATGAGCAAGAGAGGCTAGTTCTAGAGAGGACAGGTCTGAACACACTTAGCTTACTCAAGTCTGCTGGTGTGTTGTAGATCTGGGAGTTCATTCGTCAGGCTATGCTGGGCCCACTTATGCTGAAGACAGAGGGCTTGGGAGTGGACAGTGGGGAACAAGCCTGAAACAACCTTACTGGTGAATTTCTGAGTCAGGTCCATGCTTATAGACTTAGGTGAGTGGGCCATTGTCGGCTCCATCTTATCCAGGCACACTACTGCTCCAGTGTATACAAGACAAAAGGGCCTTTTTTTCACAGGCAGGTCTATCCATTGTCCTAGAGATGTAAATTCATGGCACACAACAGGTTAGTTCATCTGATTTGGTTCTGTTCTTCTCTTGCTTGCTTTTGAATACGACTTGCCAATTATACCTTCAACATAACTGAAGTGCTGTTGTAATGACATTTTGTGACTTCCATTATTAATGCTTCTGTCATATGAGTACCCCTGAGGAAGAAGCAAAGCAGCAGACAGAAGACAGAATCTGGGCAATTTATATCCTGGTTACAGTGATGCTGGAATGCTGTATGCTGGTGCTTTCCCTCCATCTTCAGTGTACCAAACTTGTGCATTCACCAAATCGATGTTTATGTTCATTGTATCTCTAGACCAAATTTGCTTAATTTGCAAAAGCACTTTTTTCTCCTCTCTTGCCATTTCTGTAAATTCATGTTAGGATGTGATTTATATTACCACTAATCATAGAGATTTTGATCACATCTGTAACATCTGTGCAAACTCAGGGAAAGTTAATAGTGGGTTTCATAGGAGTTATTAGAAACATAATATGAAGATGGTGGGGTTCTGAAGAAGTTAGCTGAAGGCATAATTTAGCCATCAGAATGTTTATTACTCTTGGTGATACACAAGATGGAAAAGAAACATGATGGAGGGATAGAACCTGTTAAAATCTGGTGCACATTCTCTAATGATTCCTTCCTGTGTATTCACAGCTGAAGATCAGTGTACCTGCAGTCTACCAGTAGGATAAAGACGGAAGCTGTGGAGAAAGAGGACTTCAAGTTTGGTTATAGATATATTGGCATTTTGAGGATCCATATGGGGGCCCATTGCAGTGCCATTCATTTATAGGTACAGGAAATCCCCAAATCTGAAATACTTGTCTGAGAGAGTGCAAATGGAAACAAAAGCAGTGTTCTCATCAGGGATAATATTCTTAATAGCTTATAATCTTGTCCTCATGGGGGGTATTAATGTATAGAGGTCTGTAATCCATGGTAGCTAATATGATGTTAGCTGGAAGCTCATCAATGGAAGCTAGTAAAATACAATGTGATTATGTGCTGTGAGTTTCCACGTACAGTTTTCGCAACATGCCAGTTCTCTTAAACCAGGGGTGCGCAATCCCTGGCCTACTGGCCAGATCTGCCTCATGGCGTTATGTTATCTTGCCTGAGGGGCTTCCCACAGATCTGAAAATTAGTGGAAGGGAGAGCAATGGCAGTATTTTCCTCTTCTGCTAAATTTCCATACTATAGGGAATTCCATCGACTGGATACCATGGTCCCCCTGTGCTTTGTTGGGCATGCAGTCCAGTGGAAGCAGTGCAGAGCCTGACCAGGTGCAAGGGGCTGGGCAGTGGTGGCACAGCCCAATCTCAGGTATCTAGGCTGGACAGAGGTGGTACAGGGCCTTATGTCCACGTGCTGGACTAGGTAGAGATGGCACAGGACTGATTGGGGCATGACAGGGCATACAGAAGGGTCGAGGAGCCCAATCCAGGTATCTAGAGACAGAAGAGTCAGTGCCTTGGGCTTGATCCAGCCTGCAGAATGGCTCTGCATCATTCATTCAGCCTATGGGGCTAAAAGGTAGAAGAACTTCACTGCTTTAAACTTGAACATTCCTGTTACTACAGTATTACATGAAATCTTGTCCTGGCAAAGTTCCACTGATTTCAGTGGCATTCAGACTTCATCCATGAGTCTCACACAAGTAAAGACAATCAGTTTCTTCACACTGATAAATGAACATAAGAGGGTAGTAAGCTGATAGTTCATTGGTAAAGTTTGATTTTTGGACACTATTTCTCAATGTAATTTTAAATCACACTGGGCAGTCTTGGTGAATAAATATATTTTAAATAGTTAAGATCCATTAACTATTTTTTGTAATTTCAGTGGCAAAAAACTCATAACTTGAATCTGACTTCAAACATTTATTTTTGGCTATATGCATAACCATGGCAAGTTATGGTATTTGCTTAAAAATTGAAAATCAGGTCTTTGTAGACGTGCAAAATTTAACTGAAAGACTAATATCTATAAAATTGTATGGGGCCTGTTCTGTATCTCATTGATATCAGCTGGAGTCTGTGACCTTAATTAGTCTAAATCAATTGTGCTGTTGAAAAATTAGGTCATTATCAGCCCTACTTCTTGAAGAAGTCCATACAATGAAAAAAGTGAAACTATGAAACATAATTCACTACTGCTGCAATTTTGCTATAAATATAATGCTGTATAAGCAGCATAACCTTAGATGAGACCTTTAGCTGAGGACACTTGAGCTGTCTATAAAATGTTCATCAGAATGTTTTACAAAATTCTAATAGTGCATGATACAACTATTGATTTTAAAGATACGAAACTTTAAAACTACAAACACAAATTCCATCCATTCCTCAATAAGATTTATAAAACAAGACAAGTTTGAAGCTTCTAGCTTCAGCTATTGTTGCTTTGCTATGTAAACAGAAGAAATTAGTTGTAATAGATGGGGAAAATACTGAGTGAAGCAATTTTTCTTAAATGTAATAAGTCATCTTTGATCTAAAAAAGTACATAGAAAAGTACATATAGGCCAGTCCTTATAGAAACTTACGAAAAACCAAAAAAGTACAGCTGAGTTGCTGTGCAAAACAACATTAGCTAAAAAGTACATATTATGAATGTAAAATGAATCTTCTTTCAGATTTGGATTGTATGATATTACTTAAAATTAGTTCTTATGCCTATACCTAGGTATTCCAATTTCAAAATGAACAAGAATAAAATAAAAAAAAGAAATGAGTATGCTGTACCACAGTTTGTCTATAAGAAACGTATGTACACTACTAACATGGACACCAGTGCTGATTTTTTAAAATAAAGCTTAAATAATGTGACACATCACTTAAACAATATTAAAAAAAACTCCATTCTGCATCAAAGGCTTTTCAGCCTCAGTTGAAATGATAGGGTCAAAGGCAACAACCATTTGTTGATTGTAAACTGTAAACAAATGTAAACAGACTTTATTTGATTGAATATTGGTTAATTCATTTCTGTTCTTAAAATTAGGATATCTTGCTTTATACTGCAACATCAGTATGAGATGTATAAAGGCTGATCCTGAACCCATTGAAATAAATGGAAATCTTCTCACTGACCTGTTTTGGATGAACCCCTCAAAGGGCAGGGCTATTCAATGTCTGAGCAGTGCCCCTGCTCTCCCCTACTGTGTGGACTGCCCAGCTTTCACTTGCTGCACATACAGCACAGGCAACCAGGCCTCCCTCCTCTCCCAGCTGCCCGCACCAGATGGGCTGCCCAGTGCCCCCCATCTCCTCTGCATGTACCTTTATATCCTCCCTTCCCCTCCCCCCCATGCATGCAGCACAGTTCCCCCTCTCCTGGCCACATGCACCACCTACATGCAATGTAGGCAGTTTGGCTTCCTCCTTTGCTGTGCCTGTAGCACTCCGGCCCCTTCCTGGCTGCTGTGGGAGGGTGGGAGGTGGCAGCTGGGTGGGAGCCTGCAGGCAGGATACTAACCCCACAGGCCACCAAGTTAGATAGCCCTGTATAATGCATCATCCTTCCCCCCCCTCAGTATATGACAGAATTAGTTATAGATATGCCTCTTTGTAGTTGGTATGTGTTTTTGTGGTGGGAAGAGTGTTATTCTTCAGTTGTTATAAGAAATTTGCTCTGTGTGTGTGTGTATGTGTGTGTAAAAGAGAGAGAAAGAGAGAGAGAGTGTGTCTTACAAATCAAGTTCAAGTTCAGCAGTGACTCAAGCACATGAATTGCTCCATTGATTCAAATAGGATAAAGGTAAGCACATGCCTGAATAACTACTTGAATCCCAACTCAGTAAAAGAGATGACATTTTTAAAATGAAGCTGGTGAAGACATGTATTGAATACTAGAGTGTGTGAAATGGCACCATTCCATTTGGACTTGCATTTTGACATTTCGATGGAACAGCATTTCATTTAGAATTTCATTTTGATTCGAAACTGCTGTTCTGTTTCGTTGAAACAGTTTCACTGTTTCGATGTTTCACCCATAGGCTATAATGGGGAAGGTTGAAACAGCCTTTAACTTTGTCATTTCTGGCCTGATTTCGATGAAACTTGCAGGAATGGTAGCTCCTTCTGCGGGCACGAAGCCTGCCAAGTTTCAAGGAGATAGGTGCAGGGGCTTGGGGAAAGTGCACCTCAAGCTGTGGACAAGCAAAACTTGTGACATGGGTGACACTGTGTTAAGGTGCAGCAGGATGAAAGCTGCAGGGATGGTAGCCCCTGCTGAGGCCACGAAGCCTGCCAGCTTTCAAGGAGATAGGTGCAGGGGCTTCTGGGTTGTGGGGCCCTGCACCTCTGGCTTCTGACAGGCAAAACTTGTGACTGTTAGGGTGACAGTAATTTGGATTATTGGGGAGCATTGGATCTGCAGCTGGAACAAGGCTTTAACCTGTGTCTCAGTGAAAAGTTGCTGACCACAAGGCAGAATGATGTATTAAAATAACCTTGCATATGCTTAGGCAAGTAGTTTCTTTAACAGTGGAATAGTGTGCAGGATACATGATTCCTTGTATAAAAAGAACAAGATGCAGCTCACCAGCTATCGTCAGGAGTTAGGACAAAAGCCAGACCTTGGAGAGTCTGCTGGTGTCAGCAGAGAACACGAAAAAACCAGCAAGTGACCGACAGTACCCGAGTTCATGGCCTTATGCATGCGTTCTTAGCAGAGAGGCATGTAAATGAATGCAATGCATAGGCAATTCTATGCTAATGAAGTAAATAGTAAACCGAGGTGAAGCTTGAGATGGGAGGAGAAATGGGTGGAACCCGAGGAGGAACACAGGCGGAATAAATGTTAATATGTATGAACCAAGGTGTATAAAATGTGAAAAGAACTAATGATCAGTGCAGCTCCCCGGTTTGTTGGTTTTCTGGGAGCTAGTCCGAAGCTGTGTCCATTCTGAATAAAACTGTTGTGAGCAGTGTGTGCTGGTGTTTCGTCCCTACTTGCTCTGGCTAATGAGTAACAGGATCCATGAGCAATTGAATCATCGTCTCCTTAGTCATTGCACACCGCACGGAGTCGGGATCTAACAGTGTCATGGGTACTTGTGGGACTGTGTCTGTCTTGGGGAACAAGGGGGTGAAAACTGCAAGCCTGCTAGGCCCTGCTGCAGCCATGAAGCCTGCCAGCTGTCAAGGAGATAGGTGCAGGGGGAGTCTGGGTTCTGGGGCCCTGTACCTCTAGCTGCTGACAGGAAAAACTTGTGACATGGGTGAGTGACACTGTGTGTGTGTTAAGATGCACCCTCACTCAACTAACACCAAGACAGAAAGCAGGGCAGTTCAAACAATGCCATTTATGCAGCTTTGCCATGTCCCCTCCCCGCCCGCTTCCCGGAGCACTGGGATTGGAAGGGACCTCAGGAAAGGATGACAGTCACTGGCTAGCTACACAGTCACTGGCCAGTTACACAGTCAATAATGAGAGCAGTCCTTCTCCCCCTCCCCCTCTTGTCCCTTCCTCTTTTTACTTTAGTTTCTGTTTCCCTGCAGGCAAGCCCAGCTTGAGCTTCGAAACTCGAAACATTTCTAAAATTTTGAAATGTTTTGACTTGCCTTGTTTTGTTTCAAGGCTGTTTTGAAGCTCTCTATTTTGTTTTGATTTTGCTGTTTCAAGCTCGAAACAAGTTGAAACAGCATCAAAACGAAACTGCCAGTGAACTTCCGCACAGCCCTATTGATTACCTATTTGTTCACTAGATTTCAGAATATTTTTCCACAATTAAATTAGGGGGCTGAAGGAACTGGATGGCTAGGAGATATATAATGGTACATACAGTCTTTTGCCTCTTGCTCAGGGCCAGTGGTATGTTTTTTAGTGGTATCTGCAAAAGAAACTACTGATTTTAGTCCAGTTTCTAAAGCGTAATTGGTAATGTTTGCAGAGAGGACAGGGAGTGAATTGAACATGGAGACCCAACTAGAAGCAGAGGACTTTAGTTTTTAGGATTGTTGCCAATGCCTTTTATGACTCATGAGCTTGAAATTCACTGAAAATTCAAAATTGTACTTTGGAAAAAATGATAAACAATATAACAGCCTGATAAATTGGTAGGGCAATCCCGTCCTATGCTTTGTTCAGCTTCATGAAAAAAACAATTACTTAATCAGGCAAAGCATATAATGCTGTGGCCAGAATCCCACTGTGTGGAAACATTTTCTAATATCACACATTAGGAGACAACTTGCTATTTGTAACACTAATAAGATTTACAGGAAGATTACAAAGACAGAGACCTCATTTTCTTCAGTGTTGTATTTTCCTTCTTCTCTAGACTTTCCATTTTCTTCTGTCTTAGTCACTGATTGTTCCAGTCAAGGCCTAAGATGGATGGTAAAATTAAGAAACCACAATGCAAAAGGCTTAGGGGACTGAATTAAACTGTCTGAATATTTAAAGAAAAACCCTCCATAAAATACATGAGAGAGCAGTTAGCTAACAGGACCTTAACTACTGCATGTAAGGAGAGCGACCAGTTACCTACCGTGCTCTCAGAAGGCTCAGCTTGGCAGAACCTACCATGTTAGCATAGTGCTTATCATCTCAGGACCACTCAGCCAGTTGGAACTCTCAAGGTAAAAAAATCTGTCAGGTAGGAAGTGATTGTAGTATGGGATTTCAAACCTGGAAAATTTCCAAGTGAAAAAAAAAATCCCACTTATTATTACACGAAGTATAAATTGATAGTTTTTGCCACCATTCTACATAAAAATGGCGTACAGAACTGAAGGTGACCACCCACTCCAAGTCCAGTTCCCTGCAATTGCAAGTGAACACGTAATGAAATGTTATTCTAAAAAAAAAACAGAGCTGCAACTACTAGTTTCAGCATCTTGGGCAGAAAAGTGTGTGTGTGTGTGTGTGTGTGTGTGTGTGTGTGTGTGTGTGTGTGTGTGTGTGTGTGTGTGTGTGTGTGTCAAGTATCAGAGAGTGGATGGAGTGTGGCAGGATGTGGACAGGGGATGCACCGAGCACTGGAGACTGGGGAGTCAGGGTTGCAGACTGCTGATATCCCTGCTAAATTGGTGCCCGGGGCTGGCGCCCTGTTTCCCCAGCCCTAGATTATGTTACTGAAAACAGCAATCACTTCTGCTCCCATTTATACACCACGGCCACAAAAGAGCCCAAAACAATTGAAACCAAGTCCTCTATAACAAAGAACTGCACGGTACCAGAGGAAGAGACCAGGGCTAGGAACAGGTATATGTTTGTCTCAGGATCAATTCTGCCTGTGTTTGTTCCAAAACAGGAAAGTCTCAGGATTAGCATACCCATATTGCCCTTCCAATAGGGGTTTAGAGAGTGGCTGAATACACTGCCTCTTTTCTGCCATTGATTCAACAATGCAATCCTAGGACAGCAATCCCAGCATTCAGAGATGTCCCAGGACAAACTCGTAGTAGCATTCCTTATCTTGTGGACCTTTTTAAGGTTTGCCCTGGGATAAGACATGGATGTCAGAACTGCTGCATTTTGTTGCCAGAAAAAATGGTGATACAATAACCCAAGAGACTCAAAGGTGCCACCTATGCCTTAAGCCTGCTAGAAAGCTGCATGGCATTTTAAACAGTCCAGCAGACAGAATTTTATAAATTCAGCTGAAAAGTTGTGCGTATGCCTCCAGGATTAGCTACTGCTGGCACTGACCAATGGCCCAATCCTTACCCACATGCTAAGTTTTACAACTGAGTTCAATAGATGGAAAGATTGATAAAATGGATAGATAAGTTAGGTGGCATTATTAATAATGGGATGATCATTTAGTGAAGCAGATTTCATAGATTTCATAGACATTAGAGCTGGAAGGGACCTCGGGAGATCATCGAGTCCAGCCCCCTGCCCAAAGGGCAGGAAGTCAGCTGGGGTCA
>NW_017728950.1:15127615-15129122 GCF_001723895.1 Crocodylus porosus | reverse complement strand
GCAGATTGCCCCCTCAGTGCCCCGCAGGATGGAGTCTCCCACAATGAACACCTTACACTTTGTCTTGGGGAGAGCGGAGCCAGTAGCTGCGGTCGAGCCTGGGTTGCCTGCGGGATGTGAAACTGTTGTGGAAACAGATGTGGAACTGTTTGCTGGATCAAGGCCTTTGGCAGCTTAAAGGGGTTTATTAAAGGGTGTGCATTCTCCCACCACACTAATTAAACATATTCATTACAAGCAGTGTTTGAAGTATGTGGGAGCTGGAGGCAGGAGGGCTAAGCATAAGAGATGAAAGTCCCCCCTGTAAGCATGGGTGACTGGTGCCTCCTGAGTCACGGGGGGCACTTGTCCCTGCAGCGGCCAGTCAGCAACCGTGGAGGGGGTTCCCCCATGGACCCTGCCGTCAGGGGCAGGGGGCTGCTGCAGCCAGTTGCGCCAACCAGGGGGATCCCCCCCTGCTGGTTGCACGTGCTGACCCAAAGTGTCAGTAGTGCACCCGGAAAGGCCAAGGACGTGTCCAGAAGTGCCAGCGGCACTTCTCCTAGTGTCCCCCATCACCCTTCCAGAGCTTTGGGGGGCGGGGGGGAAAGGGGGCACTGGTGCTCCTGACTGCCCCCCTGCCTATTGCCTAAGCGGGGAGTGCTGGCTGTCAGGGGGTACACATGCACGCACCCCTGTGCATCCCCTATGTGTCGGCACTGCAAGATTTGAAAATCATAAAGGGGTTGGGGGGGAGATCTCCGATTTTATTAAGGCATTGTGGTGGGCAGCCCTTTTTTTTTCCCTGCAGACCTCCCCCCAGGACTAGAAGTGTCATTGGAAGTCCACAAAGGAGCCATTTTTTTAGACATGGGCAGTGACAGAAGGCAGCACATCTCTTTGGAAACAGCCTTGCCAGGCACTCCACACACCTGAGCCGGGAAGGGCTGAAAGGATCCAGAGAATGACTGGAATCCATTGAGCTGAGAGGAGAGATTCCAGCCTGCCACAGACTGGGGAGTGACAAGTCAGACGGAAAAATCCTCAGGACCCCGCTAGGGGTGAGGGAACTCCTCTCAGTCTCCATTCCTTTGCACAGACTCACCGGGAACCACCGCACAACAACAATGTCGCCCCCACACCCATTTCCCGCCAAAGGCAGGCAGCGCTGAGGAGCCCCCTCCCTCAGTGGCGGCGGGAAACCTCCCGACAGGCTGGAGCAAAAAAAAAAAAAAAAAGGGGGGGGGGACTGAAAACGAAAGGGAGATGGCAGAGACTAAGAGGGAGATTTTGATGAGAAGCCTCCCCACTTCTCATGCCTCAGGACAGCGGGCGAGGGGTGGCTGCGGGGCTCCCGGGCACTTGCCGAGGGGGCGCAAGCAGCCCTTCCCAGAAACACGTCCCCCCCCGCGCTTTCCCAGAGCCCTCTGATGAGCTCATAGCATTTTTCCTTTGCATATCTTGGCGCGGGCCGCGGGCCGTCTCAGCGCGCCCCTCGCCCAGCCCCGTGTGTGTGTGTGTGTGTGTG
>NW_017728950.1:15088568-15127130 GCF_001723895.1 Crocodylus porosus | reverse complement strand
GCCCCGCGGCCCGGCCGGGAGGACGCCATGGTAGGCGACGACCCCTACAGCCCCTACAAGTACACGGACGACAACCCCTACTACAACTACTATGACACGTACGAGAGGCCGCGCCAGAGCAGCAGGTACAGACCCGGCTACGGCACCGGCTACTTCCAGCATGGTAAGAGCCCGTTCCGCGCCCCGCTGGCAGGCAGGGGCCGAGCCCGCTTGTTCCGGCGCTGCAACCCTAGTAGGGCCCGGCGTAGGGAAAGCGCTCCGTGTCGGATCGGGGACAGAGCTTGTGGCCCCGTCGGTGTAAAAAGCAACAGCAGACAAAACACTGGCGCGAAGGGCGACAGCTGTTATCACAGCCCTTCTCTCCTGTTGACAAAAACAGCGTCCGGATCTTGATTGTTGCACGCTTTGGTGTTTTTGTCCATTCCGAGATTTTACCAGGGATCGCTACGTGGACCTGGCTCTCCTCGATCCCCGTTAGACCAACTACATAGTAGCAAACAACAGTAGCTTGCTTTGCAGGCTATTGGGTCCAAGCACTTTTCTTTAGGCAGAAGAGAGCTCAAGGATCGTAAAAGTTCTTCCAGGGAGACACGACAAGGTTCTTTGGCTGAATCTGGTATTTTTTATTAGACCAATTTAGAAATGACAAGGTACTTTAGGTGAATCTGATATCTTCTGTTAGACCAACTTAAATAGCTGGAAACATTTTTCTTAGCAAGCTTTCGGGTTTAAAAACCCTTCATTTTAAATTTCCCCCCTCCCCAGCTATTTAAATTGGTCTAATAAAAGATATCAGATTCACCCAAAGAACCTTGTCTGCCTGTGTCCTTAGACCAACACGGCTACAACCTACACCCAGAAAGAAAAGAAACTTCATTGTGTGCAAGGGAGGTAAAGAACAGTGTGGTTCCCCTGGGTTTCAAAACATAGGCTGTTTTCTGAGGCAGCTCACTGATGGAGCTTATGCAAGACCCAGGTCGCTCTCAAGGGAGTTGTAACTGACTTTTGGGTTTGCTGGCAGCACTTTCTTATGATTGCTTGCCTCAAAATCAAAAAATGCTTCAGCTTTGATGACCCAGTTCTTACTCACTGGCTACAGTGAGCAATATGAAGTAAATAAGATGATGGTTGATTTGCATACTTATTTGCATATTTTTTCAGTATGGGCTACTCTCTTAGCAAATGTGATCATTTTGGGCTTCCAATACAATAATTTCATATTTAAGACCGGGCAATGCTGGCAAGAGGTGATCTGTGCCTATGTCACAATGGGCAGGAGTCCTCCGTGCAATAATAGGGGCACAGCGGGCATGGCTGGAGCTACAACTCCCTTCAGTTCTGGGCGGGGGAGAATAGGTTAAGACTGAGACCCAGTCAGATGAGATCCAGTTACCCTGGAACAGGTTACCGAGAGAGGTGGTGGCATCTCCATTCCTGGAGGTTTTTAAGACCTGAGTAGACAAAGCCATGGTGGGATGATTTAGTTGGGGGTGGTCCTGCATGGAGCAAGGTTTGGCCTAGAACGATGGCCTCCCAAAGTCTCTTCCAAGCCCGGTTTTCCAACCCCCATCACAGCTTAGCTCCAACATGACCTCCCCCTGCATGTTGCTTGAGAGCACAGCTCCCTGTTTGCAGACGTGTCCCGGGTTGATCCTTGCCGTTGTGTGGTTGGTTTGATGCACTGCAGGTCTCCCTGACTTAGTCCCGGATCCCTATTACATCCAGGCGTCCACATACGTGCAGAGGATGTCCATGTACAACTTGAGGTGTGCCGCTGAGGAGAACTGCCTGGCCAGGTAGGCAGTTATGGCTGTTTTTCCTTGCCCCCGCCCCCAGAGTGGTGCTTTCCTTAGCTTGCCTGGCTGCTCTAACCTTGGTGAGAGGCAAACAAGGAAGATCTACAGCACAAGATTTTATAAACTTACAAGTGCTTTCGGATGTCTTCAGACTACAGAGCCAAACTCCCTTGAGGGGTCTTGCCAAGGCCTGCTTTTCAGAAGGGGGAGAGGAGAGCTTGCTAAAAAAGCAGGCTTCTTAAAGGAGCATAACTGAACTGCCCCCCAAAATGACTCATCACTCGTGAAAATCCTTGTCTATGGTTTTTGTTGGAATCTGTTTCCTTTCAGCTCTCCTTCTGCTCCTCCCCAGTCTTAATAACCAACAATCCTGTTGCATTTCTTTTAGAAATGCTGCTTTGTAATCAATGTAAGCAATTCAAAATTATATGGTGCAACCCCTGTAAGGTTTAAACCCATTTAAAAAATGGTTGCAACAACTCTCAAACTTGAAACAAAACCATTGCTATCAAGTTTATCCCAGTCCACTTGGCAAAGAAGGATTTTTCCTGTTTTGATTGGAACTGAAATGAAGGCCGTTTCTAACAACTTATGTAGTGCCTTATCATGCAAAACAGCTTTGTTTATTCACTAGCATCATAAATTTGTGTCAGCTGAGTTTTGGAAAGAGTTCCACGCAGCGGATAAATAATTTAGTGTTTCGTTGGTTAAGGAGGCCTTACAGTAACAGTTATTTGAAAAGCATTTTATTGATCTTTAGATCATAATTGTTTTAAGACAGCCCAAGCCCTAGGCATAAATGTGTCCTTTTAAACTATACTAAAAACAAAATATATTGTGGCTGTGACAATAAGATATTTTGGTTTATAGCATGTATAGTGTATAAAAAGCCATTTATACAGTCATTTGCTACTTAGCAGTGCCAAATCTTGGCACCACAAGTTAAACACCTTTAGTTTCCCTAAGTATCAACTGATTTCAAAATTTTGTTTACCAAGGGCAAAATCTGCCATTAATATCAATACAAGCGGCAGTGAATTATTACTATTACAGTGCTATTACAGCATGGATCTAATACCAATGGCTTATGACCATTTCACCTGGGATTTTTAGTTAATTTTCAGTAGTTGTGATACTAGAGTATCGTTTAAATCATCAATGTCAGTTTATAGCAAGACCTACTTAAGAAACATTTAAAAGTTTCTCTTTGGTATTTTCTGAACACACATATGCCTCTTTTGCATCCTTACAGTTCAGCTTACAGGTCAGACGTCAGAGACTATGATAATCGAGTGCTTCTGAGATTTCCTCAAAGAGTGAAAAATCAAGGCACATCAGACTTTCTACCAAGCAGACCCCGATATTCATGGGAGTGGCACAGCTGTCACCAGTGAGTGAAGTGCCCAGTATGGTACCTTTCTGATTATTTTTTTCCTCATTACCTGGTTTTTGTAATGTGGCGTGTTCTGCTACTCTCTGGTGGGGAAAGGAAGACTTCAGGATTTCACTAGTCCCTCCCATTTTATGGTTCTAGTTCATCTGTGTAAGGATGGAGAATCAAATTAAAATAAATGGCATTAACTCACTTGTAAATACAGAAGTCTAGGAGCAAATAAGTTTAGATATAAAGGCATATTCATTCATCTCCTTTGCTAAATTAGTAGATAATTAGTAGAAGTAGAATTAATTAAAAAAGTTATTAAAATTATTATTCATTCCACTAAATGTAAGCTTAGTCACACACACACACACACACACACACACACACACACACACACACACACACACACACACACACACACACACACACACACTATAATATTGCAGGTCAGTTGGTCCTCTTAGTGACCCCTGTATTTCATGGGTCAGTGATTTGTAAGTAGCACTCTGATTACTACTGGAGAACACACAAGTATTGGAATTATTCGTATTAAGCATTTGTGCACATATAAAACCCTATGGCTTTATTATCATCACACACATCTACACTGGAGTTGCAAACCTATGGCATAAGTGCTACAAGTGGCATTGGCAACCTGTATGGCACATGGCAGATCAGGTAGGAGACATGCAAAAAGTATAGCAGCAACTAGGGCAGAAAGCAGATCAGGCTGGGAGGAGATCAGGCTGGGAGCACAAGACAGGAAGCAGAAAGCACAGGAGACTGCGCAGGGAGCACAGAGTAGGGAGCAGAAAGCAGAGCAACAGATTGGGCAAGGGAGGATTAGAGTTGCACTTGGGAAGGGTACAGGGCTAACTTGTGGCATGCCTGTCAAAAAGGTTGGCACTCCACTAATCTCCATGATGCCACAACATATCCACATTCACTTTGCTATTCTGAGCCAAAACCATCCCTGAAGAATTGCTGGACTCTTACCAAAATAAACATCATAACATTTTAAGACCTGACAAAACAACACTTGTACCCTTTATCAAGGGTTATAGTTATAAAAATGTATAACCTTGCTCTATGTTCAGCTGTTTTGTATTGGGTTCATAAGTAGTACACTGAGAAAGTATATTTGGTTTACTTCACATTTTTTGAAGTACTATTCTACAGGTGTAGGCACCTAAAATCATTAATAATTAAATGCTTGCAATAATGCAGTAAAGGGAATGAGGTTACTGTGGGCCTCCAAAGTTCCACAAAAGGAGTTAAAAGGGAGTCAAAGGGAGGTTAAAAAGGAAAAAAAACTTCCTGTGGATCCAGCCAACTTTGGACCAGGCCTTTTATCTCCAGGTGATCAGACGTACAAAGCTGCTTTTGTTCTTGCTGGAAAACTTACTATCAAGACACATTTTTAGCACAGAATAGGCAATTTTTTATTCATGGCTTACAATTTTTTTATACAATTCCCATAAGCAAAAAACCTTTCATGACTGCTGTAAATAAAAAGTAAAGTTAATGCATACGAGAGCTGATTTTATGGACAGTGATCTGAAATTGGGCAACCCTGTCCCAAAGGGTACAGAAAATAGTCCACTTTGAATGTTCATTCAGTCCTGGGACTTCAAACACATTTCCAGTGAAAATGACAATTTTGGTGATTACTCCTATGCCACAAACTAGTCCATGAGGAAAAGAACAGTACCAACTAATTTTTGACTGATTAGCTATCAGATGGTAATTTTTTATTACCATCATTCCTTGGGCCACGGTGATTGAATTATTTAATTTCTTCTTTTTCAAATACACAGTGTGCTAAGGGAACAGTAGTAGAATGCAGGCAAGTTGCTGAGGGAGGTGACTTCAGTTTGCATTTTCCATCTATGTGAGAAAAGGAAAACTGCAAGGAAAAATGGTGTTAGAGCCAACAGATAGGATTTACAGTACTCCTTAGCATACACAGGAACAGCACACATGAAGCAAGCAGTTTTTTCTGCAGTAGTTTAGAATGATCAAACACACTGAGACGTCACATTTCAATTTATATACAGTAAGTAAACAAGTCTATTGGCTGTTGGTATCTGATATATACTATGTAAATTCTCTATTTAGATTGGATAGTTTGCTGATAAACTTATAAAATATCACACGAGGAATGCCAGAAATAGAAAAAAATAACCCTAACACTTCAGTAACTTTCAGAAATAGCAAACTTTTTTGGAATTCATAGCATGTAAGGTAATCATTCCCAGCCAAACTATTCCTAAAGGCAAAGACTTATAATGTGTACCAGTCAAATGTGAATAATTTAGTATTTGCTATTTTTGTAAGAGAGATTAAACAGGAAATTTTGGAAAATCGAAAGAGTTGTACAGCCTCTTCTTTACCAACTCGAATACAAGTTTTTTTTTCTTTTTACAATGAATGAAAACTGGAATAATAATTAACAATAAAAACTTGAAGGACAGGCCTACAGAGGAAAATATACTAATCCACAATTTGTAAGTAACAAAAAGAACTTGGTGAGCTGTCTTAGTATGTGGATTAAACAGAGAACATATGATCAGTGCCAAGATGAGTAAATGATGTATTGGCTACATCTGAAATTATTCTACTAATATACCTATCATTTAATAGACATTACCACAGCATGGATGAATTCAGCCATTATGACTTGCTGGATGCCAACTCATACAGAAAAGTTGCAGAAGGACACAAAGCAAGTTTTTGTCTTGAAGATACCTCCTGTGATTATGGATATTATAGACGATATGCATGTACAGCACATACACAGGTAAGTGAACAAACTTTTTTTCTTGAAATTTGTCTTCCTTGAGATTTTTATTTATCCATATATGTTCCAATTCTAAGGTACCTTGACCAGATCTGATAGAATCGGCCCAACATAGGGGATATCCTAGTGGTATAAGGCTAGGGTGGCAGAAGTTGTACTGTCCTTTCTCATCGGGCATGAAAGGGATTCTAGGACTAGAGAGTCCTGAGTTTTTCTTGCAACCAAGCTTATTGGCAGGTAGTTCACATCAAAACAGACACCAAGCTAATATCATTTACATCTAGAGTACTGCACTGTCATCTTACAGGGGGTATCCCAGGACTGGGGACAATGAAGTGGTGGGTTAAAGTCCAGATATGTCCACTAAATTTGTAGTGTGCTGTTGGCTGCAACCAATGGCTAATTCTCTCCGATCTTGTTGTAAAATAAAATGCTGAGTGCCTCTGCTTCCGTTACTATCAAAAGGACATGAAGGAGTCCATGACAATATAGCATTTTGTTCTGTTCACATGTATTACAGCCATTCAAGAAAATGGGAGCTGTGTGAACATAGCCAGTAAAATATGTCCCTTTTAAAAAAAAAAAGAAAAAATAAGAGATGAGGTAGTAATTTTATCATTGGGAAATACCAGCTATGCTGCATTGGTGGATGTGTCCACATTTAAACCCTACATTGAATGCATGATCTACATATGTAAAAGCTTTGAAGAGGGTTTAAAAATATATTTTTATCTTGTGCAGACAACATCATTGAACTAAGCAATGAATATATTTTACAGCTGGAGTATTTATGTCACTAGTCAAGGCTGTGTCAGCATTTCCATTGGAAACCCATATTTTCAGGAGTTTGTAATTGGACTGTAAAACTTTGCTCCAGCCTCAAACTTGGAACAGGGAATGGGACAAGTTGAATACCAGCTGGAGTTAGGAGGGAGTTCCTCCATAGCTTTGTCTTACAAGTCTAACACTTCTCTAGGACACCTTTCTCTAAAACAGCCTATATTAGTCACCGTTGAAGATCTTGGATCTAAGATGTGGTATGCTGTCTGTGTAGCAATTCCTCTTCTGTTCCTAACAATGGAGTGGTGTTTTTTTTGTGTAGATCAGTTTGGAAACACTTCTGCTGCCATTTTGGATTTCCTTAAAATTGTTGCGATCACTTCTGAAATTTCAAAACCTTTACTTATTTGAACAATATTATATTATTAGGCTATTTTCCTAATAAGAGTACATATCAAAATACCTCTTTAACTCCATGACTTTCCTATTACAAGAAAGTTCTTCACTTTTATGAATGGCTGCAGACTAACTTTGATGTCAAAGGAAGCACGTAGCTTAAGAGGAGTTAAAGACACTGCCACTGGCAATCAAATCAGTTTCATATTAGGAATATAATTTGAGGCTTACAAATCTGGTTAAGCCTTATTTTGTCTGAAAAGACTGTAAATAAACAACACCAAGTCATAGAGTTAGTAATATGTATAAGTAAGTAGGATTGCTTACTACAAGTAATGCTTAAATATTTTGTGTATATTATCAAATACACATTTTCAGAAATAATCATGGAAGTGAAAAAAGTATTGGGTGTATTTCAGAATTTTTATTTGAAGTCCTGAAAATTGTATTTTAAATGCTTTTGTGAATGTATGTTCTAATAAGTTTTTGACAATAGAAACAAAGTAATCATTTGTGATGTGTCAAAGCTAGGTAGTATTTAAATTCAAAGTCATCTATTAAACTCATTCACTGATGTGCAATAATTCTGTTTCTCAGTGATGTGCCTTAAGGAAGCATGATAGTATTAACTCCCTCTTGCTCCCCACTGTCTTAGTGCTGCTAATATCTGAAAGTATTGTTCCTTAGACTCACTTGTTTCTATCTATCCACATTTTTAGGGACTGAGTCCTGGCTGCTATGACACCTACAATGCTGATATAGATTGCCAGTGGATTGATATTACAGATGTAAAACCTGGAAATTACATTTTGAAGGTATACAAGGTTCATTGGGTGAATTGGATATCTTTTATTAGACCAACTTAAATAGTTGGAAAAAAATTTTAAGCAAGCTTTTAGGTTTAAAAACCTTTAGTCAGGCTGAGGAAGTCTCTGCAGTTGGTGTGTGCTCTTACAGGATGGAATGAAAAGTAAAGAAGCCAGAGGCTGGGCTGGTATGCATACAAGATAGGCAGTCAGTGAAGATGTAAACTGAGGAGTCAGTGGGTGAGAGACAGGCTGGGTGGGGGGAAAGAAGGGGGATGAATAGTGGAGAGGTACTTGGGGAGTTGGATGTCAGGCAGGTTATAATTCTGAAGGTATGTTATTTCTTTAAAGAAACAATTGCAATTCTTATTAAGCTTGCAAACTACCTTGTCAAACTAAGCCCTAAAGTAAACACTACTTTTCCTTCCTCACAGGTTAGTGTAAACCCTAGCTATTTGGTACCAGAGTCTGATTACTCCAACAATGTAGTACGATGCGATATCCGATATACAGGCCATCATGCATATGCTTCTGGTTGCACAATTTCACCGTAAGTACATTCTTGTTTGCAACTACCATAAACTCATAACATGAAGGTTAACAATTAGGACCCTAAAAACATTTATCAAGATCTGTTCCTCTTTTTGTGCAAGGACACCCCCTAAAATTCTTGTGACAAGATGTTGTTTTTGAAATCTTTGACACAATTTATAGGTATTTTTAGATTACTGCTATTATAACTGTTCTCAGTGCTACACTGACTAAACCATTGTGTGAATTTCCACACATACAAACCTCCAGCTGCTCATCTGATGCTTATACACAGAATCACCCAAACCTCTTAAAAGACTTTTAGTTATCTGCTTAAGACAGTAAAAACACCTCCTTATGTATTATGTTGCTGCCACAGAAAATCTATCCAGAATACTTTTTTCCAGGAGCACTCTGTCTGCTGTTTTTGTTACCTCTTCTGATGTTTGTACTTTGTAGTCAATTAAAGCAGAAATGAACTAAAAAGTACTTTGTACTGTGAGATCACTTATAAAACTGGGCTGAAAATGATGCACATATTTTCACCCCTGTGAGATTCTAGGTTCATATCACACTCATGTCATAAAAGCCCCAAGTTAAACATAATTGGCTTAGTCCTTTATTTGTTCTTACCACCTGCATTTGTGGAAGACTGAGAAGCAGAACAGGACAACTGACAACTGCAGGTCAAGTGATGATTTTTTTGGTAGAGCTGTGAAAGGAAGCTTTCACAGCATCTCCTATAGTAGATTAATTAGCATGCCCAGTAACAGCATTTCTTCACTTAAAGTCAGTGTCAGGAGGAGTTATTTATACAAAGTTATTTTGCTTTGCACCTCCCTTTTTCAGCTCCCAAAGTTTAAGAAAATAGCTGCATTCATGAAGACAGAAAGGAGAAAAGATTCTTTCATCCCTTTTGTACTGCTATGTTCAGGTTAATGCATAAACTGGATTTAACATAGATTTATTTGATTAAATACTAATTTGGTATTAAGCAAATAAGTTTGTTTAATATGCTGTGGTTCTTAACAACTGTTTCTTTTTCCTTTTTTTTTAATAGATACTAAGATGCAAGAAAATGGATAAGTCAGTGCCAGTGTTTTGAATTGAAATGTTATATAAATTCAATAGGATGTAAACACTTTATAAAAACAAATGCAGAGTACACATACATACATACCCTTACCTTACGTGATTTTGAAGCATAATGGCTGCTTCATAACAACATTTGTAACTGGATTTTAGGCATTCAAATTGGCATTGCTTTTTAAAAAAATGATTGAAATGTGTGGAAATGGTGATTCATGCACAGATTTTCAAATTTTACAGGAAATCAAGTCATTCACAGAAACATAAGTGTTTCGTTAACTCTGCTGGAAATCAGAGTGCAGATAACAGCAGGATTTGATCAGTACATTGCCTGTGAATGAACTGAAAACATTAAGGAGTAGAAGTAGAAAGAATGAATGTTAGCTAGCCCAATGAATGTCAAAACAAAGACCAACTTGGGAACGGTGCTCCTGCCATTACAGTAAGATTGATTTGGATTCATTTAATGCAAATGAGAAGTATGTTCAGTTTAAAAGGGATATCAATGCATGGCAATGTTTATATATGCATTAGTTACCCCCTGTATATGACACTTGTTTACATTTTTAATATATTAATAGGCAAACCATTTTCTTAAAGAATATGTGAGGGCCTATTTTATCTTTTAGAATAAAACTGGAGAACTGAGCCACCTTTCTGTAGGAACAGAGATTTTTAAAGTAAACTCCTAAAAAGATCTACCATGAATTTAGTGTGGGTAATGTGGATTAGAATGCATTTCTGTCCATCAGAAGTTAGGCTACTGAAAGAGACATTGGACAGTCCCTGATGTCATCATAATCTGTGAAAACAAAGGTAAACTGAACAGGTTAATCAACTGAAAAAACTGACAGTGGCAGTCAACTCAGGTGGCACCACAAATAAAAGTTGATCAAAGGCTTATCAGGATTTTCTTACAAAAAAAGCCTTCTACTTGTATTCCCATTAACGTTATTTTACATTACGTACTGTACTTGATTGTTAATTGCGTATTTGTATTATTCAAGGATTAAAATATTATGCAATATTCATGGACTGATAGTTGACATACGCAAAATGCTTTAGTTAGGTTGTTCAGGATCTCATCATTAAACTTTTTGAAGTGAGTTGCTTTGTCCCAAATTAAGAAGATAGTCTATGCTGCTTACTAGTGATGGTTCCCAAAACAGAGAAACAATTTTGCTTATGCAATGGACCATGCTGTAAGCTAAAATAGCTGTGATTTTTTTTAACTGTGAAATAAGTTGTTATAAAAGAGCCCGGGTAGTTTTTCAGTACTGATGGTACAATTTACATGGTTTGCTCTTCAAATAGTGACCCTGATTTGATCATGCTCAACTAGCAACTGCCAATGCTCAAAGACTTTCAGAGTAGTAATAAAATGTACTGTTGATTAAAATAAGAAAGCACTGAATAGCTTGAGAAATAGAAAGTGTTCTTCTAAAATTAACAGGAACATTTTAATCAGTATTTGGGAAGATTCCATGCAAAAGAACCATAGAAATTTAATTTGTAAAATGTACGAGATGTCAGGATAACTTTAAGGGCTAGGGACCACCTGTTTCTTTTCAGTACATACTTCAGTTTCTTGTTTTTAAGATTATCAAAGCTTCTGCACAAATCCTGATCAGATTATGGCATAATAACAAAACAATTATAACATAAGTACCTAAGTGGACAGTGAAGACTAAAGGACCATCAACTCAGAGTGTACAGCCCTTGAAGATCACATACTCAGTTTGATATTTGAGTACAGAATGAATACAGTTTATGACATCAGGCTCCAAAATTTTCCATGTGCTTCATTTCATTGATCAAACAATTTATACTAATTGCAAATGTATGCATGTAACTCTAACAGAAAAGTTTGAACATTAGATTCTTGGTACTTTTACTATATGCATATCATGAGTTAATGTGTGCCTTTATTTTTCAATACAATATCCTATATTTCTCTGTATTATATAACTCACTCTAAACATATGCTCCAGACTGAAGTTTGGTTTTCAAGGTGAGCCCCAGAAAAATGTTTTTAGAGTGATATTTTTTCCCAAATAGAAATACCTGTAAAGAGATATAGCTGCATTGATATTTCCTTCCCCTAAAATGATTTAGGCCAAATTTTCAAATCTAGTTAGTTGGTTTGATCGAGCAGCTTATATGTGTGGAGCTGCACTAAAAGTCAGTGAGGCTTCCCATAGACACACCTGTGTGGAGCAAGCAGCAGGTAACTAAACTAAACTGGCCTTATTCTGAACAGCTGTATCTCTTCAAAAGTAATTTTTGGTGAACAGCACATCTGAGATCATGTATTTATCAGCACCTGAGGTGCTGCAGGCATGCTGAGGCATTGTATTTTAAGTGAGTCATTTGGAAGAATTTAACTCTGTCTAGATGTGCTGAAACCTGTATTTTCTGGTGGCTTTTAAAGCATCTTCAGGATTAGAGGGACACATTCCATACTCAGCCATAGGAAAGTAAATTCTGTTACCTTCCAAATAATACCTCAGTAATGATGGAAGTATAAATAAAAGGACCTGTTGAATACTTTCAGCTTTTCTGGAGGACACATTCTGGCTGGTAGTGCAGATGTTTGGGCTGCAAAATGGCCCACTGATTTAAAAATCTCTTAAGTATTATTTGCTCTGATAGATTGTTAGGACTCAGTGACTGAGTAAAAGGTAAAGTGTATTCAACAGATAGTGGTAGCTCTTTTCTTTTGTCAAATACTGTAAAACTTTAAAAACTATGCACTTTTGTTTTAAGCCAGTGATTCTCAACCCAGATGCCATGGCACCCTAAGGTGCCATGAGATCCTTTTAAGGGTATAGCGCAATATTAGTACTGTTAGGTGTGCAACCACCTACATAATTCAGAAGAGAAACTAGAGATTTCAAATAGAAATCCCATAGCATCAACACTCTGACCTGTTGTGGTATTTTTCTGCAACAGAAGAATTGTTCTATTATATTTCTGTAGTGAAGAAAGAAGTGAAAACTAAGACCTGGCATTTTTTAACAGGTGCCTTCAGTCTAAAAAAGGTTGAAAACCACTGTTATAAACAAAGGGAGAAGAAAGTACAAAAATCTGTTCACATCATAGTCTTCTTTAAATAAAGGATAGGGGTTAAAAGTTGGAAAAAAGTGTCTTTATTTATCCTGCTGAGTTATAATGCAGGAGGCATTATACGCAAAAAGTTGATTTACCTAGCATATGAGCTAACATTTCTAAATGAGAGTGCCAGTCATCATTCTCAATATCTTGGCTCTCTGGATTTGACCCAGATACCCTAAACTACTTTTTCATGCTGGAATATATTTAAAGAGAATACTTGTATTTTTGTTGACATTTAAAAAATGTGTTTTGATAAAAGAGTTTATTTTATAAAACAAAGTATATTGTGCAATGATTTTTACTAGGCATTGGGCTGTTACTGTTCCCTCTGAAGGGAGCTTTGCCATTGGCCTTAATGGGAGCAAGATTATACCCATCTTTTGTGATATTTCGGAAGTACAGAAATACTCTTTGTTCAGTTTTGAATTTCCTTTGAAAACCTAAAAATGTTAGAACGTGCGTGAAGCAATTACCTCCCACATTTCAGATCTTTATATAAATGTTGCACACAAAGAACATTTCATACGCCAGACTCATTGTAAGAGGCCTTTTCTATATTTTTTTAAGTCTTGAGATACAAGTTTGATAATATTTGCATTTTTCTATAAACATATTACTAAAATGACAGATTGGTCATCATTTGAACCAACATATCATGTAGATGATGTTTTTATGCTATTAAAATTAGTCATTTTCTGTTTGCACCAAAAGTTTACTATGTAGTATTGAATGCCGTGAACATCAACATTATTTTTCTAGTCCTTTTATATGTCTAAATTGTTTAAGTTGTAAGGGTTCATACCAGCAGGGTGAATTTCATTCATGACATTCAAGGTGGTCTATCCTGTGCCTCATATTAATGTGTCAATTATGGTATTTTTACATCCTACAGATACTTTTAAAAAAGGTGCTGAAATATTTTAACTTGAATTAAAAGCAAGGAGTATTCTATTGGAATTTTTTTTTGCAACTAAATGCTACAAATTCAATGAAATGCCACTTGTTTTTGCAGCTTTTGAAGGGATTTTCAGTATTTCCTTCACTCCTTTTCCCCCCCAAGAGTCTTAGTTTTAAAATCTTTGTATCTTTATTTGAAGAGCTCTTATTTATAATATTCAGACACTAGCTTTATATTCTTGTTGCACTTTTATATTCTCTTGTTACATGCCTGTATTATGGTTGCAAGTTTATGTGAAAATTACTTGAATAAAATGTTTCAAGTGTTAAGAGTGTTTGGCTAGTATGTTTTGCAACATAGGCCTCATCCATCTTTCACCAATGTCAGCTGGAGTCTGTGTTACCAACTTCAGGGGTAACTGGATAGGTTTTATATGGGTCAAAATGAAAGTATTAGGGCCTGGCAAAATTAGAAGCTGCTTAAAACAAGGTGTCTATTGGGAATTGTCTGGCAGCCTTACACGTTGGTGATGTTATCAGTTCTACGTATTATATATACACTGAAATTCAGCACAAATATATAGCACCTGTGTAATCTAGATCTGTGAAATATAGATGTTGAATGGTTTGGGATTCAGTTATCTGAGACAGCCCTGTACCTCGTCATGGTAGCTATGATTAGTGAAGTGTATGAGTATTTTGAACACGGGATTCCCATAAATTATTCCCTTGGTTTTATGCTGAATAGTGTGTTGAGATGGCTCATGCTTTCACAAGAAGAGTGGTAAGGGACGGGAGATTTATTCACTGAAACACAAATTCCTCTCTCACCAGGAAGGGAGCAGTCACCGCTTCTTTGCCAGTGATCTTAAGTGCCACATGCTTGAAAACTGTACCAGGAATAGTCATGCTATAGTGCAATGTTTACCTCATATAATTAGGAGGGTTGAAGCAAAGTTCTTTTAGTTGTTCTTGGTATCTTCCGCACTGAAAATAACAGCTGTTTGCTGCAAATTAAAAAGAAAAAAAATGTTCTTTATGGAAACTTGTCATGTCCCTATTTTTGGTTCATCTGTGGCAGAAACACTTTTAAAATGTCCACAGAGGAGGGCAATGAGAACTGTGGGGGGGAGGGGGAAGAGAGAAAAAAAAATCAGTTTTACTTTTGAGCACAGCATTAACAGGAATCCCGTGCATTTTTCCTTCCTGTAACAATGGCTTTTGGCCTGTGCCAGCTGTCAGAATCTCAGTTTAAAACACTCCTTGCCAGAGGCAAAAGCACAATGAAAATGGGCTTCAGCTCTGGAATTTGTACCTTTTTCAAGTGTGTCAAAATCTAGTGACCTTCAGGGCATTACATACACCAACTAATCGGAAAGAGGGTGTGCAACAATTGCAGCCACTGCACTCCTGGCAGCTGCACCACAATCAGTAGTCCAGCTGCAGCTGCTGCCCTGTATGTTGCCAATGCCAAGGGTACAGAACTGTGCAGTTCCAGTTTTGATTATGTAACATACTTCAATAAAGGTTTTGATTAAATTTTTGTGGTCTAATCTGTCTTTAAAATGTCTGGCAGCAATTAGGTGGTAGAGAAATTAGTAATGTGTCTCTAGCATGTCAAAGGAAATATCAGTGAATAAGATACAATAGCAAACAATGCTCTGATACTTTAAGCCAGATACCATTTGAACCCACATACTAATAATATAGCTTACAGGTCAGTGTTTTGTCATTCTGGATAAATTTCACAGTAAAAACTCTTGTGAATTTAATAGAAATAAAAAACAAGAAAGCAGAACTTGTAACAAAATTGCCACATACCAACAAAACATCAAAGTAAGTGTATTACTGTAATGCCTAACTACAAGAACAGCGGATTGGTCTGTGGTACAGCTAAAATAGCAGAAGATTTTTTGTGGGAACCTAGGAACCATGACAGAATTTCAATTCCACAAAAAGATAGAGAAGATCATTAGGAAATACAACTAAACTGTATCCCAATACAAGCATGGCTTCTTGACCTGAAATACAATCGCATGCTTGACAATCCATGTACCTTAAGGTATTTAGTATAGACAACAGTAGAAAATATACTTCAGATACTCTGAAGAGCAAAGAGTTTCACACATATTTCAATAACTGCCTACATTCTGGACATCTTAAAACCTAAGATTTACAGCTTAAGGTTACACAATGTGCCTGACATCAAAGAATGAGATAATGACAGATCTAAACTTGGAACCAATTGGTCTGATCCAAAACCCAGTGAAGTCAATGAAATACATGTTGGTTCTGGGCCTAATCTCAGTAACTATCTAAATCTCCTACGTATAATTTAACATGTATGTATGTGCGTCTACTTTTAAATCTTTAAATAGGGATAGCAGTATTAGCATTTCCATAATTTGTTTTCTTATAAAGTAACTTGAAAATATGTCATCATTTTTCTATCAGTTTTCTTCAAGTACTTCAATTTCTCTTAAAACATTTCCATTTTAAGCTACTGATACATGCCTGAAGTGCAGTCTAGCAAGTTGCTGATAACATGGATTGAAACAGACCATCACTTCTCTAACTTTACTAAAAATGTTGTTGTTTTGTACTGACAAGTTGGCTAAAGCTTGTTGGGAGTTAACAAATAAATAGTCAAAGAGGGAAATTCCTTTTCATTATTAAAAACAAATATTCAAACAATTACATAACTTCACTGTAGACTTACATAAAGTGTTATGTTTTGCTAAGTGATCCATATTATGAGAAATTTCAGATAAATTCTCCAGATTCAGTTAAAAAAAAGAGCTCTACTGCACTAAAATGAAATGAAAACAAATCAAATCTCAACCATTACTACACATTCAATTCAGTAACTACAACAATAGTGACTTAAGTGGTGTTTGGAGTCCTCACCTAAATGGTAATAATCCATAATATGCATGGAAGGCAGTAAAAAACACCTCTCATGTATGTAGATTCAAACTATACTCAAAGAATACTGAAATGTGGAATAATATTGATATCTGTGATCAGGATCTACCTGTGAAAAATTAAAAAGCCTTTTTACTAAAAAGAAAGACGCTCTGATGTATCAAGAGACTTTAGGAATATCCTTATGGTTAGAGACTACAGGTTTTAGAAAGTCTCTTTCTGAATCCTTATCTGGCACCTAAGGGACATGTAAAAAACACACAAAAACATGCTTTAGGATCAAAAATTCTTACCTTCATCTGCTTCTAACTATGTGTCGTAGACACTACATTTTCTTAGCATTTTAAATTTACAACTTTTCTTTCAATTATTGGGAGTCAAAAATTGGGAAACTTGCAGTTGCCCAGAAAATATTAGCTGTCTGTGGAAAAGCATTTTAGAAGTGATAACAGCTAACAAAAGGAGAGAAAGCATTTCCTGTGTTTTATTGAAACCAGAAAAAAATGCACATCAAATTTGTTTGGACTAGAACTAATCCCTAAAAAAAGATTCTTGTCTAGAAAATAACTCTTTGGGGGAACAATCAAAAAACTGGATTGGAAGGCACATTTTTCTTTACACTCTCATTTCTCATTTTAATATTTCGGAATTTGGTTGGATGAAACCTAATTGTGCAACTAAGTGTAAATTATGTAAAATGAGGAACATTGATGAGTTCCTTCAGAAAAGAATGCACATGACTATGCCACTTATCCAAGGTACTAATTTAATCAAAGATGGGCATTGGCATTGCTTTTTTAAAAGGTTAAATCTTTATTCCTACCTAGAATTTGCTATTCCATAAAAACTACCTGGCATTTCTTCCTTGACACATTTATAAATTTATCAACCTTATTCAAACTTATTCAGGTAATAGACTTCTGAACTTCTCCCAGATGAAGTAAGTGTATACTTTTTTTACACAATTTATAATACAGTTCATATTAAGAAATATTAATGACATCTTTTCCTAGATTAAAAAACACTTATCTTTCCCATAGCATCTCATATTGAGGTCCTTAAATAGCAATCTTGAATTAACTTTACATAACAAAAATGCTGATGCAGAAAACAAAGAAAATCTGTCACACTACAGGATACAAACTCCATCCATAGATCCACTTGCTCACTTTGATCGGCATTTCACAGGTAGCAACCCTTGAAGCCATACCATGTGAGCTTCCAATCAGTCTATTCATAAAGCACATGAAATGAGTGAAAGTCCTCCATAGAAATATATTACTAAATCTGGGATAGGTATTTTATGCCAAAAAGGTTTTTAAAATTTACATCACATTTCACAATATCAGGACAGTATAATGAAAATAATATAGGAAAAAAATTGTAAATATTTTTTTGAAAAAAGAAAGACTTTTGTAGTTCTCAAGCACTGTAGCATGTTCAGCTTTTAAACAACATTGTATGTATTAATTTTAACCAAACATAAGAAGTACTCTCCAGTCCAAATACACAGCTACTTCATGTGTAAATACTGTCAGTTGTGAACTTTATCTTCTTTAAAATCTGAATCTTCAGAATGATCTTTAAAAATCTGAATTCACGTGTAAAAAGTTCAGTCATCATCAAATTTAATCTTTTTCCCCTGGAATGCTGTAATTTGAGACACCTGTTGCTGACGTTTCTTGCTTGCTTCCCATGAAGGATGAAGAGGTTGCTGCAAATGATCTTTCTTATTTTCATGCTTTATACCTGCAGCTTTAGCAGGCTGGTGTTTCCTGAACTCTGGTTCCTTTTTCGGAAAAGCTGTGCATAAAGTACAATATAAAATATTAAATGCAATTATCTGACGAACATTCATAAAAACATGCAAAATCACATACTAAAAGTGGCAGAAGATAATGGTAGGTATTTAATAGAAGCCATTGTACAAATACAAAGTTTGAAACGATCTCTGATCTATTCCTTATGAGCCATGTGTACTACATGCCCAAGAAACACATGAATGCACTTCTTTTATGCATGGCTCAATGACTTTAAAGTCAGGCATTCTCCAGATTCTTACCAAGTCAGCAAACGATTGCTTTGTGAACAGCAAATATGGTCAAGATGACTTGCTGCTGCCAAACAGCACTGGGGTCTAAGTGTAGAACTTGTGTGGAATTTAATTACCACATGGGAACTAAAGGCTCACAACCATCTGTGTTTACTGTTGATTTCACCAGTGAGGGATTAAACAGCACTTTCCAAATATAATTTTCGAATATGAAACTAAAAACCTAATTTGGTGCAGAAAAAGAAACAAAGCAAAAATTACCCAAACCAGGACCATGTTAAAATACTGAAATGACTGACTAAATCAATCAATCAATCAACGCTTCTGTTCTTCCACTGGGATGAACCAATGGTTAAGATTAATGGTCACTGAGGGTTCCAGTACTCTTCAAAGAGTAGGAGTTTGCACTTGAACTCTCTCAGCAATGTTCAGGTGCCCAGCAGCATGGTCTCTGCAGGGCTCCGACAGCTCACCACAGCGCTAGCTTTCTCCTTCCCTTCTCTTCCCCTTGGCTTGCGTTGGAAACAGGCTTTTTCCTCAGCACAAATGTAACAACTGTCCATAATCTGAGACAGTAACTTTTACCCTGAGCAGCCTTACTGAAGTAGACTCATGCAGTAAACTACTCAACACAGAGGAAGGTAGAGTGCAGGACTATATGGCTCCTGCATAGAAAAATATTGTTTTCCAGACCATTATGGGTTAATAGCACACATTATGTACATCTACAAGAATCTGGGATTCTGAGTTGAAGCGCAATCATTTGACATTTGATCATTCAGGCAAAAACATCTTTGAATAGAAGACATTGCACTGATAAAAAGCAAAACCAGTCTAATGGGGCTTCCATGGTTCCCCTGCTTTACCTGTTGCAGGTTGGGGTGTCTGTGTTGTGTCAGAGTTGATGGTAGTCTCATGTAGAGTGTGGATTATAGATTGTATAGGATAGGGACGATCGTGCCTCAGGCAGGGGGTTGGACTAGATGACCTCTGGAGGTCCCTTTCAGCCCTGCTTCTTTTTTATGATACTCTAAGTCTACCTCAAAAGGATTTTTTAAAATTTATTTTTGGTTTCTACAATATTACCAATACGTACCTGTTCTTCTGTTTTTGGGAAGTTGTTCCTTTACATTTCTGAAAATAAAATAAAACAAAAGTGTAAGGAACATGAAGAAAAAAAAAAAAGATTAAACTAAAAATAATTTGCCCCCCAAAATGGACAGACAGTAGCAGACAGAAGCCACACACATTTGTTGCCTTCAGTGCACAGAGTTTGGGGAAGGTAAGACTTTGCTTCCCTCTCCTCCTCTCCACAATAGTGATCAGTGTACCTCCCCAACTCTTGCACTGCTATGGGTGCTGTATGAGCTTGATACATCTCTGCTATATAGCACTATTGTTAACCAATAGCAGAAACTGTTTAAAGTGTATTTTAAACACTTTAAACAGAGATATTTTAAAACACTTTAAACAGAGATATTTACTAAACGACTACAAGAACTTAATGAGTGCTGACAAACTAGTGCCATTTCTAGAACAGGGAAGAATTTGAAAAAAAGGGCATAAGGGTAAAGAAAGTATGGAAAAAGGCCAGAGTACTGTGACTAGACGCATACAGATTGATTGACTGAAAGTCTGCGTATTTGATGAGCAATATTAAAAGTCATAACCATTTATATTACTATAACAGAATGGGAGGGGAGGGGAAGTGAGGTGGGGCATGGCAGGGCATCTTACCTCCTCATATTTTTGGATTTCTGTTGAGAGGTAGACAAAGAAGTGCAAAATACAGATTCTAGCTTCTTTGTTTTAGCATTTGGGTTGTTTCCTTCTGTGTTCACATCCTTTCTTGTCACAAATTCTGAGTCCTTTACTGCTTTTAGTAACATCTTCGGGGGTATTTTCTTTGCTGAAGAATGGTTAGAGTCTGCCACTCTCCTCCTCTTTTTCTGCTTTACTTTGCCGATAAAGAAATCATCACTACTATCGTTATCTTCAGAATCTGACGACTGGTTATAAAACCTCTCTTCAGTGCTGTCATCAAAGTATTCCTTATGTTTGTCATTTTCTTCAGTATCACTAACATTGCTATCTGACTCCTTAGTTGTAATAACCTTGTTCACACCTGTAAGTTTCTTTTTTTGGGGCCTGTCAATTCTTTTTTCTGTTTCAGCCTGAACAATTGCCTGCATTTCCAAAGCTGGGAATGGAAGATCATCTGGAGTGCATGTTCTCTCAGCTTCCAAAGTCTCCTGATTGGACTTGTTCTCACCAGTTTCTTTACCCTGCGTGTTTGTGTCTGTTTTCACATTCACCTTCGTTTTGCTTCCGTCCTCTTTCTGTTTTTGAACTAATTCAAAATGTTTGTCTTCTCTATTGCTATTAGAATGTTTCACCAATTTAGGTTGTTCTGATTTACACTCCGCTGAAGAATGAGCTTTGGCTGCCGTCTGTCTTGCAGCTTTAAAAGCTTTTACAGCAGCTAGAAAAAAAAGCAAAGAAATAAACAGAAGGTTCGTTCTTTGATAACAACACATGCCAATACATATGTTAATTGAAATAATGTAAAAAAACTGAAAGTTTGCAACCTAAATAATTTAACAAATAGGATTTTCAGTGTCTGTATTTGATTATTTATTGTGTAATGTTAGGGGCTAAAAATGGTTTAAATAGAGGTGTTAAACTCACCTCCTGCCCTCAGCCAGATCCAGACCACAGGGCTCTTTGTGGGTCATATCCAGCTTGAGGCACAAAGTGATTTTGGCAGTGGCAGCAGCTCCAGCTCTCACCACATGCCCATGCCCCATGCTGCAGCAACAGCTCTACCTCCAGCACAGGGGACACAGTGGCAACAGCTGTGGCTCTGGCATGTGGCAGTGGTGGTGGGGCTGGTGGCTGAGAAGGTACGGCCACGGTGGTGGCAACGGGCAAAACTGCTAGGGCTGTATCAGCCCTCATTCACCTTGTGACTACCTGCCAGGTCCACTGGGGCCCAATGTCTCAGATTCTGTGGCAGGCTACTCCCCTTAGCTATACACCCACAACTTTCACTTGCCCATTGGTAGCTCAGGAGGGCAGACAGAGCAGGTCCATGGGCCAAATTCTTTGATACTTTTGGTTTAGAGTACAGTATCAGTATTAATAAGAAATGTGGAAAACAAATCTCAACAGGGGAAGAGGCCAGCTTATTGAAACACCTAGTTTAAACTCAAATATAAGCTTATCAGCGGATGTGCAGTTTACAGTTTGACGTAAGGAGATATTTGGGGTATGAGAACTGAGCGCTAATAATATGCAAACATATAATTATAATGGGTATCTAACCCTGTCTATTATTAAATAAGATTATTTTCATCATAAGTTATTTTTCTCACATGGTCATCTTTTCTAAACCTTTCACTTTTTGTTCTCCTTTTACCTCTGTGGTGTTTTTTTCTAAATTTTAGGGATATTTATTTTTTTAAAAAGTAAACTGCAGTGGAACTACAATCTTCCCCACAGTAACAATCCACATGCCTCATGCCTCGAACTCTTTTTAAGGGAATCGGCACTATAGGCAGGATGGGAGAGTGCAGTCTCTAACCTCATTCATTCCTGCACTTCTATATTGAAACTCAAAAGGTATGCATTCATGCTAGCTGTGATAGTTAGTCAGTCATTAGGATCCAACAGCATTTTTTAAAATTTAACATTAGTCACGCTATTTCATATTTCATGCAGCAGGGGTATCAAACTTGCCTGGTCCCTAAGAGCAGATCTAGGCTGGATTTGCAATGGAAAGAGCCTTGCAGGCCAGACCCAGACTTCTCGCTGGTAGTGGGGTGAGTGGTGACAGCATCAACTGTCATGGGTGCCCAACTTGCTTATTTTCCTCAGAGAACAGTGGGGATTAATGGAATAGGATTTTCAAAGGAGCATAAGGGAAGTTGGGTTTTCTGAAAAATCTCTTGTTCTTTATCATATATGTACAATAGTGTCAATGCAGAAGAAACTTATGGATTTTACAAATTATAAATACAGTTCTGCTAGTGACTATGCCATTGACAGTTTTAGAAACTACTGAGTAGCTAGGAAAGAAAAAAGGGCTGGTGTAATCTTGGCTAACTGGATTGGGTCTGATAACACAGGTAGAAAACACTGCACATATCTATATGTAGATATTACTGTAGGTCTGAACATAAAAGCAAACTAATCAAGATGATGTGTAAGCAAACAAGTACATTTATATGCACATTTGAACAGGGTTAAGTAGTTTATTTCATACCTTTAATATCAGCAATTTTTGTCTTTAAGAGTGGGTGTGCTGCTAGCCTAGCAATTGCTCGGTCAACTGTAGTACAGTTGGGCTGTAAAAAAAACAAACCCGTTGAAACCAATTAGATTTACCGAAAACAAAACAAAACACGAATGTGGATATATGGTGGTAGTGTAGATTGGCATGATTCATGCCATAAGGCATACCAGGGAAATTCTGCACCTCTCAGTCCATCAAAAAAAAATAAAGAGAGAAATTAAGGATGTTATCAGGTTTGTATATCTCTTTTATTGTAAACTACTCTCTCAGGTCACTCAAGACATGTGGAAGAATCTAACTGGAGAATAATTTATAAAAGCATCACAAACATGCACTTCTGCAATTACCTAAGTAATAAATACAGATAACACTATGATTTTTATGTTCAAGAATGTTGTCTAAATATCATCCAGATGCAGTATACTGTAATTTTACACTCACTGCATATTTGCTATGAGTCCAGCTCATTTGCTACTGGTCCACAGTAAGTTCAAGAAAAGGCAGAAAAAACTATATACTCCAGGCCAGTTTTATTTTCACTATTTTACATAATAATACTGAAGACCTTCCTTTTTGGCTAAACTTTGGAACTGCTATGAATTCCTTCCAATATGGGCCAAAACTTGCTAAGCATTTTTCAAACGTAAGATAATGAGTCTTTGTCCCCAAGAGCTTTCTGTTCTAAAAGACATAGGGGTAGTGAAAAGGATACAATATATAATTAGTAAGACTCAAATTAGCCAATGACCACACTTTATTAATACAGAGTTTTCAATATAAAATGTTCTTAAGTAAATAGGTAATGAGGAGACTGGGATAAACAGAATAATCACCACATAAGGTAGTCTTCAGAAAACATTTCAGTGTTAAGGGTCTTGTAAAGTTGCAGACCAGCTGAAACAGGCGTTCCACTGGGGGTAGGTGATTTGAATTGAAATGTGCATGAGAAAAGCAGCTTGAATTAGGCATCAAACTGACATAACTTAAAGAGTAAAGTTGGTGAATGAAGATGCTTAAAGAGTAGATTATTGGGGCAGGGGAAGAAATAAGGTTTGAATGGGAAAGAAGTTTAAAATTGATGCAGTAGAACTGGGGAAATCAGCAGAAGGATTCAAAGAAGAGGCTGACATGGAAAAAACGATGAGGAAAAATGATACTGGTGACTCAATTTGTATGTGAAGACAGAGACAGGCAGCAGAACAGTCAATAATTCAGGTGTTAAAACACCTGGGATGCGGGAGACCTAGATGGGTCCTTGATAAATCAAGGGGGGAGAAAGACTGATTATGTATATTGTTTAAGCTGATCCACTTTGTATAAATAATTAAATAACTGTTGGGCCAGGGATTAATGCTATAGATCAGGGGTTATGACAAGCCCATGAAGGAGACCCAGCCTCAAGTCCATGGTCTCAATGAGACAGTCACTACAGCCCAAGCAAGTGCCGTAACCACCAGAGTAGTGGCTGTAGAGAGATGAGTCTCTCTGAATTGCATAGCATTGAACATTTCAAAAAATGGACATATTACTTTCCAACAAGAAAGACCCAGGTAAAAATTACTAAATAAGACAAGTTCAACCAAACAGTTGAAGACCATTCAGTTTACAAAAGGTATTTGTAAGCATCTCCAAAATAGCATTATATTTAATGTTTGAAGAGGTGATATTCTGGGAGTGATTATATTTTGCCTCCTTCCTTCTTTCTTGATATTACAGGAATGTTTTCTCATGTTGAGAAGACCTAAAATACTGTTTTTCCTCTAGACTGTCTATGGTGCCTTGAACACTAGCCAGAGGAGACGTACATATTCTATTTCCAAGGGCCTCAAGCTGGATCACTCCCAGAATGTGTTGGCTTAGAGAGCTTAAAGACTGAACCCGGTCCCCATGTGACAATGGAGCCTGCTGCCACCAAACTCTGTGACAGCTGGGCTCATATGTCTGAAGATCAAAAGTTATTTTCTTTGGACGTTTTTCTATAGCTGGAAAATGTATTTTTGAACTTAATTAATATACTTTTTCCCTCAGCCACTTCCTGTGGGTTTTGAAAACGTATACCATAAAGTTCAGAAAGCAGCAACAGCTTCTGTTCAACATCTGGTGTCCTTTAATTCAAGTATTTATGGAAAGGATTTAAGCTTACATATGACAGTTAGTATAGGGTAGTCACTTTTCACCCCTATATTAAAATAGCCCACAAAAAATCTCCATTAGTAGACAGTAACCATAAATATACAATGTGACATTCATATCCTTAAAAACTTCCTATTTTTCTATTTGTCTGGCATATCCAAACTTACAGGGGAAAAAAGCCAAATAAAAACAAATTAAACTTAAGTGTTTCCACTATATAAAATGTTTGCAAAAAAAATATAAAAGGAAAAAAAAGTTAAGTGAACCCACAGTATGAAAAAAGATACCAATGCAGGTATTGGAACTATAAATATTTATTTTCATGAGGCCATGCTACTTCTACTGCCACTTTGCATTAATATAGTATGCACTCATACAAAAAAAAATGTGCAGTTCTTTCAAAGGCAGACATTTTACAGATTGAAGATATCCAGGTGACACTCTTGGAAGTTAGAAACCTAGAAAGTCTGGCTTGCAACAATAAAATCCAGGTTTCCTGATTTTCTGGCAGGAAACTAATTATTACAAACCTAATATTTAACTAGATGTATATAAATGCTTTGTTAAATGTAATGTTTTAAATATCATCGAGTGCCTCCAGGCTGGCAGATGCAGGGGCACCACTTATGTGATTGGTAAGTACAGTCCACCATCCTTCAGTCAAGCAGACGTACCTCATAGCAGACTGAGTGGTAGGAGTAAGCTTTATTGCCTCAGGTACCCACCACAGCTCTACTGTGTCTGCAGCTAGACCAACCAATTATTTGTTGCTATTTTGTTAGATCTTAGGAGCTGCCATTCGCAGACCAGAACCTGTTTGTGCTAGGCATTATACGAAGACAGAACAAAGCATGGCCTCTCACAGCAAACAGGGAGCATCCAAAGGTAGAAGTGAACAAAGGGAAACCATCAGGATGAAGGCCTGGTACTAACACTTAAATGTTACCCCAAATAACTTCTCAGGTTCACTTCTCAGCCAGCTTGAGCTCTCCAAATATCCCATACTCTTCAACACAAATAGACCACAGATCCCACCAATCCTGCCCTATAGATTCTACCCAAACCAACCTTCCTTTTTACTCTTCCAGCTACTTAATTCATTTTGCACTGCCCAACAATTACTACAGTAGAGTCTTCCTTACTTACCTTTGGCTTTTTTTTCCCCTTTGTTTTCCCCCTCCTTTCCATGCTCTACCTTTTGTTTTCTTAATTTCCACCTAGCTACATCCTCAATGACATCCTGTCACACATTTAGTTTCTTTCATTCCTCGGAGTCTCAGAACAGCAGGAACTCTCTATCCCTGAAAGGTGATTGCGCCTGAAAGCTTGCAAAGAACTTTTTACCAACTACTCAGTTGGTCTAATAAAAGATATCACATCTACCCAAAGAACCTTGCCTGCCAACAAATCTCAGCAATTCCAGACATTCTGGAAGTGTTCATCTCTGTAGCCTCCCTAGACACCTTCTTATCAATAGATGCCAAATATGTAGTTCTGAATCCTTCCAATACCACTACAAACTATGTTGGGTAAGTTTATAGTTGGACTCCAGTTAACTTTATAGGTTCAAGGTGGCTTATAGCAATGGACACTTTTCAACATAGTAAATCAAATAAATACTGTATTTCTTGAATATAAAATGAAGTTCCCCTCTATACCCCAAATCAACACAGGGGGGAAAAGCCCCTTGTCTTATATTTGCATACATGAAACCACATTAAATACATTGCCTATCTTTGAACTGCTGTTAAAAGCAGCATATATACTCAGTACAGGCAGCCTTCAGACTTACGACACAGCTGGTTCCTGAAAACAGCTTCTTAAGTAGAAATGTCTTCACTTTAAACTAATTTTCCCATAGGAACAATGTTATAAATGGGGGTTGGTTCCTTTATGATGATACATACAGCTTCATTTAGCTAGTAAGTCTGTTGCAGTGGAAAGGAAGAGGTGTGGGGGAGCAGATCAAGGCCTCCTGCAGTGAGAGAGGGGCTGAGGCAAGTTGCCCATTTAGCAGCTCCCACTGTTTGTCCAGGAAGGCATGGGGGGAAGGAGGGGGTGCTGTGCCCCCAGATTTGTGCAGGGTGGGGCAGGCAGGGCCGGGGCTGCCCCGGGCTACACTGGGAGTGAGGGCTATGCCCTGCTGCTGCTCTCCCAGCCGGAGCGGGACTGCTGTGCTGTCTCCGGACGAACAATGTGCAGTGGTTGGAGCCACCCCCCTCCCCACCCCAATGAGCCGCAGCTCCATTCTGTGCCCGCCCTGCCCCAGCTGGGTGAGTGGCAGGAGGGCATGGGGAAGAGGGAATATGCCCCTGGATCAGGGCGGGTGGTGGGGTGGGCACTGGAGCGGGGGCTATGGGCAGGTAGAAGCCCACCCATAGGCCCCGCTGCCTGCCCAGAGCAGAGCATGGTGCAGTCCCGGTCCAGTCTGCCCTGATCTGGGGACACTCGCTCCCCCCATGCCCTGCCACCGCTCACCCATAGTATGAACATGAGCTGTTAGTGCAATGCTGTAGCCAGCAGGACAAACAATACTTTGGCATGCATCAACCAAAGCATCTCAAGCAAAACCAAGGAAGTGATTTTCTCGCTTTACTCAGCATTGGTGAAACCGCAGCTGGAGTACTGCATCCAGTTCTGGGTACCGTACTTCAACAAAGACATGGAAAAGCTTGAGAAAGGCCAGAGAAGAGTCACCCGTATGATCAGACACTTGCAAGGCAAGTCATATGGGGAAAGGCTGAGGGACTTGGGTCTCCTTAGCCTAAAAAAGAGAAGGCTGAGAGGGGACTTGGTAGCAGCTTACCGCTATATCAGGGGAATACATCATGGGCTTGGCAAACAACTGTTCACCAGGGCACCCTTAGGGAAAACCATGAGTAATGGCCACAAACTCCTGGAAGACTGTTTCAGGCTTAACACTAGGAAAAACATCTTTACAGTTATGGTGTCCAGACTGTGGAATAAACTCCCTCTAGAGGTGGTGCCAATCACCTACCCTAGAAATCTTCAAGGGAAGATTGGATGGTCACTCCGCTGGGGTCACCAGACCTCAGTTATTTTTCCTGTCTAGGGTAGGGGTGATGGACCTGATAATCTTGTGAGGTCCTTCCAGCTTCTTACAATCTATGAAATTATAAAAACTTGCCTTATACTGATAGAGAGCTTTTATATATATATTTAAGATGCAGACCAGACCTAAAGAATTAAAGATCTAATTTAAAGGCCAGACCTAAAAAGCCAGATGGCCTACAAGTTGCCAAATAGTCTTTAAGTTTCAAATTGGTGATTATGTTTCTTATGCTGAAATACCTGCAATAAGATTTTAGAGAGTGTAGGAATGTCATTTTCCATTCCTTTGTTGGAACTTTTTGGAAACACTACATTACCACATTTTTTCCTCAAGAAAGTGAATGTGGTAGGCCTTTTGTGGATGGGGCGGGGGTTGAATTATGAAAAGTGAGGTACTAAAACTATAGTAAAAGCAGGCTTTGTGCCACTTCCCCACACAGTTTGGGCAAGAAAACTCAGCATGACCACCAACAACCCCTGCTCATCAAGCTTCTTTTCCACCGATAGGAAAACCTGCAATCATGTTAATTTGTATTTTAGGTCGCTTTTTTGTGTTTGATGTGGACAAATTCCCACCAGAGACTAGGTAGATGCTATACTTTTCAGATTTGACCGTATTGAGTTTAAACATAGAATTTACAGAAAATACTTAACTGCAATTAGAAGGGATACTAGCCATGACAGTCTGTAAAGTGCTTGAATTAAACATACTGAAAGTAATTAGAAAAAGGATGCATTTATAATGGAATAAGAAGAAAAAGGAGCATGAGATAATGGGGAATAGCTATAAAAATACAAAGAAAAAACACACAAAGAAGGCCTTGGTTATAAAACTGGTATTAACTGAATATCCTGTAAACTTTCAGAGACCTTAAATTATTTCTATTGTTAAAGGGAAATAATTCAGAAATAAATATATACTATTCATACAATTACTTAATTATTTCACACCTGATTCAAAAGCATGGGCATTTATAGACACGTTCCAGCAAGTGGGAGGGGATGCTTTAATTAGTGTCCCCGTGCTGAAAAATGGCAGCAGGGTGCTCATTGAACAAGGTTTAAAGCACCCTGCCGCCATTTTTCAGTGTGGGGATGCTGATACACATGACCCTGGAGGCTGCTGGAGCATGTTATTTTCTGTGCTCCAACACGCTGGATTTACAGCATTTTGGAGCAGCTTCGCTGCACGTCTATAGAAGCCCATGGTTTCTTGATGGAAAAGGTGTAACAAATTGTAAAATAGATTTGTCAAATTTATTAGAAGGTAACCAACCCACAATAAAGAGGAAATAAAGAAAGCCATGAACTGAGACCCAGAGCAGACAGTTGCTTTCGACTAAAAGTTGGATGACACATTAAGGGAATTAGCCAACCTCAACAAGCTCCAAAAGAGAGGCTTGAAACTAGTATGGTTACTACTGTTTGAAAAATGCACTTCCAGTTACCACCCAAGTTTTTAAATAAATAAGAGAATGAGGGTAGAATAAATGATTCCCCTTTAAACCTCCAGTGTTGTAAGCCAGGCTAGACAAGGAGTTCTCAAACAATATGCAGTTAGCTGTATCCTGAATGCAACACCATTCTCTAAAGTTGAACCTGCACCATATGCCGTGACCAAAAACACAATGGAAGCAGTTAGTAGAAACATATGAGCAGAAGTGGGTGGGGAGGGGACAGAGTGACTTCTACATGAATAAAACCATGTGACAGACCAAGAAAAGTGGATGCTCAGTCAAAAAATATCAGTTAAAGGCAGCCTTAAACTAAAATTACATTGAGAAAAACTTATTAGAAACTCAGGATGGTGATGACATTATAAACGTAGGGATTTATGGGGATTTAACATCTGAAATGTTATTAGACATTAGATATGGCTAAGGCAGAAACACAAACCCAAAAATATCTTTCCTCAGGTACAGGCTGATAAAATAGCATACATTATACCTATACACATACCAACCCACCACAGAAAATCAGTGTCTCCCTAACTAAAGCTCTAGGGGAAGACATGCGTTAATCCTCATGAAGTGCTATGGTGGTAAGGTCCACTGGGGAGTCATAGGAGGACAAATGACCCAATGGGTATTGAGTACTATCACTAGTCACATAGATGGGTCAATATTAGATGCTGGAGATGCTATTGAAAATAAGATGGCACACTACACTTGGGTTTTGCCCACAATTAAAAACAGATTTTTCCCCCTAGCTATACATATTTAAGCATTTTTCTGAAAGAGACAGTGGAAATGGAAATTCAGTTCGGCAAAAAATAAAAAACAAAACAAAAAAAAAAACCAACCCAAAACTATGAAGTAACTGAAATAAACAAGCAGATTAACAACTCCTTGGCACTGAAAAGTAGATTTTCCACCATTGAGCCTACAAAGGCAATACAGACTTTCAGAGCTCTTAGTCTGAAATGATTAACATATGCCAAATATGCTTGAAGACTGTCAAGGTTTCTATATATATTAGTAACAAAGGAAATGAAAATATGTGACATTCTTACACTCTAAAATCCTACTATAAGTATCTCAGCATGGGGACCACAATCATCAGTTTACACTGGAGGAGATCTATTTGGCACCTTCTAAACTATAGCAGTATTATTCTCTGGGTCTGGTCTACATGTTACACATATATTTTTATATATTTTCTATTTTATTTTTATAGACATTAGGGATGGAAGGGACCTCAGAAGATCATTGAGTCCAGCCCCCTGCCCAAGGGGCAGGAAGTCAGCTGGGGTCATAGGATCCCAGCAAGATAAGCATCCAGATTTCTCTTGAAGGTGTTCAGAGTAGGTGCATGAACCACCTCCAATTACAGGCTATTCCAGACCTTGGGGGCTCAGACAGTATAGAAAATGTTCTTTATATCTAGCCTGAAACAGTCTTGTAGTAGTTTATAACCTATCAACCTTGTCATCCCTTGGGGCGCTCTGGTGAACAAACGTTCCCCCAGATACTGGCGGTCACCCCGATAAACTTATAGGTGGCCATAAGATCACCCCTGAGCCTGCACTTTTCCAGGCTAAAGAACCCCATAGCTCTCAGCCTGTCATCGTAAAGTTTGTTTTCTGACCTCTGATAATGTGCGTGGCTCTTCTCTGCACTCTCTCAAGCTTCTCCACATCCTTTTTGAATTGTGGGGCCCAAAACTGGATACAGTAGTCCAGCTGTGGCCTCACCAAGGCCGAGTATAGGGGGAGAATGACTTCCCGGGATTTGCTTAAGAAGCATCTATGGATGCAAGCCAGCATTTTGGTCGCTTTACTAGCCGCAGCATCGCATTGAAGGCTTATGTTCATCTTGTGGTCAATGATGACCCCCCAAGTCTCTTTCTTCCGTAGTGTAGCACTGCCAAGCCTATAACAATGCTGCAGGTTTTTCCTCCCAAGGTGGAAAAACTTGGATTTTTCAGTGTTAAACACCATCAAGTTCTCATCCGCCCATTTGCTGAGCCTGTCCAGGTCAGCCTGGATAGCCCGCCTGTCTTCAGGTGTGGATGCTTTGCCCCAAAGTTTGATGTCACCAGTGAACTTGGCCAGTCCTCTTCTGACTCCAATGTCCACATCATTAATGAAGATGTTGAACAACATGGGTCCAAGGACAGAGCCTTGGGGGAGCCTACTGGTCACAGGGCACCATGATGATTGACTTCCGTCAATTACTAGCCTCTGGGTCTGACCATGGAGCCAATTTCTCAGCCAGTGGATCACGGCGGACCCAAGGCCAAAGTTTGCCAGTTTTGCCAAGAGGTGATCATGAGATACCAGATGGAAGGCTTTTTTGAAGTCAGGATATATGACATTAATCTCTTCTCTCCTGTCCAGGTGATAGGTCACCTGGTTGTAAAAAGAAATAAGATTGGTCAAGCAAGACCTACCTGCAATAAACCTGTGCTGGCTATCCCTCAGGATGTTTGTGTCAGCCTGTCCATTAAGGATGGCCTCTTAGAAAAGTTTATTAAAGACCTTCCCCGGGATAGAGGTCCGGCTGACGGGCCTGTAGTTTGGTGGATCCACTTTCCTCCCTTTCTTGAAGATAAGCACCACATAGGCCTTCTTCCTGTCTTTGGGCAGTACACCAGGGCACCAGGAGTTCTCAAAGATCCGTGCCAGGGGCTGGGCTATGATGCTTGCCAGCTCCTTGAGTACCCTGGGGTGTAGATTGTCAGGGCCAGCTGACTTGAAGGTATCTAGCCTTTCAAGGTGTTCCTTCACGAGGTCAGCATTGATGGAGGGCAGGGGAACCTCCCTCACCCGGACCTCCCTGTCCTATAGTGGGCATGGGCATCCCATGGGACTGATGAAAGACCAATGCAAAGTACCCATTTAATAGGTTGGCTTTTTCCTGGGTGTCAGTTGTCAGATGTCCCATCCAGTTTAGCAGGGGTCCAACGTTGCCCTCGCTTTTCCTCTGGCTCCCCACATATCTGAAAAAGGACTTGTTATTGTCCTCGATACTTGAAGTTAGTTGGAGTTCAGTTGCAGCCTTGGCTTTCTTGGTTTGCTCTCTGCAGGACTGGACCAGTGCAGAATATTCCTCCTTAGAATATCCTGTGCCCTATTGCTGCCTTTCCTCTGGGATGGAATAGAATTAGCTTGTGCACTGAAGATCGCTCCCTTGGGGAGCAACCACTGTTACTGAACTCCCCTTTTCCTGCTGTTATGTTCCCTTAGGGCCTCACTGACAAGCCTCCTGAGCATGTCAAAGTTGGCTTTTCTGAAGTCAAGGACTTCTGTGTTGCTGACTGACTTGCCAGCTTTACGGCAGATGGTGAAGGTGATCAGCTCACGGTCGCTGTCATCCAACTTCCCATTGATCAATAGGTCGCCAATTAGGTCATCTCCAGTTGCCAGTACCAGGTCCAGAAGTGCTTTACTTCTCGTTGGCCTGTAGACTTCGAGTCAGGTAGTGGTCATCCATGCACGATAGGAAGCTTTGCGACCACTTGGATTTTGCTGAGTGATCCTCCTACAAGATGTCTGGATAATTGAAGTCACCCATGACAACCATGGTCCTGGAGCATGCGACCTCAGCTAGTTCCCGGGTGAACTCCTGGTCAAACTCTTGATTTTGGGTGGGAGGTCTGTAGTAGACTACCACCATTGTGTCCCCTGTGCCATGTTCCCCATGGATTTTAACCCAGAGGGTCTCCAGTCATCCACCCTGGTCACCAAGATCAGCTTGTAGGGACATGTAGCTTTCCTTAACATAGAGAGCTACACCCCCCGCCCCTTTTATCTACTTGAGCTCTCCTGTACAGGGTATAGCTGTCTATACCCATGGTCCAGTCATGGGTGGAGTCCCACCAGGTCTCCAGTATCTCTGTGACGTCGTGATTATTTGTGTTAAGCAGGAGGATGAGTTCCTCTTGCTTATTACCCAAGCTCCTGGCATTTGTGTACAGGTAGGCAAGTGTCCCCTTTGGGGCTCTTACCTTGCCCACCGATTGAACCAGGGCTGGGCTCCCTTAAGTGCCTCAGCCTGCTGACTTTGCAAGGGTTGCTCAGTGGGCCAGCAGTGGCGGTAGTCTCCCCATCCCCCAGCAGGTTTAGTTTAAAGCCCAGTGGAGCAGGTTAGCCAGTCTGGCTGAGAAGAGGCCATCTCCTCCCAGAAGGTGGAGGCCATCTCTTCCCAGAAGCTTGCTGCCTCTCTCACCAGAGAGCGGGCTGTGGTCATGGAAGCCAAAGCCTTCCTGATGACACCAGCGCCGCAGTCTTTGGTTAACTACCTGGATCCTCCTCTCCCTTCTCAGCCAATACCCCGAGACTGGGAGGCTCAAAGAAAACACCACCTGTGCCCCCAGACCTTTTAGCCCTGCTCCCAAATCCCTGTAGCACCTCATGACCCGGCTGAGAGCACTCCCAGTCATTCTCAACTGTGAAGACTACACGAATAAGGCCCATACTGAGTCCTATAAAGAACTTGTGGTAGATCCCATACCAATACTCACCCATGAACTGAAAAAAAAATCAAATCCTTTCCATCCTAACTGCACAAAAAACTGTGTGCACTTATCTCCCGTATCAATAACTTTTTATATCAGTGGTTCCCAAATTCTGAGATTGCATACCACTAATTTAAAATGATACAACTTTAAGTACCACCAGCAAATGTTTCATACACATAGGTAACAGACTACATATTAAAACAACCTTTAGTAATCATCAAACATTGTTTTATTAGTTACGGTAGCCATATAAAACAATTGGAAATTGGAAAAAAAAGGACAGTGTAAACTTATCCATCCAGAGATGGTTTTGGGGATGTCTTTAGTGGGAGGGGTGAGCTTGCTTGACAGAGCACAGTATCCACATCTGGTGGGGGGCTGTGACTGGATGTGTAGGGTTTGGAACTGGGAGAAGTGGTGGGGTTCCTGCATGCCTTGCCAGGATGCAGGAAACTGTAGGTCAGGAGTGAGAGGCAGCAGCAAGGCTGAGGGGGCTGTGGCTTGGGAATGACAGACACACAGACACATACAGTGCCCAGCAAATATGTCTGTAGAGGGGGAGGGAAGGGATGGGGGTGCAGATCAAGGCCCCCATGGTGAGGGAGGGAGCGAGACAGGGACAGCGGCTGAGGTGAACAGGGTGTGTCCTGGGACAGAGCCATGGAAAGCTTGTCCAGGGGTGCTGGAGGGGGCACATGGCTCCCCACCACTTCCCATACCCCCAAGGGAGACATAGGGGGCACATGCCACCCCAGATCTGTGTGCAGGGCAGAGGTGGGCTGCCTGCTGTACACTAAGCTCTGTGCCCCACTACTGCTGCCTCGGGAGCCGTGCATGATGCCATGTGCCTTCCACCACAGGGCAGGCAGGAGACAGCGTGCAGCCAGAGCGCAGAAGGCACATGGCATTGTGCATGGATCCCGAGGCAGAGCCCAGCGCACAGCAGGCAACCAACCTCCACCCTGCACACAGCATTACACGCTATGCGAAAAAGAACTTCCTTTTGTTAGTTTTAAATTGATAGGATGCATCTATACGCATTGTTTACTGTGTATTAGCCTAATAACATTGTGCGGTAATATCATGACAAAAACCATGCTAGTAGCCGACTGCATTGTGTTATTAGGCTAACACACAGTAAGCATCACTAAATAACTGTTTGCCAGTGCTACTGCTTAGTAACTCTAGGTACTGCACATTTAGTTAGCACTTTATTAAGCAAGTACTAAACTAAATGTGCAGTATCTAAGGTGTATTAATGAACATGTAGATGCACCCACATTCTACTAGTTTTATTTTGTGACCTCTAGTTCTTGCTTTGTGAGAGAGTAAATAATAAATCCCTATTTACTTTCTCTTCTTCTCTTCATCATGTAATATTTTATAAACGCTTATCATGTCCCCCCTTCAAGTGTTTCTTTTTTAAGATGAACAGGCCTAGCCTCTTCAGTTTTTCCTTATATGGAACCTCCTCCATACCACTAAACATCCTTGTTGCCCTTCTCTGTACCTTCTCTAGTTCTTTTATAGCCTTTTTTTTAAATGTTAGGACCAGAAGTGGACACAGTATTCAAAGTGTAGATTCATCATGGATATATAAAGGGGTATAATGATGCTTTCAGTTTTGTTTACAATTCTCTTAATTATCTCTAACATTTTGGTTGCCTTTTTGGATGTCTGCCGAGCACTGTGCTGATGTTTTAGTGAACTGTCCATGAAGACTTCCAGATCTCTTTTCAGTGTGATAACAGCTAATGCAGAGTCCATCATAGTGTAGGTATAGTTTGGGTTATTTTCGCCCATATGTATCACTTTACATTTATCTACACTGAATTTCATCTGCCATTTTCTGCCCCTTTACTCAATTGTGCCAGCTACTTCCTCACAGTCTGTCTTGGTATTTATCACTTTGAATAATTCTGTCTCTTCTGAAAACTTGGCTACCTTGCTACTTACTCCCTTTTCCAGATCATTTATGAATATGTTAAACAGCACTGGTCCCAACACAGATCCCTGGGGGACCCTGCTGTTTGCTTCTTTCCAACCTGAAAACTGACTATTTACATTCTGCTTTCTGTCTTTGAGGCAATTTCTAATCCATAAACAGACACTCCCTGTAATCCCATGACTACTTAATTTAGTTAAAGCCTCTGATGGGGGAACCTTGTCAAAGGCTTTATGGAAGTCTAAAATACACTGTATCAAATGGATTGCCACACCCCACCTGCTCACTGATACACTCAAAGAAATCTAGTAGGTTGGTGATTCCCCTTTAACAAAGCTATCCTGATTGCTCCCCAGCAAGTCATGTTCATCCATGTACTGAACAATTCTCTATTTGAAATGATTATTTCTACTAGTTTTCCAAGGAACAGAAGTTAGGCTCATCGACCTGTGAGCCTCCAGAGTCTCCTGTGTCCCCTCTAGAGCCTTTTTTTAAAATATGGGAGTAACAGTGGAAACCCTCCAGCCCTCTAGTACTGAGGATGTTTTTAGTGATAGGTCACATACTACAGTTAGGAGTTTAGCAGTTTCTGATCTGAGCTCCTTCAGGACCTTTGGGTGAATGCCATCAGGTCCTGCTGATTTGCTACTGTTTCATTTATCAATTTTCTCCACAATATCATCTATTGAAACCTCAATTTGAGCCAGCTCCACTGACTAGTCCCTAGAGAGAAGCGGCTCTTGCGAGGGAATCTCCCTAACATCTCCCATAGTATCTCAGCAAAGACAGTCATCCATTAGCACCCCTTTTAAACTCTGCTCCCAGAGGCACAACTAATGCCCTGTAGGTCTTTAGCTTCTAATATACTTAAACAATTTTTTATCATTACCTTTTAATGTTTCTGCTCAAATTCTTTCTTTGCTTGTCTTATTACAAGGTTTTTTATTTTTATCCTTAGGATCGGACTTCTACTTTTTGAAAGAAACCTTTTTTGCTGGTATTGCTTCTACAGCTCTGTCATTAAACCATGCTGATTTTCTTTTGATTTAAGGTATGCATTTGCTCTGTACCTTCAATATGGTGTTCCAAAGCAATTCCTATGCTACCTGCAAGTTCTTCACCTCCTTAGGGGCCTGTTATCTTCTGTCTAACTACCTTTCTGGTTTTGATGTAGTTGCTCTTTTTAAACTTAAAGGCTACCATAAGTAGATTTTCTTCTAGTCTCCACTCCTATGTGGAAGCCAAACCCAATTGCATTGTGGTCACTACTGTACAGCAACTGCAGAGTAAAACTTACCTTTTGCACCAAATTCTGTGCAGTACTTAAAGGGCTATGTTATAGGACTTAATGGCCGTTCCTTTAGTAGGTTCCAGGACTAATTGCTGCAGGAAGCAGTCTTTTATAATGTCAAGGAATTTGGTCTCTGCATCCCAGCCTGATGTTAGATTGACCCAGTCTATCTGTAGATAGTTTAGTCATCTGGACTCTCCAGACGGGAACCAATTTTGTATAATTACTACTATTTTTAAACAACTGACCTACAAAGAGAGGGGAGCAGAAATGAGAATTATTATGTACTTTTTATTATATGATATATTAGAGACGCCAAAGAAGTACTCCTTTATTAAAAAAATTAAAATGCCAAAAAGCAACAGCAGCTGTTTTTCATTTTAGAAATATTAGGAATGTCAAATGTAGTCTTCCTTGATTTTGTAATATGACTCTGAGTCATGCTATGATGTACATGTGTACTGCACACTTTCTTAGCCAGTAAATGAGGGGGAGTGGATGCTGAATCTTTAATAGTGATTTCATTTATTACAATTGGTTATAAAGAAACATGACATTTAAACAAACTGTATTGAAAAGCAAAAAAGCCAAAGCAAGCCTCCAAATGTGGTTTTCAACATACTGAGGAAAACTCACTTCTCTGCTCAGATAAATGTAATTTGATTGGTATCTGTGATGTGATAACTTTTCTAGTTCTCTAACGGTCCATAAAGTATCTCGGGGAAAAAAAACCAAAATACTCCCCCGGTCACCCCGAACTGAGAAAAAATAATTTCCAATGTAAAAAAATAAGCAGGGAAAAAAAACCCAAACAAAATCCTCCCTCCCCCACCCCGAAACCAGATATACCTCATTATCAGGGATCTGGGTTTTCCATTTCCCGTGGAAAAACAATCCCCCCACAAATTTCCCTTTTTAACTGAGAAAACTGTGGATTTCTCATTTTAATGGAGAAATGTGGATTTTCCACCTTTGCAAAGAACTCTCTGCAGGTGGGCAGAGCTCCAGCCAGCATGGGTGGGGGGAGTGGAAGGAAGGTGGTCAGGCAGGGGGCGCCATTTGCATGTGTGCACTCATACATGCACATGGCCACCAGGCAACCTGGAGAGCAGCTTCCTGCAAGTAATTTGTGTGTGTGTGTGTGTGGGGGAGTGGAAGGAAGGTGGTCAGGCAGGGGGCGCCATTTGCATGTGTGCACTCATACATGCACATGGCTGTCAGGCAACCTGGAGAGCAGCTTCCCACAGTTAAGTCTTGGGGGGAGGGATTGAGGCCCCCATAGAGAGGGAGGGAGGTGG
>NW_017728950.1:15059353-15088468 GCF_001723895.1 Crocodylus porosus | reverse complement strand
CACTGTGCACACTCCTGAGGGGAGTAGGGAGGCACGAACCCCCCCAGATCTGTGCGCAGGATGGGTGCATGCTGCCCACTGTGGGCTTGGAGCTCCCCGTCTTGCTGCCCTACCCCTGGGGCCTCTGCCACTCAGCGGACAGGACCTGGCATAGCCGGGCAGAGAGGGGCCAGGTGGGGAGCTTGTTGCTGCTGCTGCAAGCACTGCATTACCACAGTGAGACAACCCCTGTCTCCTGGCAACTGCAGGGCTGGCGGTGCCGAGTTGTGCCCTTCGCTGCTGCCAGGTGGGCAGGAGTCATCTCATCAAGGCTGTGTAGGGCTCCAAGTGGTGGCATTGAGCTTCCCTGCTCAGCTCTACTCTGCCCTGGTGTGCTGGGTTTTACCCACTGTGCCGTGGAAGCCCTGGGGGGAGGGCAGCAGGGCAAGGAGACCTGAGCCCACAGTGGGCAAGGCCCCCTTATGAGCACCTCTCTGGCCATGCTGCCTGTGGAGGGAGGGGGGGAAGGAGCTGGGCTCCAGGCTCTGATCTGCTGTGGCAGCCAGGGCTTGGTTGCTGCTGCAGGGGGCTGTAGACCTAGGCCCCGGCTCTGTAGCCCTGGCAGTTGTGGCTCCTTCCAGCAGGGCTGGGAGGGAAGGGCACCAGTAGGGATGGGGAGCTGTGGTTGGGGAACAAAGGGCACCAGATGGGGTGGGGAGGGCTGTAGGTGGGGAGTGAGGCGACTGGACCTTTATCCTGGTGAGGTATGGAGATAGGGAAGCTCTGATTTTCCAGGATAAAAAGCCCAAAATCAGATATCAACATTTATAGGTACTTAGAATTTATTTTAGTATTGTGACTGAGGCACTGGTAGGCTCTCAAATTGCTTTACAGTTGTAGATATATCCATAAAACATTGTATTCAATTGATGCGCACACGTGTGCGTGCATGCGTGGGCATAATGGCATTTCATTTTGATCGTGACATTTGGGGTGTTTAATCGGAGAATCTGCAGGAGTTATCAGAGAACCAGTGATTTTTAAAACAGAGAAAACCAGGATCCCTACTCATTTTTCAGGTAGTTTAGAAGGTTTCTCTCCTACTCCCCTCCCCACCAAATGACCCCCCCTCCCCAAAATCCCCACTTTTTTTTTGCCTTGTGGACGAGCTGAAAAAGCAATGACTTTCTCTTGCAAGTATGTAGCAAATGCAAATCTTAGACTTGTCTCTTGTTGCATGGCTGAAAGTAGTCTCTTACTTAGCCAGGGCAAGGTGTCTTTAGCCTCCTTTCAAACACTGCCCATGACTATTCACTGTAGAGAATTTAGTACAGCCGAATCGCATCTTATGCAGGGGTAACATGCTCAAGTCAGTGCATAAGGTGAAAATCGCGTATAGTTGAAATCACCCTTCCCGCTGCACTCCTCCCCCCTCTTGTTCTTTGCCTTGGCGTCCTGCCAGAGCATGAGTGAGCTGCCACCCCCCAGGCCGTGCCGGCACGTGCAGGCAGTACCATGCAGCGCTGAACTACGCGCTGTGCCCTGGCCAGCACCCAGCGGCCAGCCCCAGCAGCTGAGCACGTATAGCTGAATTCGCATAAGATGAGACTCGACTTGTACAGAGAAACAAGTAATGAATATATAAACATACTATCATACATAACTGCCATTCCTGCAGGTTATTTACATCCATTATTGCTGTGAATTTACCTGCATTCATACAACTTAAAGGAAGACAGGGATATAAAAGTTTAATCTATTTTTCTATTGGCTACATCACATGAAACCTGAATGGAGTTCTTTAAAAAAGTGTCTCCCTCAGTATTTTGGTTGCATAAATTTAGGACAGTTTCATGCCTTCCCACATTCTAACAATATTTTTTCAAATCTGTAGGAAATTCTACAAAAAATATTTTAAAAAATAGAAAAATAGTACATTTCCAGTGTAAACTTTTTCTTCCTAAAAACACCTCCAGCTAAAAAGACTAAATCTATTTTCCTAACAAATCTACAAGTTTGCATAGACAAATCTATGTAAGATTTCCTAGACAAAATTGTAGATTTCCTAACAAATCGACAAGTTTCAATTCTGAGCATCAACCTATCTTAACATACTTTTGTTAAATACTTGGCTTACACATGGGAACAAAAATGTAAATGCTTCAAACTCTCAAGCAACAATGGTATTTCTACTAAGCCAAACCAACTGAAGACAGCAAATAATTGAAATCAATGTAATACAATACAAGCCACGCTCAAATCACAAACTGAAATATGCAGTTTTTGTTAAAGCAGAATTAGCTGTTATGTCTGCAGCTGATGCTTGTATACAAATACACACAAACACACTTTTTTAAAACTATTGAACTATTCTGGTTATAGGTGTGACTTCATACCGATATAATTAAGTAACATAGCTCCTCTGTATGGTCATAATTATACTGGTATAAAACAGGTTACTAAAAATGGGGACTGGAAATACCACACACTTTTTAGGTTTGATGACCCTATCAGACAACTCTGTTTTCAGTTGCTCATAGCTAACTTTGCCAAACTTTAACTGACATTTTCTAAGGGTCTGCCTTAGGCGGAACATTTTTGGAATTTGGTTCAATCGCTTCTAAAAATGAGGCTAGAGAAAAACACGCTTTTTAACATGATAAAAGCAATGTGTGGTGAAGTACTACAGACACAACCATAGTAAAAGAATAACCATTTTAACTTTGTTTATAAAATGTATTTAAGGAGGGGATAAACTCTTGTGAAAACTAGTCCTAAATATCTCTAAGCTCCAAGTTCAAATGATTAAGTTTTGAAGTAATAAGACTGAGTCTTGAAGAATCAGTCCTGCAGACAATTTTTATACCTGAATGCAACATTCTTCACATCATTAATTGTCTTTGGAAAAATAGTAACATCTTCTGTCTGCCATGGAAAATTCTCAGGAAACTGTGGTTTAATATACCTAGAGTCATTTCTTTCCAAATAGATACAGAAAAAGGATACAATAAATCAACTGTATACTTTTGATTCCCTTGTTATCTTCAGTTATTCTATATCTGTACTAAAAAAATAATTTATTTAAAATACTTTTTTCTTCAGTAGAACTCTGATTAGGCACGTGTCTTCAATATTTCACCTGCAAGCAACTTACAATTCAGTTTTTCATTAAGAAGTTTTGACACTTTCTTACAGACAGATACTGCAGGATTTTAAATAAAAAAATCACTATGACAAGAAAATTATTTTATACTTTTAGCACATACAGACGCTATATACACGTATACAGGACACCTGAGTGACAGCCTAGATATACTTTTATATGCCTCAAGCTAGTGAACTGATGTAAAAGGCAACCTATCAGTTTTCCAACAACAAAATAAATGCGATAATCATATAGTTAGGATATGTGAATAATTATAGACTTAAATAACCTGATGGCAATATTCTAGTAGTTGCTATCACTATAAATGCAAAAAGGCAAGAAGCTATTAAGGCAGAGAAGGACAAAATGAGTTTCAGACAAAAAATACAATTTGAATCAAAATTCTGTACTGAATGTTCTCATAGGATATCCATTTAATTCAGCGGAACCTTTTCAGGCCAAAATTTGCGTCATAAGTAGAACAAAGAAAAAATAGTGGTAATAGCAGTAGTAAGTTTTGGTAGGTCTCACAAAAATAACAGCTGCTTTTTTGTCTGAAAATTTCCTGGCAGTGACATACGGCAAAACACTCATCTTGCCAGACTTGCTTGATGATGACTGTAAGAATGCAATCACACTCTGATTCTGGCAATTTTTAAAAATGGCAAATTTTGGAAGCTAATGCTGATAATAATCCAGTATAGAAATACTGAAGTGTAAGCTAGAGACAATCATAATGTATAAGAGACTAAATGACAGGCTATCACATCAACATTAAACTAAGAGGCAGAAAGAAGCCTACATACAGTAATTATTTCTCTGTGGATTACAAAGTGCAAACATAATTTTTTCATAAGCAAAGAATGTTAAAAATCCATGAGTAATTATCTGTTTATGCTGCCATTAAAGAAACTAACAAAACCAGACATTTTACATCATTAACAGAAATCTGTCATTATAGAAAAGTTGTTTTTTTTGCTGTCAGCACAAAAATTGTAGTGATTCTGCTCCCTTTTGTAGTCAATGAAAAGATTCCTATCGACTAAAGTGGGCTTTGTATTGTCTAACCTTATGGAAACAAAAGGCATCCGCACTATTCTAACTATATATACTTTCAATCATAAAATGCTTAGTTCAAACTAAATTAAAATTATAAGGATATATTTAGGAATGTCATAAAAACTGAAAGGGACCACCTCCACATTTAAGAAGACCAGTAAAGGTAGTTAAGATTGTGCTTTTCAAATGAGAAATCTCAAATATTAATTCTCTCCTTGCCTCAGCAATGTCTTCCATCATCCTCTTTCCTTTGCCTGTAGGATAGTTAAAATATGTATTGCTGAATACCAAATTTTAAATGATTTCATACATAACTCAATTTGACATCACATTTACTGTTACTAACCTTTACACAGTTTTATGCAAGTGCTCTAATTAAATGCGCCAATCACAAAACTGGTTGTCCCACAGTTTCATATGGCCTAATCATACAAAGTGCTGAGTGTCCTTAGATCAAGCTCCTAATGCAGGGGTGTCAAAAATATGGATTATAAACAGCATCCAGCACTCAGACCCATGCCATCTGGCTTGCAGGGCTCCTATAAGACTGGAAATTTGGCAGCGGGACAAATAGTGACAGCATTACATTTGCTACTGAAGAAGAATGCATATTCTTTTCTTTTCTTATGCTTGCGCCCTTTCTTTGGGAAAAAAAAGAAAAGGAAAAGGATTGGGCTAAGGCCTAATTGCCCCAGTAAAGCAGGACTGGGTACTCTAAGTACTACCACAATACAAATAATTTTCCACTACTGTAGATTTAATACATTCATCTCCCTTGCTAACTGTTACTAACTGCAAGCTTATGTACACTTATCTGAAGATAGCAAAATCATGAAATTTTAATTTTTTAAATTTATATCTTACTAGATGCTTAGCATATATATTTTTGAGTCATTAGTTGAAATATATATAAACCCTTTCCAAACACTAATTTACGCTTATTTTACGCTGAAAAAGTATGGAAAATAGTCATAATGGAACATAAAATCTCTGTAGGTGGAAGGAATTAACAACAAATATCTTGACTTTGTGTCTACTATGCAAAAATAATATTCAGCATTCCACAGCAAATTAAAAACAGATCATTTTTACCAATGAAAATAAACCTATTCTGAAAATGAAAACAGTCACAGGATGTTTTGCTTCAGATATTTGGATATTCAAGTTAATGAAGGGGTAAATAATATATGATGCATTTTATCTGACCTGCAAAACATTATTAGGTATTAAAATAAAAAGAAAACCACATCTTATCAAAAATAATAAAGGAAACTATGAATTATGGGAGAAGAACCCCCTCCTCCCAACCCCCCCCAAATAAAATCAAATTACTTAGCAGTACTGAGATAAATATGCACCTCAAGCACTCTGGTTCAGAAACTTTTTTTTTATTCTAACAGTACTTGCACAGCACACACACGCCCTCTTCCTCTCTTTTTATACTTCATGTCTAGGCAAACAGGTAGGGTGGACTTTCTGGTCCTCAGTTCTTCCCAACCCCAGTGTCAGGGACTCTGAGGAAGAAAGGAGAGTGGGCAGGATGAGGAACGTGCTTCTTCTATACACTGCATTTTGAAGCACTCAATGCACTTTTGGATGTGTCAGGTAAGAAAATGAATGCCTACACAGATTTTTTGAAAGGTTTACTTCTATGCAGATAAAAAGAGAAGTGTCTTTTTACACCAAGCATCTCTATATCAACTCTGGAGAACAGAGGTTTTGGGAAAAGCACTAGCAGAGGGATTTGTTGGCTGAAATAAGGTTGTCACTGAATTTTAGGCAGAAGTGCTTGCAGTGAAGTCCATAAGGAGAGCTAGTTTGTGTAAAAGACCATGTGGAGTGTTGGGGTTTCCCCTGCCTGAAACCTGTTTGCAAGGAAACTGGCTTATTCCTCATCTTCCTCCAACTGAGGAACCAGCTACATTGAGATCTTGAGGTGCAGGAGACTGAACTTGATGGCTCTAACAACCCAGTTTTATGCAACCAACACACACGTAGGCAGAAATAAGCTCCGACAACCCAAGTTAAAGCTACTTTTATATGCTGAACTAAATTAATCCCACAGAACATTTAACATGGCATTATTATATAATTATGAAATGCATTCAAACTTGCTCAACAGCAGCAACATTTTTTTTCCCCTGGATCTTCTAACCTTATTTTATCTCCCACCTGCCAGTGGCTGTCTCAACTCTGCCTCCTTGGTTATTGGTCACACTATTTTCTATTCTCTGTGCCTATCTACCACTTGTTCACACTGAATCATTTGCCTCTACCTCTCATCACTAGCGCTTAGGTCTCACCCACCCTTTTTGCTGAAGTAATCAGCAGGGATCCAGGTTTTTTCTCCCCATGGAAAAATGAAGAAAACCATGGATTTCCCCTTTTTACTGGAGAAAAATGTGGATTTCTCATTTTAATGGAGAAACCTGCAGATTTTGCAGTTTTGCAAAGAGCTCAAGCTGGCAGAGTTCCAGCCTGAAAGGGGTTGGGAGGGAGCAGGAGGAGGGTTGTCAGGCAGGGACTGCCATGTGCATGTATTCAGTGCTGAATAGAGAGGAATAATCACTTCCCTTGACCTATTGACAACACACCTACCAATAGAGCCCAGGATCTGGTTAGCCTTTTTGCCAACAAGGGCACACTCCTAGCTCATATTCAGCTTATTGTTCACTGTAATCCCTGTCAAAGATCAAAGTCTTTGATTTCAGATGCCGATGGCAAAAGGTCAGATGCCAAAGGGTCAGAAGCTAACACAACAAACTCTGTGGTTGTAATTTATGCCTCTGTATTAACAGTGTTGCATATACACACCCCTGTCTGTGCCTCGTTTCAAATTACTTGAGTTCCATATGAGAGAGAGAGAGAGAATCTGACCTTGATGAGGTGGAATGCCGGGCTAGCGATTCCGGCACCGCTTGGGGGGCTGCGGGCTTTACGGAGCGGGCGAGCACGTGGCTTGTGGGGCGGGATTGGAGGTAGCTTTATGACCGCCTTCGAGGTTCACTGAGCTGGCGCAAGTAGACGACTTAGAGTAAGTTGTTAGTTTTCTATAATAAGCTTGTAGGATGTCTGTTGGCTCACGGGGTTCTGGACCAAGCCCTTGCTTTCCACCACTGGAACTAGTTCAATGATGGGTGCGGCTGCCGACTCCTTAAGTCCCAGAACTAGTCAACAGCTCACTGAGATGGGATGTTAGTAATAGAAGTTATTACAGAGTAAATATAAGGTGAAGTAAAAATTTGTTTTATTCACTCACCTGGCCTCACCCTCTTAAGAATAAGAGGGGAGACCGGCTGGAACCAAGCTGCAGTAAATATAAGTATAAAAAGCATAGATATGCTGTCTAAGCTGCGAAGAGAGGCAATCGAGAGATGGAGTCTCCGATGTTTCTTCAGTTACAGTATGCTGGATACAAAGGGGGTCTGTTGGCCCACAGGGTTCACTAGCGAGCCCTTGCTTTCCACCCCTTGCAGGATGGGTGAGGCTGCCCACTAGTTAGTCCTAGGGCTGGTCAACAGCTCATAAATGGGATGGTGGATAACAAAACTGTAACACAGTGAATCGTTGTCAATTGTTGGATTTTCGAGGCCTTGGTTTTCGCTGGGATATGCCCAGATGGAGAGCTGAAGACCAGCTACAGGGTGATCAGGCCTGAAGGGTCATCCAGTTGTCGTCTCTGCTACTTCCTGCTTTTTTACCTCTTCTATAGATGTTGGTTGGACTGCATCTGTGACACTAACTATGATATAAGCTAAGCATACAGGGATAGGATAGTTTCTTTTACATAATAGTTACTAGGTAGATTTTCTACATAAGTTTTGTTTCTACAGGAATGACACTTACAGATAAGAAATGAAACTTACAGAATACACATGTGCAGCTTAATACAAGCGTGGAAAAGTACAAGGTTTCCATTTTGATTAACAGCCAAAACTACAAGGTCACATAAATGTGAGAGTGTCACGTGGCAGTTATACAGAAATAAAATAAGACATTTACACTCGACAGCCCAGCACAAAAGATAAAGTATCTATAGTAACGAGATTAGCTGACTTTAGTAAAGTTGTAGAATTAAATATACTACGTGCGCCATCCTGTGACCAAACAGAACCAGTACCACCCAAGTAAAAATAACCCCCCTCTTTTTATGAAACCTGAGCAAACAAAGAAAACACAAGTGCCAACTCATTAATTATGTATAATTGGCGTATAGTAATTGGTCACCTGTGTCAGATAAAACTTTGAAAGAACTTCCGCCCAAAGCAGAGAACAGAGAACTGCGTATACACTCAAGAAGAACAGATCGTGCACGAATATTTCTCTCCGCCTATGTTATCCTTCTGGCGTATCCCCATTTATCTCTCTATCTCTGATGTTATCTTTCTTATCAAGAGCTCTTACTAATCTGCAGACTGCAACAGCTTATATGAATCGCTCGGAAGCAACTGTCTTACCCACCCTGTAAACGCTGGGTAGCATGATATCTGCATGCTGTAACTGAATGAATAAATCAACTCCACTGCCTACGCTCTAACCATCAGAAGCGCAAGTAAAATAAATCTTTTGTGAAAACATCACGTTGTGTTTAAATCATCCTGACTCCTGTTCACCGTTATCACCCACCTGCCCGGTCATAAATCCCCCTCCTCACGCCAAGCCGGTCGTGCCGACCCAGGCTCGCAGGTCAAGGGTGCACCGGCTTATGGGGCGCGACAACCCCCAGGTCCTTTTCTGCGCAGCTGCTGCCCAGCCAGTCAGCGCCTAGCCTGTACCAATGCATAGGATTGTTCTGTCTTAAGTGCAGGACTTTGCACTTGTCCTTGCTGAACCACATGAGATTTCTTTTGCCCCAGTCCTCTGATTTTTCTAAGTCACTCTGAATCCTACCCCTACCCTCCAGTGTATCTACTACTCCCCCAGTTTAGTGTCATCTGCAAACTTGCTGAGGGTGCACTCTATGCCATCTTCTAGGTCACTGATGAAGATAGTGAACAAAGCCAGCCCCAGGACTGACCCCTGGGGCACTCCACTTGATACCAGATTCCAACTGGACAACAAGCCATTGATTACTACTCTCCGAGCCCAATGCTCCAGTCAGTTTTCCACCCATCTTATAGTCCATTCATCCAGTCCATACACCTCCTTAGCTTGCCTGTGAGAATACTGTGGGAGACCATATCAAAAGCCTTGCTAAAATCAAGGTACACCACATTCACTGGTCTCCCCGCATCCACAGACCCAGTCATCATCATAGAAGGCAAGCAGGTTGGTCAAGCAAGACTTGCCCCTGGTGAATCCATGCTAACTGGTCCTAATCACCCTTTTCTCCTCCAAGTGCTTAGAAATGGATTCCTTCAGGATCTGCTCTATGATTTTTCCAGGGATCACGGTGAGGCTGACTGGTCTGAAGTTCCCTTTCTTCCCTTTCTTAAATATAGGCACTATGTTTGCCCTTTCCAGTCATCTGGGACCTCTCCTGATGCTATGAGTTTTCAAAGATGTTAGCCAGTGGCTTTGCAATCTCATTAGCCAACTCCCTCAGCACCCTCGGGTGTATCCCATCTGGCCCCGTGGATTTGTACACGTCCAAGCTTTTCTTAGTCCATAACCTGTTCGTTTACTACTGAGGGCTGCTCACCTCCTCCCCAAACTGTGCTGTCTAGTGCAGTAGTCTGGGAGCTGACCTTGCCTATGAAGACTGAGGCAAAAAAGGCGTTGAGCACCTCGCCCTTTTCTGCATCCTGTGTCACAAGGTTTCCTCCCCAGTTCAGTAAGGGACCCACACTTTCCCTGATCCTCTTCTTGCTACTAACATACTTGTGAAGGAGAATAAGAAGAGTTTCTACATCCCTTGGTAGCTGCAACTCTAATTGTTCATTGGCCTTCCTGACTTCATCCCTGCAAGCCTAAGCAATGCTTTTATATTTTTTGCCAGTTATTTGTCCAAGTTTCCACTTCTTATAAGCTTTCTTTTTGTTATTTAGTTCAGTGAAGAGTTCCATGCTAAGCCAAGCTGGTCTTCTGCCATACTTGCTAGTATTCCTGTGCTTCGGGATGGTTTGTTCCTGCACTCAGTAAGGTTTCTTTCAAGTACAGCTCTCCTGAACTCCTCTCTCCCTCAGTCTGGCTTCCAAAGGGATCCTGCCTATGAGTTCCCTGAGTGAAACAAAGTCTGCTCTTCTGAAGTTCAGGGTCCTTACTCTGCTGCTCTCCATCCTTCCTTTCCTCAGGAACCTGAACTCTATCATCTCACGGTCACTGCTGCCAAAGTTGCCATCCACTACTACATTCCTCACCAATTCTTCCCTGTTTGTGAGCAGCAGGTCAAGAAGAGCATGGCCCATAGTTGGCCACTCCAGCACTTGCACCAGGAAGTTGTCACCAATACTTTCGCACTGCTGTACTGCCCTTCCAGCAGATGTCAGAGTGATTGAAGTCCCCCATGAGAACCAGGGCCTATGATTGGGTAACTTCTGCTAGCTGTTTGAAGAAAGTCTAATCCACCACTTCCTTCTATGGTAGATGTTCTGGAGATATGCTGGAGGGTAGGGCTAGGATTCAGAGTGACTTAGACAAATTGGAGAATTGGGCCAAAAGAAATCTCATGACATTCAACAAGGACAAGTGCAAAGTCCTGTACTTAGGACAGAACAATCCCATGCACCAGTACAGGCTGGGGGTTGATAGGCTGGGCAGCAGCTCTGCAGAAAAGAACCTGGGGATTATATTCAGCTTATTGTCCAATGCAAGTCAGCAGTGTGCCTTTGATGCCAAAAAGGCTAATGGCATGCTGGGCTGCATTGGTAGGTATGTTGCCAGTAGGTCAAGGGAAGTGATTATTACCCTGTATTTGGCACTGGTGAGGCCACATCTGGAGTACTGTGTTCAGTTTTGGGCCTGCAGGCTGCACTGCTCAAGCAGGGAGACGAGGGAGACAACGTGGCTCCATAGAACCCCTGCCAACCTGGCCCCATGCTCCGGCTGCTCCACTCTGGGCCACACTGGCGCTGGCCCTGGTGCTCTGGCATGGGCCGTGTGCTCCCATCTGGCTGTCACTGTGCTCTGCTCTGCCCATCAGCCGGCACCACATGGCTCCCAACTTCAACACCAGAACTGCAGGAGCTGGCCTGGCTGGCCCTGAGGACTGGGGCAATTGACCATGGTCCTCCTCTGTCTGCCTCCCCCCTCCTTCTTATCTGTATTTCCCTCAGCACAGGAAAGCAGGAACAGTTCCAGACCAGAAACCCTCAGAAGCCCCTGCCAGGCAGAGGCTTATAGCTGGGGTTTGGGGGGAGATTTGGAGGGGGGAAGGGCTGGGCTGGGTTGAGCCGGATTTGCTGCTGCGGCCATTTAGTTCTGCCACCTGCTCCCCCAGGTCCTATTGCTCCTGGATCCTGTCATCTTTGACAGGCAGCCAGGAGCAGATAAATATTCATTTTTTTTAAATACTGTAGGGGCCCTATGGGCTGGATAGAATTGCCTGGGGTGCCAGATCCAGCCCACAGGCCATATTTTGCCTGCCCCTGATCTAAAGTCAAAGATGATGAAGGAGATCTAAACTAAAAAATTGAGAGAGACAACATGAGACTCTCAAAATGGCTAAAAAATGGGTTAAATAAGAATAAACAGATAGACTTTGAATAGCTGTAGGCCAAACACAGAACAGACTTCAAAACTCTTAATCTCAAGGTACAGCTGTTTAGACGAACTGAGGAGTTTGAAGTACACACTTCCCTTTATGCTTTGAGTAGAGGAGGAGGAGAAGAGTGAATGAGTTTGTGAGTAGAGTTACCACAGTAACGCCCTGAGCTTGAGTGCTTACAGAACCTGCTCCTCCACAGTGCTAATGTATAAATGGGCAAGCACTTGAAAGAGACATAGCAAAGACAGAAAAGGAACTGGGGAGCTACATTTTATTAAAATACACTGACAGTTGTACCTTTTGTAACTGTTCTTGTGAGCAGAGATTGCATTCATGCAGGAGCATGTTCAAAGTAAAGCCTTGTTTTGCAGAGCCATATAATACAGAAACTTAATAGCAGAGGAGCTTTACAATTAAGATCCTTAGAATAATAATTCTAAAAATGGAATTTTGTAAGTGCCTGTTTATAGATAGGATTCTGAGAAAAACAAAACTCACCTTAAGGACTAAAGCATGCAGCTAGATGTGTCTATGAACACCATTATTGATGAAAAAATTCCCAAAGCCCAGGAATTCCATGGCATAAAAATCTTTCTTTGCAAGTTTGCTACAGTCATACTCAAAGAAAAATGAAGGAGTAGATGCAGGAGATTATTCGGTAAGATTAAACAAAAGAAACAAAACAAAACAAAAAACCACCAAAACAAATCCTACCACTTTCCTTTTTTTGGGTAACAAAACCTTACTGTGCTTAAAGTGTTCCAATGCAATATCAACAGTTGCTTTACTTCTGGGCCTTTGTATCGTTCAGTAATTCCATCAGTGAAAAGCCTAATGCTCTTGAACTCTTGGCCGTGCTACTTACCACAGTAACAGACATCAGCGTCACAATGTCTTAACCCATGATTTTTTTGAGATACAGACTTGCTGCAGAAGTCTTTTTAAAAACTCGAAAGTACCTTTTCCCCAGTACTATAAATCCTATTTCCTGGAAGTCTGTCCCCAGCTTTTCTCCTGTACGGAAATTTCATGCCCTACCTTTGAGAGCATGTCCTACTGATTCCCTGTCAGCAACACTGCAACCCTTTTTGTTCTTATCCTTTTTTGGCCATCATGTGAAGGAATGGTACAGAAGACAACACAGCAGAACTCTTACTAGACTTGTGCTATGTCAGACCCAAGAAGTCTTTCTTTTTTTTTTTTTTAATAGAGAATATGCTACATTACTCTTCAAATAGGAGATTAACCCAATTTTATCCATGGAACTATTCTTGCTGTATATGCTGGAGACTCCATAGACTAGAGAAATCACCAGAAACCTTTAGCAGCAGGCTGTACAGTTACTATACAGTCACCATAAAAAAAGAGGTCAAGCTTATTATGGGGAGATGGCCACATTTCATGTTTAGTTATACTTCATGGACATGGATGCAAAATTTCAGATTTCAGACTCCTCACGATCATTAGTTAGAGCACAGAGATCATGGGGAGAAGACAGCCTTTATGGAGTACCTAAACTTGTTTCTATCATTTGTTACTGATTCAGTATGATTCTGTTAAAAATACCTACCTTTAAGGGCACTTATTACTGCTTTTTGTTTTATTCCCTTCTCTGTTGCTGCTTATTTACTCTCTATGCAAATTTCCTTTGCTCTTTCCTCCAAATTCCATCCTGCAAAGCAACTCCTAATCATGACCCCCTCAGACATTCCACCTGCTAGTGACATCAGGAATGGAATAGTTATTATTTAACTAAGCATCTTCATTGGATTTCAGAGGAGACATGTCAACAAGATTAACAGAGAACAGGAAGTTCACACACAATTACGATTTTAGGCTGTCCGTAGACTCAAACAGACGTCATGATGCTGGCTACATGCTATGAAAGATTTTGTCTGCTATTGCAAGAGTTAGAATTTTTTCTTTTAAGTGAAAGCTTTGACTGGGCAAAATTAAGTCAGTCATTTGAGCCACAAACATGGAATGCCAATAAAAAATAAATAATGAATAAGTCCAGTTCACTTAGCCTTTTATGAGGTGAGTCTGAGGGAACTGGGCTGATTTAATTTGGAGAAGAGAAGACTGAGGTGGGATTTAATAGCAGCCTTCAGCTACCTGAAGGGGGGATCCAAAGAGGATGGAGCTAGACTGATCTCAGTGGTCGTAGGTGACAGAAAAAGGAGCAACAGTCTCAAGTTGCAGCAAGGGAAGTTTAGGTCAAATATTAGGAAAAACTCTCACTAGGAGGGTAAGTAAAGCACAGGAACAGGTTACCCAGAGAGGCTGTGGAATCTCTTCCCCTGGAGGTTTTTAAGACCTGGGTAGACGGTCTTGGCTGAGATGATCTAGTTAGGGATTGTCCTGCTTTGAGCAGGGGGTTGGACTATATGACCTCCTGAGGTCCCTTCCAACCATAATATTCTAAGACTCTATGAATCTAATGCCAAATACATAACAGACGTGACCAATTACCTAGCTGCCTGTGACTGGAGGACACGAGTTCCACCTGCTTTAATGACAAGCCACTTCTACTAAATTGCAATTTGTAGATGCACGTCATAACATACAAATATAATTCCAGATTATAGGCATAATTATCTATAATAGTTATTTTAATGTATTTTTAAACTCACCATTTTGCAGACACTCTCAAAATTAATTTCTTTTTCAAGAGCAAATTTGGTTACTTGATCTGGTTTAATTTCCTGTGGAAGAAAACATTACTTATTCTCTTTAAATATAAATAAAAACAGTATTTCATTATATAAATGTCTATTCCAAAGGGAAATCTTAGGGGTTTACTAGAGTTTGGGGCTTTCCCATTAATCTCAAAGGATAAATGATCAGTGCCTAAAAACAGCAAACACAAATATTCCTCTGAATTTTATGGATATGTTTAGTGAACCTGCTTCCAAGATTCACTAAAGCTTACTCAGGGTCTGATTCTGTGCGTTAATATCATACCCATTGCAAAAATATCTGATTATACTGAATGAACGGATTCTGCAAAATCATGATCTTATTTATAGAAACATTCAGTTGCCTCAATCTGTGTTAAAATATAGACTGTAAAAGGTTAAGAAATGCCAATTTACCACAGACACTGAAATTACTATGAGACCTCTAAGCATATATAAATACATAGGTTTGATTAAAACCTTGAAATTGAGGTTGAAAGGGAAAACTACTTACCTGTAATTCTGCTTCACTAAAGACACCATCTGTGCAGGGTTCTCACTGTTGGATCTCAGCATTGCCATTAGGAGATGAGACCCAGCAGTGAGAAACCCAATATAGATGCTATCTTTAGGACTCTATTTTTCTGAACCATGCCCACAATGAGGACAGATGTTTATAAATATGAAAAAAAAATGAACATACTTGGAAGCTACATACAATCAAATAATCTTGGAAGCTACATATATTCAATAGTCAGTTTAAAGATCTTATATTGCCTTACACATTTTTGTCCAAGGGCACTTGAGCAAATAAACCATATTACAGATCAACTGCTTGCCAGCAATCCATTTCAAAATAGATTTTATACAGCTAGGCTACATGAAGTGACTTTTCCATGTATTTGTTGTTTTGAAAAGTACAAGTCCCTTATAAAACCGTGTAAAGGAAGGAATTGAACCGTGTTTGTCAGTAGTGTTCTGGTTTACCTTTTACCAGGATGCTTGTAGTGCTAAGCTGTGGAAAAAATAAATCTATACACTAGGTATTCAAAATAGTAGAAATTTGGAGGCTCACAAGATTCTTCAATGTGCTGCACTTGCACCTGGAAAACGGTTTCAAATCCAGACACCCCATTATAAGAAAGGTATTAAGTGAAGGAAGCTCAAAGCAACTAGAATGATGACTGGTCTAGAACAGGTAACAAGTAAGTAAAGACTAACATATATACAACAACAGGTAGGCTGTTGTTTTTCACATAACATCTGAAAAATATAAACATAAAAAAGCAAGCCACCTCATCCTCACAAGGTTGTTATTGATCTTGGTATCATTTTCACTTACTTAAAAGGGCCTTCCAGACCTCTAATTATCCCACTTCTTTCAGCTTTTTACATTTCATCATATTGCTCCCTTAGGCTAGGGACAGAAGTTACACATAAACTGGTTTAAGTGGTCAGAAACCAATTTAAACCTGTCACAGATCCATGGGCGACTGGTGCCGCCTTAGTCAGGGGGGGCACTGGCACTCCCACCTGCTCCCCTGCCCATTGCCTAAGTGGCGAGCACGGCCGATCAGGGATGCACTGGCACTCTCAAGGGGTGCACGTGCACCTCATTGTACCCCCTACGCATTGCCACCGAACACAACACAAGTTCAGTGCACATAAACCAGTTTCAAAATGGCTGAAACTGGGTTAAGATAAACCTGGTTGAATGCAGTATCAGACTTAACTGATTGAGGTCAAACCAGTTTATGGAACTTCTGTCCCAGACCCCTTCCTGGTTTAAGTTAAATCAGAGTCCCCTAGCTGTGCTGGGCTGTGTTGCACTGTCTGCTCCAGAAAGTTGAGCTGCACCCACCCCTCTGCTCTCTAGCCAGAGCAGGGGTGGGGGTGTGGCCAGATACTGGTTAGGCATGGCCCCCTGAGGCAAGCAGGGTAGGGAGGGGGCTTATTCCCCCCTCCCACCCCTCTCTGCTTGGGACCCCAGCTGGGTCTGGGGTCTCTCCCCCCTCGCCGCTCCAGGGGTGGGGACATGGCCAGATTCTAGCCAGCAAGGCGCACTGAAGTGAAGGGGGGAGGGAGGGGATTTATTCCCCCTCTCCAGCCTCTTTCTCACCGGGGAACTGCAGCTGGGGTCTGCCAGCCGCAGTGCCCCCCGCCAACTTCTGACCTGAGCCACTGCAGGTATGTGGCTGCATTTCTGGAATCAAAACATCAGTGTCTATTCACTTGCTTGGCAGTACAATCTACACAGGTTAGACTAACCTGCAAAGACTGAATCAATTCAGGTTCAGGCTCTTTGAATGTCTGTTCTTAGCTTTAATGTAAGACAACTTGTGTGTCCCCGTGGTTCTTTTTTAATGCCCACATTTCCAGGTAGTCTCTTTACCTTCTTATTAATGATTCTCACATCTTTTCTTCCTCCTAATTAATTAATGTCCTGGCCATCCTCTTAGACTGTAAGCTAATTTAGAATAGGAGAGCTGCATACTTTAAAACAATTAAACATAACAACCCTAGCAGCAAAGTATAACCAAGCAAAATGGTTTGAAATTAAAAGTAAAATTCATTTGATATAGAAGTCAGGAAAAACTTGCTGACAGTGAAAACCAGTAGCCTGTAAAATCATCTCCCGAAGGTACTGGTGGAAGCCCAATCACTTGGCACATTCAAAACCAGACTAGAAAAACACTAGTAAATGTAGGAAACAATTCTGCATTGGCAGGTAGACAGAGTGGATGATCTAATAGGTCTTTTCCATCTCTACATTCTATGATTCAGTTCTCCATGACTTTTCAAATATTTCACAGATGAAGAAAATAAGTCAGAGTTGTTAAGTGATGTGCCTACCGTCACATAGCAGGTCAGAAGGCTAAGAAAGAAGAGCTCTGGCTCCCTGTGGAGTGATTTAAACAGTAGTGGTGAACCTTAAAAAAAAATATATATATATATATATTTTTGAAGTGGACCAAACCTTAATAAGAAATGGGCCAATGGGCCACATAAAAAAGCATCATAGTTCTATACTTTGACATATCCTAATATTAAGTATTTTATGTAATAGTAGAAAGGAAAGTATATATTTTAAGCAAATTCAGGCTTATTAATGCATAGTAAAAAGTTTAATAATAATATTCTATACTATTATTTTATATTTTAAATAATTACATTTTAAAATGAAATGGTACCCTGTGCAAGCAGCAGAGATTGAGGTTGATGGACCACTGAACTGTATTAGCCTGTAAAGGAGCTAGATGTTTACCAGCTTGTAAGAAGCTGGATGTTTTCCTAGTGTTGGTGGCAAATTGCAGGAGCTAAGCAATACCGTTGCTACTTGGCCCCTATTTTCATGCTGGGGAATTCAGTGGGGGAGTGTGAGGTGAATGGCAGTGATGTTCAATTCCTGAGCTCAGGAGCTGTGAGAAAGCTGTCGCTCCATCCAGAGTGCAGTGAGCTCAGAGCTTTCAGGCAACTCTGGAGCCCTGAAGGTGAGCATCACCATCACTGCAGCTGTTTGGCTCATCAATGCATTAACTGGATTTATAATACCTAGATGTATTTGATTAAATACTAATTTGATATTAAGAAAATTAGTTGGTTTAATATGTGGTGGTCCTTAACAATGTTTTCTTTTTCTAAATAGATACTAAGCTGCAGTAAAATGGATGAGTCAGTGCCAGTGTTTTGAATTGAAATGTTATATAAATTCAATCAGATGTAAACACTTTATAAAAACAAATTCAGAGTACACACACATGCAAACCCTTTCTTTATGGTGGGGTTGTTAAAATATGGCTTGGGAACCAGATCCGGCCCAGAGGGGTCCCACCTGGTTCAGGTGCCATCTGGCCTCTGGCCCTTTTCCCTGGGCATGCAGCAGGGTTGAGGCAGCTACACAGCTAGACTGCCTTTCTAGGCAGCCCAGGTGGTGGCAGTGACTCCTTCCAGCTGCTGCCATCACTGTCCCCAGCCCCATGGTACTGGAGGGGACTCGCACACAGACCTGACCCTGGTCCGCCCTGCGCCCACTCTGGACTTGGCCTGGACTTGGAGCAGTTGGAACCTGCTTGCCCTGCCACCAGCCCACCCCAGGCCTGCTCCAGACTCGCCTGCAAATGCTAAGCAGTGGCAACAGCATCGCTGGCCATGCAGAGGCTGCTGCTCTGCACAGGGGAGAAGAAACACCTTCCCTTCATCACTGCTGGGCCCTTCTTGCTGCAGACATCCAGAGCCCATGTCTGGGCTGCCTTGTGGCTCTTCTGCATTGCCACCACTGTTTTACTAGGTGGCCTGGATGGCAGTGGAGAGGAGCCACAGGGTAGTTTGTGCATGGGCTCCAGGCACCTGCAGGAAGAAGGGCCTGACAGTGGTGAGGGGGAGGGACCATTTTTCCCCTGTGCCAAGCAGCAGCTTCTGCCTGGCTGTTGCCCAGCATAGGCAGGTGGTCCAGAGCAAGCACAGGGCAGGGTAGAGTCAGATCTATGCATATGGGTTTTTGCTGGTCTGGAGCAGGCACAAAGCAGGCTTGGGGTGGGGAGGAGCTGCAGGGTGCGCAGGTTCTGGGCTGCTTCAAGGGGGTGGGAGGATGGAGCAGTGCTGACTGGCCCACAGCAGCTCCCCAGAAGTGCCTGCCCCTGGGCTAGAGGTTGAGCAGTGCTGATTTAGAAAAACATCATCATATTCAGAATAATGTATTTTTCTAATTTTAACACTCCAGATGGAGAAATGTTACAATAGACATTTCAGAGAGAATTTATATACAAGAGCGTCATTCTTTCATCATTATTACTTTATGGTAAAACTATCTTAAAAATTGCAAGCAAGATTAGTTGAGAAATAGTTAGTGGTGTGGGAGAAAACCGCAGAATTCTCCACAGAAACAGCATTCTTTTTCCAGTGCTTACATAAAGGAAGCCTCTCCTTGAAGCATAACCTTGTCATGGTGGAGAGGTGTGTGCATTCCAGTGATCCTCAGAGGTATGTCATCTGGAGTCTTGTACTCCTGGTAGGGTCCCCCCCGTGAACAGATCTGAGGTGAGGTTCCAGACTAAGCATGGTCCAAACTCCTGAAGACCCCAATGGTGCAACAGGCATATCTGAGGACCTGCCGATTCTCTGTGACTGTGAAGGCAGAAGAGGGCTGAAGCAGGATGGAGGTCTCCAGTTGTCTTGGACTTCCTTGCCATTGGGTTCAGGGCTCCCTCCTGTCAAGCCTGTCGCTTGCGCACTGGCTTCCCCATGTTAAACAATGTCACACGCAGGCCTCTGCTAGGAATGTTAACATCCACCACAAATCAAGTCCTGCAGTGATGGATGAGTGGCAGAGAGGCCAGGAACGAGGATTTCTGGGAGTCCCAAGTCACAAATCTGCATGTAGGCAGAGGTTGTGTGATAGTCATTTTGTACTAACCAAGACAGAAATACAATTTGGCAGCTGCAGCCATGACTGAGCAATCCTCTTTAGGATCCCCTCTGGTCATCCTGAATGGGGAAGGGGCTAAAAAAGGTGCCCTAAACATAGGCTGTCTCAACCCCCTCAATTGGACTGCCATATCCAGTGGGATCAATCTACTTGCAGCTGAAAACAACAAAATAAAGTACTAGAGTTCACCACATGGAATATCCGCATTTTCATGGTCTCCTTGAACAGTGAGTGTCCTGAAAGAAGAACTGCCATAGTACTAGAGAACTCACAAGACATGACATCGATGTTGCTACCCTAAGCAAGACCCACTGGGCAGATGAAGGTTGGTTGAAAGGAGGAGGTGGCTATACGTCCTTTTGGAAAGAAAAAAAGTCACCTGAAAAGAGGTGCATTCATGGGGTTGGCTTTGCCATCAAGAATGAGATGGTCAGCCAGCTTTCAGAACTCCTTGTGGGCATTAAGGAATGTCTTATGATTCTCCACCTCAAGCTCAGTAATAACCAGCATATGCTACAATCAACAGCGCATATGTCTCCACACGTGATGATGAAGAAGACAACAAGGAACAGTTCTACTGTGCTCTTGACAGTCCTGACTGCCACAGCCAAGGAAGACAAGCTCATCCTCATGGGTGACATTCTGAACTGGCACCACTGGGGAAGAGGGGATGGGGAAAGTCAAATCTAACGGTATCCTCCTCAGCAAATGTGCAGAGTGCAACTTGCTCATCATGAATACCATTTTCAGACAAAGTGGTAAATATAAAACCACTTGGAAACATCCATGCTCCAATCAGTAGCACCTTCTTGACTATATTGTCAGAGCCCATTACTGTATTGTTCTCCGTATCACCCAAGTCCTGAGAGGTGCAGATGACTGCTAGACGGACTACTGTTTAGTCAGATCAATCATGGACACACAGTTTGCGCCACATCATAAACAACCAAAAGGAATACAGAAGAGATTTAAACATCATGGCACAACAAGACCAAGCTAAATGCGAGGCACTTCAGCAACGCCTTACTAACAGGCTCTCTGACCTACCTGATGACATCAAGGACAACCAGGCACATTGAAAGGAGCTTAAAAATGTTATTCACAAGCCATGCTCTGAATCAATTAGATACACCACTTACCATCACCAACATTGGTTTGATGAGAACAATGGGGAAATCCTAGCACTTATCCATCAGAAGTGAGCCACAGGTAGCAAAATGAACCCTCCAACTAGCAAAAATGAGACTTACTACCAGCTGAAAGCTGTAGTTCAGCGGAAGCTATGGGACATCAAGAACCAGTGGTAGCAAGTGAAGATGATGGAGATCCAGAGTTTTGCTCACCAACATGACATAAGTAGTTTCTTTCAAGCAATAAAAGCCATCCACAGGCCACAGTCCGATGGCCCAACCCCTCTGCAATCCCAGGACAGCTCCACTGTTCTCACAATGTATTCATCAAGCAACACTCGAAGGAGTAAAGACTCTATTCAACTGTTAATCAGAGGCCTCAGCTGCCCCATCCTCCAAGGAAGTTTGGTGTGCCATCACTCAGACCAAGAACAATAATGTGCCAGGCCCAGATGGCATCCCCAAAGAGGTCTTCAAAGCTGGTGGAACAGTACTAGTGCAAAAAATTTTATCAACTTCTCATCAAAATATGGGTTAATGAGGAAATTCCACCTGACTTAAAGAATGCCAGCATTGTGACCATCTTCAAGAAAGTGGACAAGTAAGTGTGTAGGAACTACTGAGGCACTGTCATCCTCTCTGTTGCTAGGAAGATTTTTACACGCATCCTTCTGAATTGCCTCCTCTCCCTAGCCAAAGATGTTCTTCCAGAATTGCCGCTTTAGACCATCTAAGGGTAACACCAACATGATTTTTGTTGCATGACAGATCAAAAGGTATAAAGAGCAACACCAGGAGCTGTTTATGGCATTCATTGACCTAACCAAGACATATGACCCCATCAATCGTGAAGCCTTATGGAAGACGCTGGCTAGGTTTGGTTGTCCACTGAAGTTCATCAATGTTCTCAGGCTACTCCATGAGTGGATGATCACCACAGGCTTTTGCAATGGATCAGAGTCAGACCCATTTACCATCTGTACTGGTGTTAAGCAGGGCTGCGTCATCACCCCAACCTTTTTTTCCATCTATCTTGCTGTGATTTTGATTCTCATCCATTACCACTTTCCTTCTGGAATTGGGGTTGAGTATTGAATGGACGGTCAGCTTTTCAACCTGCGATGCCCTCACAGCAAAACCAGTTACTAAAACTGGCATCACTGACAATCAGTATGCTGATGACTGTGTTATCCTTGCGCATGATGAGAATGATCTGTAGTCTACGCTTGGGCTTTTCTCAGGTGCTTGTCGCAGCCTGGGACTCTCCCTTAGCATTGGGAAGACAAAGGTGCGCCATCAGCTTGCTCCAGCACAAGCTGCCCCTCTTCCTCCACAAATTACCACTGGTGGAGAAACCCTGGAAAATGTTGAGCATTTTCCACACCCTGGCAGTCACCTCTCCCAGTTAATGTTAATATAGAACCTGAACGTAGGATTTGCTGTGCCAGTGTATCATACAGAAAGCCGCTTTGCTGTGTTTTTGCTGACTGAAATCTGCAGATGGAAACTAAGATCCTGTTCTACAATGTAGTGGTTATCCCCATGCTCCTCAATAGGTGTGAGATGTGGGTGAAGCCATATTAAACACGTGGAATGGTTCTATCAGCATTACCTCAGGAAGATCCTTTGCATTAGATGGAAAGATGATTGAACCAGTGCCAGTATCCTCTCTGCAGCTAACATAACCAGCACTGAGGCAAAGATCATTAAACATCAAACCTGCTGGGCTGGCCAGCGTGTGTGGATGGCTGACACTTGTTACCTGAAGCAAGTCTTCTCCTCTAAACTTAGTCATGGTAAGAAGACCCACAGAGGACAGAGGAAGCACTACAAGAACACTGTGAAAGCGTACCTTAAGAAGAGTAGCATCAACTCTACAAATTAGGAAGTGCTGGCTGGGAACAGGTTTCTATGCAGCTGCACCATACTTCAAGCTACAGCCCACTTTGAAGAGAACCATCTTGCTCAGGAAGCCAAGAAATGGCCGAGGAGGAAGGAAAGTGCACAACATCCTGGCCAACAGTTGTGCCCTCTCCTTATATACTCTATGCATTTTTGTGACTTAATCTCTCTGTTTGGAAAGGAAGTTCCCAAAAAATGTTAGCTGAAGGAAAACCATGACTAGTTTACTGACACCTGATAAAGAGAAGGATGACAACAACGACCATCCTCCCACCATTTAGGCTCATAACCTAGTTTTCTAGCCCCTCCCCACCTCCCAACCCAGTGCAGTTTGAACCAGCACCTCTCACTTCCCAAGTGAGTGCCCTTACAACCAGGTTAGGACTTAGGGATTGTCAAGAGCACCCTCCATCTGTCCTGTTGAAACTGGCCTACTGGACAACCAAGAGAAGAATGGCCAGGAGCATAAATTAGAGGCTTAGCTAGAGGCAGTGCGCAGGGAGGCCTGGGTTTCTGGGCTATCCCACTATCATTGCCTGTTTTAGATAATGACTGTTACAGACAAGACACAAAAACACCATTGGAAAAATGCCCCATAAATACCTACCTGCCCAGCTAAGAGGAGCACATTTAGTATAACTGACAAACCATTAAAATGATATTTATATAAATTAAACAATCCTATTATAGTGAAGAAAAAGACTTAATTCTAAACACTAATGTGCCAAGCAGAAATGATATTTTCAATTTTAATTTCAGATCCTCATTAAGATTACTCAGAATGAAGTTGCGTCTACGAGGTGCTGAGCAGCAACCAAATACAGACTACAGAATACAATCCCTGGCCTGACAAAAACAGAAATAGATTATATTTTATTAAATAGCTTTAAAAAAAATCTAGTGGAATAGGCAAACATACAAATTAGAGCTGGAAGAGAACAATGCAGAAGTGTTAAAAAGAAATAAAATGTATTCTCAACTGTCTTGTCTAGTACAGCTTTAGATGACTCAGGAAAGATTTTCTAACACTTCCCTAGGGATATGATACCAACATCTAGAAGACCTCAGTATTAAAAAATTTTGCCTGATATTCAGCTGACACTTTTCTGTTCAGCTTTACGCCCATTACTTCTACTCATATGCACATATGCTACTGAAATATTCTTCCTCTTAAATGTTTACACCTTTGTATATTGTCATGTTATATACACTTTCCTTGGTTGTCAGAAGTGTAGCATCTTTCCTCTTAAATCTCTTAATAACTTTTGCTTATCTTATTTAAAATTCCCTTCAATTTTTATGATCTTGGAAACAATTTTTATCTTAAATGAGTATTAAATGATAAGATTAGACCATAAACAGACAGTACTACACTGACAAGAACTCTTGAAAGTATTTTAGATGAAATTTCAGTAGTGTCATATTGAAAATGACTTTCTTTGCACTACATGGTGATATGAAGGAGCACAGATCAAAACTGTAATGAAAATTTTGCTGCCATAATGTATCCTAAGCTTGTCTTTAATTAGCTATTTATTACTTCACATAAATCCTTTTAGTTATTACATTTTCTAAATATATTTCCTCAGTTGTGTTTTTATTTCAAATTACATTTGTACAAGCATAATACTAACCTGACCTTCTTCTTAGTCTTTCAGGTTCATTTTGCTATTTCCTGTCCATCGTTATACACTAAGTCTCATAGTAGAAGGCTAATTTTGGAGTTTTTTAAGGCAGCAACCTGCTTCTTAAAGTGCCACTTTTCTAATGACTTATGGTTGGTCAGTCTAGTGTCATGATTAACTTAATACTCAATTTATGTCTTTTGTCTGAAAAACAGTAATTTAGTTCATTAAGAACATAAATACTTTATGACTGATGGTTGCAAAGCACTGAAGGCATGTGCTCTCACACATGGAAACAGAGCACACTGAAAGAGAAAAAAATTGTGCACCTGCTTGGATATATACTTCAGTTAATACAAAGGGTCACATACTTTCCAAGCAAGAACTAGGGGCTAGGTCCTACTCACCGATTAACCTGTCTGCTTTTGTTCGCTGTAGCCTTAAGATTATAACACAAAAAGTGGGAAGGAGGATGACCGAACCCCATTTTCTATTAACAGTTTTTTCAGGGACTCAGTCTGGGTGAAATAGAATTGTGCTTAGATGTAATTACCACTTTGGGCACCGACAGACTTAAGTGGAATAGCAACTGGCTCTAAAACTATATTAGGGATATGGGTCAGATATAGGGCCGCATTTCAAAGAAGTGTTGTGTGCCAGTTTATTCTCTGATTACCACTCGATTGATATCATATTCTTTTTTTAACCAAACAATCTAGGATGGTAGATCTGAAATAGTAGAAAAACTATTTTTTGTCCTGGCATATTTTAAAACTTCAAACTTTGACAGCTATTATATACAAGTCTTCATGAATTTCAGCAGATGGGAATCTCATTAAGGGTCCATTGTAACAACAAAAGAAGCACCCAAACTATTTCTAAAAAATTGTTTTACCAGATGTGACATCTACACTTATCCTTCACAATGCTGCCAAGGTTTATTCAAATACAATATAGTACGTATTTTAGCAAAGAAACCTACAATTTGATATCCAGCTTCCTTCAAATTCCAATTTAGATTCTGGATTCTTGTAAATGTATGTACAATTTTAAAAGTAAGAAGTCAATAATACATCAAAAGATTTATATAAAGATAATGTTCATCATGTACCACATTAACCAGTTGAATATTATTGCAGAATTAGAGCAATATACTTAACACAAGGAAAATAAAATTCAGGCTTCTACAGCTCTATTACTTTCCAAGCCACATATATAATTCATTAACAATCCCTGCAACTCCGCAAAGGGTCAGCAGATTTTAACATAATCTGTTTTTCATCATGTGTCACTTTCTCTCTTCCAGAGAATACCACCTCTTTGCTTGGCCTAAGTTAGTTTAATATTCTACATTTTAAATCACTATTCTCTAAGCTGTGTTGCAACTTCCTGTATAATTTATTAACTGAGAGACAAACTGTTGTGGTGGTGAATAAAATATATTCTTATTAGTGTAGATAAAATTATGGTAACCATCTTTTTGTTTTGTGTTTGTATCATGTCCAGCTCCCAGTTGTGACTGTGATACTACCACAACATTACCAATAATAAGAATTTAGAAAGATTAATTATTCAGAGAAATATTCAGCCCAACTCACAAGACATCTATGCAACAGATGGGATAACTATGGTAAGCTGCAAAGCTGCTCTGCCCATTCATGCATGCATCGCCACAGGGTGCAAGACATGTAGAAAGCTATATTCTTTATTTATTTGAATTGAAACTAGACAATGCTCATGAAAAATCACAATATTAAGTAATAAAAATATAGAGATTTGCACAGTAATTGTATATTTAAATAGCGTGGCTTACTAAGCCATAACACTTTTTATTCTCTGCACAAGGAACAGTTAAATTTTGCCTTTTGATTTTGAATTACTCATCTGCTTGAGGTCTCAATGCTAACATTTCAGAAATGGAAACACCTCCCCCTCCACAGCCTCCAAACAATCCTAGGATTTTTTGTTGTTTGTCCATTTTTAAATAGAACTAAAACAGAAAAAGACAATAAAAGCAACCTTAGATTCCAGCTCATGAATTTACAAGTCAGGAAACCAATAGGCAGCCATGCAAAGTACAAGCACTGGTGAGATCTAGTTCTTACTTGATCCTATACCACAGTCAGGGATTTAATGTGGGGTGATTTAAGCTGTAGTCTAATGCAGACCACATTCAGTTATGTAATTGTCAGCTACTGTAAAATCAGAAATCTCTTTAATCACCTGAAGAGATGATGATAAGACAATTTTTTTTCCCTAGAAACTGTTACTGCGCGTTGGTGGCTACTACTACTTGTACAGATTCACAGAAGTTTAGGACTGGAAGGGACCTCTTAAGATCACTGGGTCAAGCACCAGGCAGGAGACTGCTCCAGTCAAATAACCCCAGCAAGGTGTGCTTCCAGTCTCCTTTTGAAGATCTCCAGGGGAGGTGCCTGCACCACCCCTGCTGGAAGTCCATTCCAGAGCCTGATCCCACAAACTGTGAAGAAGTTTTTCCTTATATCTACTCACAGCAGTCCAAAGTGACTGATTTTCAGAACTGGACATTGATGCACAGCTTATGAAACTTTTTTCTAGCAGACATCAACAAAATGAAGTTTGAGCAGTCTAAGCTGAAGTTTGCCAGTGGCCAGCTCACCGTAAAGTATGTCGTTGGGGATCTGGCCATTTCTTATATGAGTCACATGTCCTAACCAACAAAGGTAGAGGTGTGTCCTTGTCTCAGGGGCAAGAACATACTGGGTTTTGGTCCATTACAGAACAGAGAAGTTGAAGATTTTGTCATGCCATGAGCCTGTCTCCTTATCTTAGAGGGGAATCAAGTTGGTCAAGCGTGACTTGCTTTTAGAGAATCCATGATGGCTCTTTCTGATCGCTTTGTTCTAAGCCCATCTTCAAGAAACGGGGGAAAGAGAACAAGGTGATGGGCACAACGTTAGCCCTCTTCCAGTCTTCTGGGACCTCTCCCAGAATTCTTCAAGATCTCCTCCAGCCTCTACCCAACAGTTATAGATTGCTTGCTCTAATAGTATAATAAATGACCTCTGATTGGTTTTATTAAATTTTTTCACTGAAATTTTTGGAACTGGACTGAATCAGATCTCTTGTGGACCTGGAAAATGTTAATTAATGGGGATTTATATCCTTAAGAAAGTATATGGAATGCTGTTGAACACTGTCCTGCTTCTCTTTCCCTTAATTTATGATCTTTGTTGACAAAGCTGTTTTGTTTTGACAAATGATCTAAGCATTTTAACAAAAATATATCTATTATAGCAAAGTAGTATCTAATACATTTGGTTACATCAATCACAACTGCTAATATTTTAAGATAAAGCTATGATATAGTAACTTGGATTATTTGATGTAATGTCTCTTTTCAGGCCTGGTGCTTTGTTTAATTGCATATTATTACTGGTTTAGACAGATATATTGATGGCTTCTTTTACTTTGTTGCCCAAGCTAGCTGTTACATCTGGAAAGGTTCATGCTATGGTCCCTCAGAAACAACCTTTGGGGCCTTCTGCTTAGTCATATTTCTTCAGCTTGGCCTAGGCCCCTGCAAATGGCCAAAGCTGACAACATGAAGGATCACTTCCCCTGATTTGCCAACAACATTCCTGTTAATAAAGCCCAGTATGATGCAAGCCTTTTTTGCAACAAAAGCATATTGTTGGCTCACCTACTCTGGATTCCTTTAAGAAACACTTGGATGCCTATCTTGCTGGGATCATTTGACCCCTACTGACTGACTGCGTGCCCTTTGGGAAGGGGGCTGGACCCGATGATCTTGTGATACCCCTAATGTCTAAGGCTAATTTTAGACAAGATAAAGTTTATATAGGGGATGACAATAGGCAGGTGCATATTAATCAAAAGTAGCACCTATTACAAATGTTTTTACATTTTGTACCTTATTTAGTAAGCATTTAAATATTTTAGCCGAGCAATAGGAGTATGGAACCTGGGTCGACTTTGGGATTTTGGTTCTTTAGTCCTGAATTACAGTTCTTGTTGAATTGCCCACTTGCAAGTATACCTGTTTAGCTCTATCCAGCAACTTAATTTTTTAAACCTAGGTGTAAAGGTCCTTTCCTTAACAGGCTGGCCACCAGTTAGAGGCATTTGAAGACGTTAGGACTTAAAACATTTTACGATTAAACTGCTTTCAAATACTGATAAGATGGTTAAGCCTTTAGATAAATATGCATTTTAAAATTTTAATCTTTGCTTGATATGCCTTAACTGTACTGTTTAGTAATTATCTTTTCCATAATTTGTTAGTAAAATTCATAAAATAGGCATCAGAAATTACGCATTCTTCTATTGCAATTATTTAATTTTGGTGGGACTGGTTTTTTGAATTTTTGTTGGTTCTCAGAATCCATCTGAGAATAACACCAGAACCTCACCTGACCACCGTGAATTCTCAAAGAGGATAGCTAATTTCATAGACATTAGGGCTGGAAGGGACCTCGGGAGATCATCGAGTCCAGCCCCCTGCCCAAAGGGCAGGAAGTCAGC
>NW_017728950.1:15048952-15058462 GCF_001723895.1 Crocodylus porosus | reverse complement strand
ACTGTGCAGGTGTCGACACCACAGTCCCCGTTTCTTAATGAGAATGGGGTGAGAGACAGTGTCAAAGGCCTTCTGAAAGTCCAGGAAGACTATGTCCACTGCTACCCCTGCATCTAAGGATTTGGTGACCTGGTCACAGAAGGCCACCAGGTTGGTTTGACAGGACCTGCCTCTAATGAACTTGTGTTGGTTGCCCCTAAGCATAATCTCCCCTGCTGGCCCCTCATGGACATGTGCCAGAATAATTCTCTCAAAGAGCTTGCCCAGGATTGAGGTAAGACTAACTGGCCTAGTTTCCTGGGTTCTCCTTCCTCCCCCTTTTGAAGATGACAACCACATTGGCCCTCTTTCAGTCCTCCGGCATCACACCAGAGCACCGTGAGTGCTCGTACAGCCGTGCCAGGGATCCCGCAATGACCACAGCTAATCCCTCAGTACTCTAGGGTGGAGATCATCCGGACCAGCTGATTTGAACATGTCCAGTCCCTCCAGAAGTTCCCTAACTAGTTCCTCACTAACCCTTGGCTTAGGTGCACCTCCTCTGGGGTCTAAGGGGAGCCCAGAGTGGGGGGTGGCTGTTCCAGTCCCTGGTCAGGAAAACGGAGGCAAAGAAATCATTAAATATATTAGCTATGTCGTCTGGTGTGATGACCAAATTTCCTAGCATGTCCTGCAGGGGGCCCCACGTTACCCGGAACCTTCTTTTTACCCCCTATGTATTTAAAAAAGGGCTTCTTGTTGTCCTTAATCCGGGAAGCTAGGCCCAGTTCCATCTCCCAGTTTTGGTCTTCCTCTTTCTTTTGCCATACTTGTAGAGCCTTTTTATTGCCTTTTATGTCCTTTGCCAGTTGCATCGCAAATCATGCCTTGGCCTCCTTAATGTTTTCCCTTGTGAACCTGTACAATACCCTTATGCTCTTCCCTCATACTATGACCAGTTTTTTACTTATTGTAGGATTTCTTTTTGAGTTTCAACTCATTGAAGAGACTGCTGCCTAGCCAGGCTGGCTTCCTGTTGTATTTCCCTTTCTTCCATCACATTGGGATAACCTGCCTTAAGAGGACCTCCCTTAGAGTAGAGCCAGCTCTCCTGGACTCCTTTCACTTTAGACTTGCCTTTCAGGGGATCCTGCTAACCAGTTCCCTGGGTATATTAAAAGTCTGCTTTTCTGAAGTCCAGTGTCTCTATTCTTCTTCTCTCCTTCCTTCCTCCCCTTTGGATCTTGACTATCATGGTCACTGTCACCCAATTTATCTTCCAACTTCACATTCTCAACCAATTCCACCCTGTTTCTGAGCAGCAAGTAAAGAAGATCTTCCCACATGTGTTGGCCTCTACCATCTGTATTACAAGTTATCCCCAACACACTCCAAGAATTTGCTGGACTGCTTGTGCATTGCTGTTTCCCTCCTAGCAGATGTCCTAATAATTAAAGTCCCCCATGAGAGCCAGGTCCTTCTTTCAAACCTTTTTATAGATGTTTTCTAAATCTCTTATCATTCTTGCTGCTTTCCTCTGAATGTTGATCAATTGCCTGCATGTTTTCAAAAGCATAGTGCACAAAGCTGGTGTAGCCTTAAACGATATAGCCCAGGTTCAAGTACTAAGGAAGGCTCATTTCCTTTTACTAGAGATGTATGGTTACTACTACAGATGATAAATTAGTGAGAAGTAACTTGAATGAAAACCTTAATTATGAATCCAAATAGAGATGATAAAACTGGAAAATAAATGAAAATAGGATACACTGTGCAATCCTTGTTCTATCAATTCTAGTCACATATCCCTGGAGTTGGTAGACAGCCAAAATAGCAAGCATACTTCAGTGTTCTCCTGTCCACATGCCTGGTTCCCCTTCTTTTATAACCCCAACATCACACATTTACATATGCACAGTGCCTGTCCATATCAACGCTTACATATACTACAATTCAAGTATCCTAAAAATTAAAAAATTAAAATCCTTATAATTAAAAATGAGAGAACATGATAAAAGTAACAGACCCAATTATATAAGCTTGTTGGCTACTCTTCAGCTAGTCTTATGAATAGAGGTTAGATCAGGGATTCTCAACCAAGATGCCACAGTATCCTGGGGTGCCCTGACAGCATTTGAAAGGTGCTGCCAGAAGAGAGTAGTTAAGAGAATTAAGTGTAGGCACCAGCAAGAAGCTAAGTGCATGCTGTTCTCAGCCAGCTGCTCTTCCTCCATTCCAGGTCCTCTTTAAGCACAACAATAAATAAATTAGTTTTTGAAATGGGGTGCTGCTCAATTCACAAAAGCTATGGCGGGGTGCCTTGAGACCAAAAAGGTTGAGAACTACTGGATTAGATGCTTGTTAGTGACTTAAGCCACGCTGGCCATACATCTAGTCTCTTAATACCTCTTTTTAATAGGCCTTACATATGCCCCTATCTGCAATGCAAGATTCTATATACCTAACCAGTAATGCAAACTGAAAGCAAGCTAGAAGCTATGCTGGTCACAGTATCCCAGTCAAAATTTCAACAATATTAAGCAGAGCATAATAGTTTCCTCTTGTGTTACACATAGAACACTCTTGTTAACTCATTCCAGACTGGCATTTGCTCCTTTTCCTACAACAACACATTTGTTAACTCATATTGTGTTTGTGGTCCACTGCAATACTCGCATCCTTTTCTGCACCGCTGCCATTGTGGGTACAATTAACCTGAATTTTGTACAGATGTTCCAACAAAAGGATAATTGTACAATTTTTTTCAGCACTGCCTCTCAAATAGCCATCTATACAGTCCTGGACAAAACAGCACTGTATATACATTCTAATTGAATACAAGGCCCCCATAACTATTTCCAGTAATTATTTTGTTGTGAGATCTGCCAAATGACAAGACATTAAAGAAATAAGGTAAAAACCATCACCCCTGACACTGAGGAACCAAAAAAAGGAGGCTATTTCACCTACTTAAATAAATTTATGATTAGAAAGAAAGATTATAGAATGCTAAGAGCATAGTATTTTATTTTTCATGCATTTCCAAATAATAATGATTTGCTCTAACATAGGACTGTGCAGTGTGTAAATATAAATATAGCACATGCTACAGAAGTTGAAGCTAAGCTTATATTCAAGCATCATTTGCCATAGAAACATTTTATTGAATGGATAACAGATAACTTCTAGAAAACATAAAAAAGACAACCTCATAGACCGTTTCTGCTTCATCATTCTAAGCAAAATGTTAAAAAATTTCCAAGTAATCTGATTATATGACTGGATGGATGGATTGTGCTGGAAATTCTATATTATCATATACTGAAACTAAGGGTTTTATTCAGTAGGAATGGCTGTAATTAAAGATAAAATAAGTTAAATGAATTGTAATTTTGCATATGCTCCACATATCACTGAGGATTAACAGTATGGTAATGTCCTGAAGTAATTATAGTATTTTTCATTTATCAAAACAATTTCTGTATTACTATGAGAAAAAATACTTAACAAAAAGAGAGGTTTCTGAAGTTACAAAAGAAATTTAAAAAAATCCAAATGCTTTTAAATAGCTATACCCAAGAAATTATTGTGTATTGTTCAATATGATTCTGTACCTTTCATCTATACCCCATGTAAACATTTTAGATTTAAAAGAATTATATAATGTAACTTATTGCTAACAGTTTTAAATTTTAATATATCCTTTTCACCATACATAATTTATAGGTCTCTGAATGAAGTTGAATTGTCACACTTCTTAATGATAACTAAACTTGCATTTTGCCACACAGGTCAGATGTACAGAAAAGGAAAAAAAGTTACTAAAATGCAATACAAAAGCCATACAGAAAGTCACTAGATGATAAGTAATAAGGGCCTCCTTGAGATGTTACATTTGTTGCAGGATATATATGAAGAGTCTTGAAAAAAACCAGTAACATGCCATACACGTGAAAGGAATTTATCTCTGGATAAAATTGATGGATCTGCCACAAAATGGCAGATCCATGACAAAGAAACCACTCTTTAAACAGCAACTTATTTGTGATACTGGGACAAACTGAACATATGGCCAGGCAGAAAAACCTCCATGATTCAACAGTGCTTTGCTCTCCCCACCCTGGTCCAAGGACAGGAGAGAAGAACTGACTCTCCTGTCAGGAGCTACCTGGATGGGGAAACTAGTGGTCCCTGCTCTAAGCAGCTCCCTGGGGGTGCCAGCAGCCTGGTAGCCAGAATGTTAGTCACCATCCCAGGTCCTGGCCTGTGGGTGCATGCTTTCAATGTCTGGATGCTTGCAGAGCAGGAGTAGGGAATGTCGGTCAGCAACATCCCAGTTCCTGCACTGTGGGTATGTCCTATGTTGGTTCTGATGCATCTGCAGCATTGGAGCTGGGCATACTGGTGACTGGTGTCCTGGATCCCAGGCCGTGGGTACAAGCTTTAAAAATCTTGGCACAGCCACTGCATAGGAGACACTAGCGCTGGTGACTGGCATTCTCTTACACTGCAGGCCTTTGCATTTAAAACTTCAAGTGGAGGCAGGAGCTGATGTATGTGAAGACCATTAAGGAACCAAGATCTTAAAAAGCCTTCTGCGGAGCCTGAGCCTGGCTGGACTTTTGGGTTGCTCAGCAACCCCACAAGCTTGTCTGTGAGCCTGTCTGAAGCAAGCCTTTGCTGTGCTCCAGCTAGGGGGCTCTGAACATGTGGCTGGCCATAACATTTTGTAGCACTACAAAAATAACATATGGGAGCCCAGCCATGATTACAGAACTAAACCTAAGACAATCCAAGGCTGCAAACAACTTTAATTTGGATTAATATATGGCATTTGATTTTGATGGCAGTTTAACATAATTTACCTGTTTAAAAAAATGCTGCCCCAAATGACTATTTGCCATTGGGAGCTTAAGAAAGTATTTAAAGTTGAACTTATATAAAGACTGTTCTTTTGTGAATTATATTAGTGTCAGTTTTTTGCTGGAACCAATTTTAAACATTACTAAATGTCTACAAGTAGTGCTGTCTCAGTTTAGATCCAAGTGAAATTCAAATGTCAAAATCTGTGAATCTCCATTTATGAAGTTGTACATTAAAATGTTTCAAGCCCAATTTCCTATTTAATATTACCACTTTCTCGGCAGAACACAAACACAACTATTGACAATTTCATCCCATAACTTGAAAAAGTAAAGCTGCATAATATTAATTTAAATTTCTTGCAGGTAAGTATAAACTTCTACATATCTGAAATTCCTTACTCTACTCTATGTCCTATTTTTTTTCTAAAATTAGAACATGTAATCAAGATAAAACATAATTATTCACAACGTATTTTAAATAACTAGGTAAGTATATTTAAAGAGCACTGAAGAGTTAATGTGGCTAGCTTGTTTAAGTTGATGTGAAATGCCCAAGCTTTATTTGGCAGGGTAGGCTGTTCTCCTCTGCCACGTTTATAAACTAATTTAATATTTCAAGAGGTATGCAAGTCAAATGCCAGCAATTACATCAGCCTAAAGAGATGAATATTATCAACTTGGTACTTTATTTAGCCAATTAGAATGGTATAATTTTGGAGATTCCCATCCGACTCAATAGCCACATTTGGGGAGCAAATGTTACTCTTTTCACCCTAACATGCAAAGATCAGTTAGGACATCTGTAATTTTGCGACAATTTCAAAAGTAGTAGGTTACCATGAAAGTACTTGGTAAACTGCAGTTACAGCGTTCCAAAAAAAAGTTATAAAAAAGGAAAAACCAAGCTCACACCATTATTCAGTATGGCAAGTATGATAAAGCCAAAATTATAATGTTTGAACGCTCTTTTTCCTTAAACATTGTTTGGTTTTGAGTGTTTTCACTTGGACGAGGACAATCTGTAATTGCATTCTTTACTGGCAATTTGTTCCACGGCACTTTTCTAATATTTAAAGTAACAGCCACATAGAAATTCAGGGTTAATAGACTTGCTAATGGTCCTGTTTTGGTTGAGACTATCCTTGGGTTTTGATTACTGTCCCTGGTATTCATAATGCCTCCCAATGCCATTGGTTGATGAACTGTTTTTGTTTTTGACAAAAACAGAACAGCCGCATCTCTTGCCAGAAGGGGACACGGTGCATAGCTGGAAGAAAGCCTGTAGCTAATATCTTTTCTGTCTCTTGCCTTAGTCATTTATCTTCAGTGTTGAAATCCTAGACAACAGAACAACAGAGGAAGAGAGAGGAGCCAGAAAAAGGTGGTAGCAAGCCCTGGAGGCAGAGTTTAATCCACATTTGTTCCAACTCCTTCATTCACCTAAGACTTAGGTGGATCCTAAAAGAAAGTGGAGCCTTTAGACACTGAGCAGTGGTTCTCAAACTTTAGAAAGCTGAGACCTTTCAGGAAACTGAAATAAATTACACTGTGCCCATGAGGCGTTAATCATCCATTGCAATTCTAAACTACTATGGCAAGGGACAGACATTCAAAAAAACTTGAGCCTGAACTGTTTCAATCTTTGCAGGTTAGTCTAACCTGGCGAGGCTAAATCTGCTTGTAACTGCAAAGACATCCCAGACATGCAGGCACATGCCTGCATTGGTCAGGCTAGAAGCCGGGGGGGTGCTAGAACAGCCCTCCCTTTCTTCCACAGCATGGAGCTGAGGGGGGTATGGCCAGGCCTCTCAGCAGGATGCTTTGATTAGCCCAGCAGGGAATTGATAACAGTGTTTATCATACCTAACTCAGTGTTTATCACCCTATTAAGAACACAACAGAGGGACATTACCAGCTACTTGTTGATTCTGCTTTTGTCCCCTCTACCACAGCACTGACTGCAGCCAGCATGTGATCTGCTACACAGACACCTCTCAGCAAGGCAGAGGGGAAGGGGAAATTCCTGCTTGGCAGAGAGTGGTGAGGGGGAGGAGGGGAGCAGCCTGCAGTCTCTGCAGGAGCTCCAACCAGGGAGCAGAGGGGAGGGGCCAGTCCTGTTGTGAAAAAGAGAGCCCCTTCCAGCCAACAGAGTATGCTGGGATGCTGGGGGTGTCTGGTTTAACTTAAACCAGTGAGGAGTTTGGGACAGACATTGCATAAGCTGGTTTGACACATATCAGCTCTTGATACCTGCTGTACAAGGCTGCTGCTGGGATTGCAGGATCTTGTCTCAGGAGCCTACTGGAAGGGGAGGAATTTAGGAAACGCAAAAGGTAGGGATGCTGGTAGGATGGAGTTGATGGAAATGGAAGAGGTGAACAGGCTCCAACAAAGGGATTAAAGTTTGCACTTCTGCATATCTTTTCTGCGCACACAATAAATCTTCAACCCATAATTGTCATGCATATTACGGATGAGTAGTGGGGAGGTAAAAAAGCTAGGCACTAGGGGTGCTGACAGATGTGAGGAAACCCCCCACAAAAAACTACAACAGGGCTTTACTTTCAGCTTGGTGTGCCCTTGTGTGAAGTACAGTGCATGCCCAGAAAAGGAAATGAGTCAATTTGACCAGGGTCACTCAGTGCCTATGTAGTTCATGCACATCAGCAGGGTTTTTTGGCTTTTATCTGGTACATGATTGAATCAGATGTTGAATAAAAGCATCAAAAAGCCCTGCTAAAGCACATGAGCTATACAGATGTTGGGGAGGTGGATCAAATTGATGCGATTCCTCTTTCAGTAAAGTGCTGGTTTCCCCCCCCACCCCCATGTCTGCCAGCACCCTAGGTGATTGGGGAAAAATAAGGTAAAAGGAAAGTATAATTTCTGGCTACCCTTTTTTGAACTACTGCAGCTGGTAGTACTGCAATTTATATAACTCTCATGTTGGCTTATCCTTCATATATCCATACATTTGGGGAACAAAAATAAGTCACTTATTTAAAAATAACTGATGCTTTTCAGGATTTGCTGTTTATATACATTCTACTCTTTGTGCTCATGCCTTCCTCCCAGAAGCAGAGACATAACAGGGGTGGGAAAAATATGGCCACAGACCAGATCTGGCCACTAGGCCATTCTATTGGCCCACGGGGCCCCTAAAAAGTTTAGAAAATTGTTATCTGCTCATGGCTGCCTGTCTAAGCTGATGAGGTGCCAGTGGCAGCAGGACCCAGCAGCAACATCAGCAAGGCCCACTCAGCCCCACTCCCAGCTGGAAGCCTCTGCTAGGCAGAGGCTTCTGGCCTGGAGACCCTGGGGCTGTTTCTTTGCCCTCCCTCCATCCAAGAATGCCAACTCAGATAAGAATAGAGCGGAAGAGGACTGACAGCTATCACTCCAGTCCGTGGGGGCCGGACTGGACCAGGCTGGCTCCTGCTGTGTCCTGTAGTCCCAGCTACACAGTCAGAGCCAGCCTACTCTCAACATGGTTGGGACCGAAGAACACAGCACGAGCCAGCTTAGCTCCTGCAGTTTCCAGCTGGCTCCTGCTGCACTGTGAGGTCCCAGCCATGCAGCCAGAAACTGCATTGTGCTGGAGTGGCAGGTGGGTGCGGGGGTGGGGAGAAGCAGTGGCGGCAGGTGAGGAGGTGGGAAAATGGTGATGGTGACAGGCTGGGAGGAGGGGAGGTGGCAGTGAATGGGTGGGTGGGAGTGCAGCAACAGGTGGGTAGAGTGTGGAGGCTGCATCGGGTGTTCTGTGAGGGCTCACGGTGGGGCAGGAACACAAAGCCCAGGTTGTCAGGGGCTCTATGGAGCTGGGCTGGCTCCCTCCTCTCCCTGCTGATGCAGCAGAAGCCAGCCCGGCTCAGCTGGAACCACATGGCTTGCAGCTGCATGGCCAGGATCGCAGAATGCAGCAAGAGCTGGCCCAGCCTGGCCCCCATGGTATCTGGCTGGCTCCTGCTGCATCCTGTGGTCCTGGCCATGCAGCAAGAGTCAGCCTGGTCCACTGCAGAACACAGCAGACTCCAGCCAGCCCCCACATTTTCCGGCTGGCTCCTGCTGTGCCATGCAGTCCCAGCAATGCAACTGGGAACAGTGTTCTGTTAGAGCAGCAGGCGGGGAGAAACAGCTGTGGTGGGTGGGAAGGTGGGAAAATGATGGTGGCAGCAGCAACAGGTGGGGAAAAGTGTAGCAACAGCTGGGTGGGAGTGCGGAGCATGCACCAGGGCTCTGGGGCCATGGCTGGTGGAGGCCTAGGTTGGGGCCGAAATGCACAGCCCAGGCTGGCAGGAGCTCTAAAGAACTGGGTCAGCTCTGCCGCTTTCTCTGCCTACAGGCCAGCCATGCGCAATCCCGGGGTTCGCTGGGATTGTGCACTGCCAGGGGTCTCTGCCTGCTGTGGGCTGCGAGTGCCCCAAGGACTCACTGCCTGCTGCTGCTGGTGGCAGGAGCTGTGTACAATAAGGGAGGGGGACATGCGTGTGGGGGGGACATATTTGTAGGGAGGGGTAGCATGTGCATACTCCACCATACACACATATCCACACTCCCATGCATATGCCCTCACGCACCCCAGACACCCTCTACCTCCACATACGCCACAACCCTCCCCAGCCACCCCCCAATCACTCATAGCCCCCCACAAAGCCCACACCCACCT
>NW_017728950.1:14954529-15048852 GCF_001723895.1 Crocodylus porosus | reverse complement strand
CAACCCCCCATCCCACATATCCACACACACACCCACATGCTCCTCCACCCTACATACACACACTCCCACCTATCCACCCACTGCAAACCCCCCCCCACACCTACACCCTCCCCAACACCCTAAATATACACATACCCATACAAATACACCCACAGACCCCCACAAACCTATACTCACCCACCGTACCCCCCCATACAAAAATACGACTATTTTACGGTATTATACAATCACTTCTATGTATACTATGCAAATGCATGTAAATCAGGACACAATTTTAAAAAAAATCAAATTAATGCATGTTGTAGTAGATGTTTGAGTTTTAGAATATAATTTGCTTTTTTCCCAGTTCCAAGATAGCAAACTCCTTTGTCAAACGGAGTACTTCTGGGGACAAGGGGAGGGACTTCTGATGCCAAAGATCAGGGGTTAGGGGGCAAGACTTCTGGTCCCAAATTAACAACCACGGGGTGAAGCATCTGCCAAAGGGGCAGGGCTACCCATGTGGCCCTCAACAGCTCACCAAAACTCATTAAGCGACCCTCCAGCAGAAATAATTACCCGCCCCTGTATTAGAACTTTTCTGATAAATGTCCTTTGGCCTACACCTGCCCCTTAGAATGAGCACATAACATCCAGCCCATGGACCAGATCTGACCCACCAGTCATGCCTTCCAGCCAACAGGAGTCCTAAAATTTGTTGGTAGGCAAGTGGTACCAGCACTGGCCCCTCTCCTGCTACCAAATTTCTGGAACCATGGAGAGTCCCAGAGGATGGACAACAGCCTAGATCTGTGTCAGGGGGTGGCCTGGGGCCCAATCCAGGGACAAACAGGCCAGCCCTGGGACCCAGCACAGGGCCCAATCCAATCTGTGGATTGGCACTGAGCTGTTCAGCTTGTACAAGGAAAAGCTTGAGCACCACTGCCTTAGAATATAAAGAGTAGGGGAGGATCTAATGCCTGTCAAGTCCTTTCTTAACCAAAAGGCTGCTGAATATAGATTTTATAGACATGAGGGGCTGAAGGGGATCTCATGAGATCATCGAGTCCAGCCCCCTCACCATAGGCAGGAAGTCAGCTGGGATCAAGTGACCCCAACAAGAAAAACATTCACCTGTTTTTTGAAAGAGTCCAGAGTAGAGTCCCCACCTTTGTGGGGAGTCTGTTCCAGACCCTGGACATTCACACTGCAAATAATGTTTATCTTATGTCTAGTCTAAATAGGCCTTCCTGGAATTTAAATCGGCTAAAGACTGGTGGGGAAGGATAGATCAATTCCTTAAAGATCATCAAGTACTGTAAGGTATAGTCTATAGTAAACTTTTCTTCTTAGAGGTATTGTCTGCATTTATGCTGCCCCTGAAGAATCACAAGCAGTTACCCCCACATTAGTTGGTGCGATGTCATACTGGAGTATCACCCTGGCAAAAGCTGAATTGGCTTTTGAACCACTGCCTATTGCATAACACATTGTGATTGTATGAACTGGATTCCATGCAATAGCTCTACAAATTTCTGTTCTAAGAACACTAGAGGAAAGAGGCTGAAGAAACAGCCTAAGCTCTAGTACAGTGTTTCCCAACTTTTTCCAGCCCAAGGCAAACTTACATTAATAAATTTTTTTTGCGGCACACCTGTTAAGGCATTCCCCACCCTCATACCTACTGTAGCTCATTGCCAGGGCAAAATTCCATGGCACACCTGTTCATTTCTGACGGCACACCTTTGTGCCGCAGCACACTGGTTAGGAAACACTGCTCTAGTTGAGTAAGATTTTATCTGAACAGAATTGTAATTACTTTTTAAACAACAGAGGTGGATACTGTCTGCATTACAGTTGAATCATCTTTGGGAAAAAGCAGAGTTCCTTTTCAGTATTGGCTATGAATATTTCAGAGTAGCGATCCCAACCATCTATATCAACCAGAAATTCTAAGCTAGTTACTTACAGCGGGCATCATATTTTGCTCTTTCCGTGGACCTTTGTTTCTAAAATTTTTAACATCTTGTGGCCATTAGCATTGTCAAATGGTCTTGAGGGCAACATGATGGTTGTGATACAAGGTTGGGAGATCTAGATAAAACTAAACAGTTTTGTAAAAAAAAAAAAAAAAAAAAAAAAAAATGCAATAATACTCTATCTGAACTGCTTAATATTCTGAAAAATAACTGGCTGGAATTGTGGCAGATTTCATTTTAAGTCAAGTAATTTGGGACTAAATCTAGGATGCAGGCTTGGAAATCTTTTTATATCTTTATTTAAAAAAACCTGAGTGGGGAAGGAAGACATTGTATTGATGCTTTTATTCCTACCGTTCTGCATGCAAAGGTGTTAGTAAATGTATATATATTTTTATGAGACCACCTTTCAAGATGTTGGTCTTAATAGCTTTCTAGATATATATGTTTCTACCACTCTGCATGCAGTAGGTATTAGCAAATCCATATATATTATATGTATATACATTTGCTAATAATAATATATCCTATTATACATGTATATTAAGTTGCTAATAATATACAATATTGATATTCCTATAAATGTTCTGATACTTCTGTATGCAGAGTGGTAGTGGGGGGGGGAAATTATATATTAAGCTGTCAACACCAACATCTTGAAAGTAGTCTCATCAAATTATTCAGGCCCCATTATGTGGATAGTCTGCTGACTGAAGGGGTTTATCTGTTGTAATCCCTTTAGAAATCTGGACATCCTGGATGTCCAAGAAGTTTCACATCTTGTGTTTTAAGGATTTCAGAGTAACAAGTAACTATAGATGGGAAACAAACCTTTTACTGAATTAAAGATCCAGCTAATTTTATTAAGATCAGATCGTCCTTAATAAATGCCAGGTCTGCAAGAAATAGTAATGCAGTATCACAGGGTTCCAACTTTAAATATTTTTAAATGAGCAATTATGGGAATGAATTTAGCAAGTATATCTAATCTGGAGATGCTGAATGTTTCTGGAATAGGGCTCATCTGTCAGTCAAGAATCAAATATCTAAACGGCAATGACAACAAATATGGTAGAAGGCTTTTTTTTTTTCCAGCTATGACACCTGGGATTAGAGATGACAAAACTGGGGTCTAAACTGATAGCTTCAGTAATTCTTGAAACCTGACCTGGATGGGCTATGCTGACAAAATTAGAATAAAGAAGTTGTGCTCTGCTTGAGTTTTCTCAGAGTCTGACGTGTCAACAGAACTAGTGGATTATGTAAAACCAACCGAACCCTGGACTATGTTATTAGAAAGGTGTCAGTAAAAGCTGACCTGTGCCCACCTCTGGAGCAGAAAACTATATTTTTCTATTTAAGATCATAATAAAGAAGTGATCTTATTTCTGGACAGCTAAGGTCTTTTTGGACCACCACCAGTTTGTAGATAATCCCTGTTTAGCCAATTTACAAGAGCATTTTTCAGCTCTGGCAAATAAATAGTGATGCAGGAAGTTTAATGTTTTATGCAAAGTACAAACTGATTTCTTACTGAGAGTTGGGGAGAGGAGGAAAAGGAAGAACAGAAAAGACAGTCTGTCCCATCCTACTCTGCTTCTATATAAAACACAATAGTATAATTATTTGTACTGTTTTACCAATAATTATAGGCAAGAACATAACATATGCCAGATTTATATACAGAAACTCACTCTCTTTGACCATATAAGCCTCTCCATCTTCAAAAGGACACTTAGACACTTATCTCCAGAGTTAATGGCAACCCAGTAAGTGAAAAATTAAAGACCCTGGCATACATAAGGCAGGTCTTTCCATATCTGAACAGAAAACAGAACATGACTTTTCCACTGATGTGTCCATGTTGACTTAACTGGGTTGAAAGCTCACTTCAACCAACTTTGTAAATTAGTGCAAACAAAATCTGCCATGAAAGGTGACAAATGTGTAATGCCAAGTAGCCCAGCAGTCTGAGGCTGTTGACAGGTGTAATTTATATCTGTCTCCTTCAATTATGTGCTGAACTCTATACATTTTGCCCAGTGAAGGGATATCATGAGAAGACAAGACGAGAAAAGTGTCCCCTGCTCCCCACAAACCCTTGGTTCTCACACATTTCCTGGACCACCATAGTTACATACAAGACTGAAATCTAGAAGTGCACCTATACATTCTGCTGTGCACGTATACATTCTGCTGCAGTCAGCAGTGATTTTTTGCACATTTGTAAATAGCTTGGTGAATAAGTGAAGAATGAATGAGATATTGCCTGAAAGTTGTTATTGAAAGAGATCTTGTGCTAGCCAAATCTTATATAAAGGTGAAACTCAAATGTTCTATTTTTGAAGGAATGCTGCCACCAATCACCAGATACTTTATAAATACCCTGGGAGCAGATGATGTAAGTGGTATGCATTATTTTTTACATGCCCACTACAAATTTTGCATACTTCCAGCAGGGCAGGATAAATCAAGATATGGAAATGAGTATCTTCCATACCAAGAACTGCAAATCAATTAAGGTGTACCTAGGAAAGGCATTACTAATATTCACTCAAATGCAAGCCAAGGTTTTATTCTCCCCATGTAACACTGGGGGAAAAGCCTCTCGTCTTGGATTCACGAACAAGACAACGGGGTGGTAGGCAGTTGCTGTGGCTCCAGCTCTGACCCAGGGTTGGAGTCAGAGCTGCAGCTGCTACCTACCTCCCCATCACCTCTCCCCCCTGCCCCATTTACCCCCACCCCAGCTTATCCTCCGGTTTTGCCAAGGCTCCAATTCTGCTCCAGCCTGGGGCATGGACCACATGGTTGCTCCACCCCCATGCCAGCCCAGTAACACAGCAGCTCTAGCCAGGCCCCAGAGCCCAGCCAGAGCTGCCATTGTCACCACTACTACCAGGCTAATCTGGGGTTGGAGCAACCACATGGGAAGTATGCAGTTAAGATGCTTTGAAGAGCGAAGTGTGCACTTAAGATGCCAGAGCAGAACATGAGTGAAAAGTCATTCCTCAATAGTGGACTGAATCAGCAAGTACCAGGTTATCAAAATGATACCTCCACTGTCACAGTGGAAAAGCAACTATGAAAGAACATGCTATTATGTGCTCTGGAATAATTACAACTATTCTAACAGAGAGGTAGTTAGCTATGTTACTCTGAAGTCAGGCAGAAGGCAGGGTAGATTTGCACCTCATACAGAGCTACATAGCATAAACTTTCTTGAGCTGAAGCTCACTTCATCAGATGCTGTGAAAAAGACATACACAGAGCAATGTATCAAGCAAAGAGAGTGATATAAATGCAAAAGAAAGGTAAGGAAAGGAGGAAGGGGGTCAGTCCTGGGAGAAGCAAAGTAAAATACCTATACAGACAAAGGGGTCACAAAAGCTAATCCAGGCAATGGGATAAGACCATACTTAACCACAATCCAATCTGTGAATGGTTTCTTGTCCCACAATTTTATGTTCAAGATCATTTTTAAGTTCTGTTGTCTAAGAACAACTATTCTGAGGACAGCAAGGATAAACCATATTTGTATACTCTTTCAGGAATTGTACCATTCTCCAAACTCTGAGTGGCTGACACCATTTTTGTATCATTCCAGAAAAAGGAAGGCAGGAAAAAGCCTTAAAAGAACAACCAAAACATTGAAAGTTGAAATACAGACAACTAATACTCTTGAAAACAGATGAAATAATTTAGCAATGCATTTCTAAGGCATTGTTTGCTTAAACCTAGGCTGATGCACCATAAACCAAAAAATGTATTCAGTTGTTTAACTCTGTCTTTGTATTGCACAGTAGTTCATTTTTTAAACTTCGGGAGAAAAGAAGCACTTATAACCACACCGATTATGTTACACAGGGAAAATGGTAATCAATGCTTCCCAACATCAATGTTTATATAGAAAATGAATACTGATGATAATTACTAGTTAGGCTCTGTCTGGACAGTGGGCCTTAGGGGAACCTGTTTTTATGTCTGCATATTAGAGTAAGGAAGCTACAGAGGTCCTTTTACTGCCTGCATTAAAATTAGAAAAACCAAAAATTGTACACACAGCCAACTTCAGGACAGGTGAAACTTAACCAATATTGAGTAAACAGAGTTAACTGTTTCCAAGAATATTTTTAAGTCCAAGTAAATCACTGCAGGTTTCTTCCATACACCTTTTTAAGCTTTATGTGATATTTTTTAGTATTCACACCTTTGGTCAACCATCTGTGTTCTTTTTCAAATATTATGTATTTTACTCCTAAAGGAAAACATTATTCATCTTAATCAATAAGACCATCTCAAACTCGTAATGTCCATTGAGTCTATGAATGACAAGTGCTATAATTATAACAATGTATTAAATTCTTCTCAGTGGTAACTAGTGTCTTAGAAAGTCTCATGTACTGCATACTAATGTACCTGGGTTTACACAGGCTCAAATAGTGGTAGCTATTTTTAGTTATGGAAAGAGGGGACACCTCATCTTCCTGCCTCAATAATACACATGCATATTCTCTTGATGGAGGATGAAGAACATATTTGTAGAAGCAAACATGTTAATACACCATGCAAGAAATGGAATAAAGTCTCTTCTTCTCTTTTAGGCTCAAGAAGCTATCTATTAAGTTTTACAGTGTGGCGAAGTAGGCATCCCTCGCTAGCTGCAGCTAGTTCCCCACCTGCCTCTGGGCATGCTGTCTGCCTGTCTCACCCGCCACACCTTGTTGGTATTTAATAAAAGTTGTTACCTAAGGCGGGAGGCTGCCCATTGTTGCACCCTGATATTTGAGGGTATCCACGGCTCCGTACCACCTCTACACTGCAGCCCAAGCCTTACAGATGGCATCTCAGGCATTTAGCTAAACTGGTGCCTTCGCCCATTAGCTGTGGTCCCCAACTGTGGGGACCTTGGGTTTCCATAAGCCCTGGCCCTGTTTCAGGCCCAGTTGGGACCCTGAGCTTCTGTACTCATCATGTGCATCCCTCATGGTGGGCCTCTGGCCCTTTTGACCCTCAGGTCCTGGACCCAGCATTGACTAGTTGAGTCCCTCAGTGGGGTCTTCGTCTCCTGCCTGTACTTCCTGGAGTGGAGTTCCCCATTCCCAGCTCTGGTGCTCCTGGGAGCATGCCTGGCCCTGCGGGGTCTCTCCCCAACAGACTCAGGTGTTTCCAGAAGCTTATCTAGCCTCTACTCCTCCCCGATGTTATTCTTTGCACGCATCACAACTGGTGCTCCAGGATCTCATGGGGACTCTCACTCCCCCACTGGAGCAGCAGGTCATTGTGCTTGGCCATGGATGTTGCTCTCTAACCACCAGAATGTGAGGGCTGGGGTTAAGGAGCCCCTACTCACCTTTCACAGGGGTGGTCACTTTTTAAGGGATTTTCCAATATGCTTGGTAGAAGTCACAGAAAAAAAGTCCTGTCATGAATCTGTCAGGTGCTACTGTTTTTAATCTCCTCTGCACAGGGTAGGATTCACTAGGATTGGCTGAAGAGCCAAATTACCTACAACTTGAATTATTGTAGACTGCATGGACATCACAGACCAGAGGTTGAGTGAGCAACAGATTTTTCCAGGTCCCACAAGGATACCCTACAGGAGAAGTCATATGTCAGAAGAAAGAAAAAGACATCCAACATCTCAGGTACCGTAACATCTTTGCAACCCAAAGAGGCTTCCTTTTGCAGGGAGGGAAAAATGAGGGGACTACTGTAGAAAAAGATCTGAGCCTCTTTCCCTAAATCTGCTCTCTTGTAAGAGGAACCACAGTCAGCACAAATGTTATCCCTCAATTTTTCATGAACCATCATATATATCCTCGTAATCAAACTTTTACTGGAAAATACTATCATGGCATGGACTGCTGCTTTGGTTTTGCAGACCATAAATGTTCCATGGTCCATGGTCTGAGAACCACTGCTCTAACAAACAGTAGGTTCCTCGAGGAGGAAGGCAAATAGATCTGCTGGAGGACCATGAACATGTCTTCTTTGGTAACATGCAACAAAACTAAAAAGCAGAGGAGCAGGAGCTGTGGGACAGAGAAATTGAGATGTAGGACTTGGAAGGGACATAAGGAAGTCATCTAGTCAACCCTTTCCTTGAGACAGGATCATGCCTGACAAGCATTTGTCTTTCTTGCTCTTAAACTTCTAAGGATGGAGACTTCACCACCTCTCCACATAGTCTGTTCCAATGCCTGACCACCCTTATAGCCTGGTGATGGAAATGAGCAGACAAGAACTCTGATATTCAAAGGTACAGCAACCAAGTTTAGACCTTTAAAATTAAAATGCCTGGATTGTTCCAGTAATTAATATGGGCCTGTTAATTTAATAAAAAATGTGGTAACGTAATCATATTCTTTTCTTTGGCTCATCATCTGCAGTTGTGCTGTTATGCAAATATCCTCCATTGTAGTCTGTGCTCAAGGCAGTATTAAGACTCAACTCCTTACCATTTTATTTTATAAGATCCATTGACTAGTAACATATGATCAATACACTATTAAAAAAATAGAATCTAATTTAAGCCATTTTGTTCAATGATCTTCAAGTATAGTTTTGTTATGCACAGCATATTCTAAAGTGCTTCACCCAAACTTATTTTCTATGACATTAAGACAAGAAAATTCTACCACTTCTTGGCAGACAAAGCTATACTCTAGTACATTTATTTATAAAAGTCAGCACATAAGATTCAGAGGTGTAAGAGCACCATCAATGGCTTAATACCTCTTTCCCATAGTGCATTTCTAATGGGTCTGTGGACTGAGTTTCCAGAAGGATCTATCTGTTCCATAGGTAAAGAGACCACCCAAAACAAAATATAACAAAACAAAACATAATGTTCTGTTACGTTAGTGAGTTTTTTTCAGAAAACTTCACTAGACACTTCTTAGAGACTCCAGTCCCAACTCCGCACTGCAGAAGGTACCCAGGCATCTGTGCTGCCTTACCAATCCTACCAGCACATATTCACACTGGAGCTATGCACAACCCATAATCATGTAGCTGAATTGACACTGGTATTGCAGATATCAGTTTTGGCACAAAGTTTCCTTGGAGAAGGGAGGGAGGGAGGGAGAAGTGGTTATCCTAGTTTTCCTAGCACCTCAGTAATTTAAGTCTCTGTAGGAACCAATTCACAAAGTAATGCTGGAGAACTTATATGAAGGCCAGGAAGGACAGATATTGTTGTAGTCCGCCAACATTTATAGCTGAGTCACTACTGGCTCTACATGGTCCTAGCTTTTGCTCCAGCTGGTTCCTAGCCAGGGGTCCAGCAGACAAATGAACTATTCCTGCTTGTAGCTAAACTGTTGTTGCAGCAGGATCCACATTTAGGCCTTCGGAGATGGTAGATCTTTCAGCAGCAGCTTCAGATCCTCAGAAGGCAACAGCTAGTATGCAGAGGGAAAACATTCATGCCAGAGTTCACATATGCAGACTCGCACTTTTGGCTAGCTAAGCCAGAATAATGGAAGAAGAGAATATACAGACATGGAATGAACAACTGTAGCTTCAGTACTTCCACATGAAGAAGACACAGCTTCACGAAGTTCTGCTAAAGAAGCCTGAATCCTCCAGCAACAGGATGCAAATGAAGAAGGCCATACCAAACTACAAGTGGACAGTCACTGCCATTTAGAAGCCAGAAGTCTCAGACTGCTATAGGTCTGCAGCTATTTGTTGCTGGCAAGTCAATTATCAATGCTGCAGTAGTGGAGGCAGGGAAGACAGACTAATGCTACCATATTTACTCAGCTATAACACAAAAAAATGATTCCCCTCCCCATTCCCCCTATCAGCATAGGGCAAAAAAGTTCCATATCTTATATTCACCTACAAGGAAACCCCATTAAATATACTGTCTATCATTAAACTGCTGCCAAAAGTAACATGTGCTCAGTAATGGAAACCAATTATGAAACTGATTAAATGCAGCCAACACTGAGCATGACTATAAAACACATGACCTATATTGGGCAAATATACTGTGGGAACCTACCACAAGAATAAGTTAGTGAAGCCCATGTGAATAAGGTGTATGGTACTGCCCACTGAGCAGTCTCCTGCAGCACAGACTCTTTTTCAGGTCTCGGTGAGCCACTATACTGCATTTCAACTTCCTGTTCACTCCTGTTTATTCCTGTTTCTTTACCAGCCTTAAACATCTGGCAAACACCACCAAATGGGGCCCCAAATAGTACACCCAGAATACATCTGTTGCCCCCTCTCTCAGCATGTTACATATGATTAGTGTGGTCCTGCCCGCCATGAGGAGCTGTAACAGGTTGCTCTGCACCTCATCTGCACATAATTTTTGGAGGATCCCAGGACTTGTGACAAGACCACACAGTTCCAGTCATGAGCAGGGGGCTAGTTAGCACATGGATCCTTTGGGGGTGGGGGGTGGGGAGGGGAACATATTTGGAGTACACACACACACTTACTCAGCAGTGCTGAGCTGTGGAGTCACCGTGGTTTGAAATGCTGTGGACTGTGCTGGGGCCAAGCCCACTGAACTATACAGTAAATCATGCGCCTTTTGATTTTGGACTAATATCAAGCACAATAATTTTCTTACTGCATCAGGGTAGCATGTCAGTCTCAATCTGAAGATCCTATATATAAGTAGATACAAAAATGCTACTTAAAAGTGTGTTTATGGAATGCCTCTCACTTACATGTGCTCAGGGAGAGCACGAGCTGACAGTAAGGAATGGGGGAGGGGAGGACGACAGAGGGCCAGGCAGCTGATAGGACTGTGTAAACTTTTGTTGGGTGTTTCATTTCTAAGTTTCTCAATACATCTCGAGCTTGAAACAGTGAAATCAAAACAAACCAAAAGGCTTTGAAACAGCTTGGAAATAAAACCAGGGCACTGGAAACATTTTGAAAGTTTTGAAATGTTTCGAGTTTCAAAGCCTGGTTTGCTTTGGCTGCAGCACCAGTCCCACATGTAATCCCACATAGAGATGTGAGGGCCCGTGCCCCCCGTGAAGGAGTATGGCACAGCACCACAGCCCTCCCGGGGGCACAGACCCCCAGATCTGAACGTGGGATGCCAGCATGCTGCCACTGCCAGCTGGGGCCAGTGGCAGCAGCAGTCTTCCTGGAGCTCAGCATGGGTTGTGCCCAATACGTGTTCCAGCTAGCAGCAGCTTACAGGTCTGGGCTTTCTCCAGTCATGACTCTGCATGCATGCATGCATGCAGTTGCTGGAGGTCATCAGGTGCCTCCTACCCTCCTTTCACCAGGGAGGTTTGCAGTCCTGGCATTTCCTGGGACTGCTGCACCAGTAGCAGTCCCACCGGGCCTGCCTACCCCAGCACAGTAGTTTTAGATCATGCCCAGGACCTGGGGCTGCCTCTTTCCTCATAGCCCCAGCCCATACCTCCACCTTTGTCCTGGCACAGGAGCTCAGCAGGGAGATGTTCTTCCCCTGCTGGCTGGTGAAAAACTAAACTGCCGCTTCCAGCTCTGACAGCAGGTCATTAAATAGTCGTGAAAGCAACTAAAGAAAGGAAGTAAGTGCAGAGTGAGGAGGGTGGTACTCACTCCATCTGCATGTGGAGCTTGGGGAACCCTAGCAGTGGAAGGGTCACTTTCAGGAACACCAGCTGCTCCACCAAACCAGGATCCAAGAAGGTGCAGTGGGGGTGTCACAACATCCCCAACAATGCTGAACACCCTCTCACTAAGAACACTGGTTGGAGGACAGAACAGGTGTTCCCAGGCAAGTGGGCAGCTCCTGCCACATCTGGCTGTGGGTTGCCCAATAGGCCAAGGGGTTGCATTGCAGCGGTTCCACTTCCTCAGCAAGATAGGTAGCCACCCAAGCCTCCGCGTTACCTGCTAGATAGTGGGGTCTGGTACATCTGGACCCCAACATTGAAGCCATACCCTTGGCCCACATTGGCAGCAGCTGTGGTGGAGGAGAATGGCTGGTGCTTGGAATGCCGGCATGGGACAGTGGATCCCCCTCTTCCTCCTCCCCCTGCCTCCACCTTTCTGCCTCCTTGGCTCTCTTCACCAGTACCTCCATCCAGTGATAGAGGGTTTTGCTGCTGCAGATGCTCCCCTTCACCCTTGGGTTGCACATACCCACCAGCACATGGACCGTACTGGACTGTAATGGATCCAGCCATTTTGTGATGCTGTCCTTCAGCCGCTTCACCAGTACCTGCACTTCTGATGAAAGTGGTTTGCCCCAGCCAGGAACAGTGATCCCCTAGAACTTCTTCATTTGATTCTCAATCTCCTTCACTATGGGGATTACCTGGGCTAAGGAGGACATCATCAGTGCTGAGGCTTTCGGTGGCCTCGAGGAATGACTTGAGGACCACTAAGATCTGGGAGATGGTATCCCACTCAGTTTGGTTAAGGGGGCCACTGATCCCAATCTCCCCGAGCAAGACCATCTCATGGATGGCCTTCTATTGCTCCATCAGTCTTTCAAGTATCAGGTACGTAGAGTTCCATCAATCGCCACATCCTGCATGATTTTGTGCTGTGGGATGCTCAGCTCTGCCCGTTTCTCCTGCAGCATCTTGCCCCTCTTGATGTTCAGATGGAAGTAGCCTACCACCTTCCTGCATTTTGAAATGAGCTGGCTGGTCATGGTAGTGACGTCACCATCACCAGGAACCCTGTTCCCCTCCAAGGTGCCCCTGACTATGAGGTGGAACTTATGTGCCACACAATGGATGCCAATGAAGTTGATGACCGCCTTGACCATATTGGCCGCGTTGTCAGTGACCATGAACCCGTGGGTGAGTTTGGCCTGCCCAAACAGCCTCTGGCACCATGGAGTTCATGACCACCATGATCTCCCTCGGTGTGTGGGACTCATCCATCACCTCTGCTTGAAGGAGAGCCTACTGACATTCTGACTGATTGCATCAGTGCCCTGTGAAGGAGAAGTAGGCATGATCTCCACCCCAGCTGGTCCAGATGTCTAGGGTGAAGTGTAAAGCTGCCTATGGCCCTGCCTTCCACAGCTCTGCCCTCAAGTACTCCCTGAATGCTTCATATAGGGAAGGCACCACTTTCCTACTAAAGGTGGTACACTATGATGGGGCCACGAGTACCACAAGCCACCTGAACTCTGGATGCTCAACAAAGGAGAAGGGCTAGCCATCCACAGCAAGCATCTCCCCAATGATCTGTGTGATCTCACTCACCTTGGGAATGTGTCCCTCTTTGTCCCCAACATTCCCCCACTGATCCCAGGTGGCCTGCCTCTGCTTGTGCTTCTTGGGGATTGGGGCTTTGGAGCATGAAGGGGACTTCCCCTTGGGCATGCTCTCACTGGTGCCAGGCTGAGGAGGAATAAGGGGAAGGGGGTACTACCTCCTGAAACGCAGCAGCATCACTGTGGTGGTAAAATGTTTCCCATCCTTGCCCCAGCTGATCTGCTTTTAGAAATACTGGCAGGGAGCATACCTGGGATCATTTGCTATCTCAAAATGATCTCACACTATACTACCCACCTTCTCCTCCCTCCTTAGCAGGCAAAGGCACAACAAACAGGAGGAACTGAGCCATCTGCCTCCACAACCTCCTCTGAGGTGCTTTCCGGAGAAGGAGACCTGCCTCTAGGGCAGGGTCGGGCAATTTTTTTGGGTGGAGTTTTGGCAAGCCATTGAGGGCCACATGGATAGGCAGCCAGAGGCAGATTAATATTGATTTTCTAAAATTTTTAGGGGCCCCACGGGCTGGATACAATGGCCTGGTGGGCTGTATCTGGCCTGCAGGCCACAATTTACCCACCCCTGCTCTAGGGGAACTTTGAGGGGTGTGGAGCACAAGCTCAGATTCCCCCTTCTTCCCTAGAATTTCCTTGGCTATGGCACTCAGGTCCCCTGCTTTCAGATCCAGCTCCTCTTCTGGCATTGGAAGGCTCATGCTAGCAACTGAAATTGGAGTGGGGAATGTCATGCTGCTGCTGCTGGTTGTGGTTCCTGGTGTTACTGGTGGTGCTGCAGGTGCAAACACAGCTCCCACCTCCTTGCTCCCACTAGCAGCAGATTTCTTGCTGCCAGGAAAGAGGGTGAGTCTATACATGGGGGTAGAGGGAGGGGCTTGCAGCTCTCCCTCTGCCCCCCCTGCCTTGGCCAGAAGACCTGGCATCTGCCTTTCCAGTGCGCTTCATGATGTTTGGTGTGCTGCAAAATGTGTGCATATCTGTGTGTAATATATGTAATATATATGTTGTGCTTTCCTGCACAGTGATGACACACTGTCAGGAAAACACAGATTTCTTTTTGCCAGGGGAAAAAAAAAGACAGGCTAACAGAAACAAATAAGAGGATTTTTGGGGAAGAATAAGATGAAAGGAATAAATAACAATAGGGATTGTAGGCAAGGGTAAATAGGAAAGGATTGGATAGAACTTGGTGGCAAGAGACTACCTACTACTAAGCTAGAACCCTTCAGACATTGCTGCTGCCACAGAGAGACAGACAGCTCACAAAAGGCACACAGATGAGTTCACACACAGCCTTATATGTTGTTTCTACATCCCTCCCCCAGAACACTGCAATTGTAAGGGAACTCAGAGAAAGATCACAGTCATTGGCCAGCTACAGATGTCAATATCAGAGGAGTCTTTCCACCCCCTCCTCCCTCTTTGCAAGTTCTGTTAACCTGCATGTCTGCCTTCTGAATCTCCGAATCTTTTCCAAATAGACCTGAAGGCTTCACTTCAATACGGAACTTTTAATAGGTCTCTTGATTCAATTCGGAGATTCAGCTGCTGAATTGGGCTGAATCTCCTTCAAATCAAATCAGCTACTGAAGCTTCGCACCGCCCTAATGCTTACTTGCATGTTTGTTTGTTTTTTAAAACCCCAAACTACCAGAACAACACATGCCCATACAAACCAGAAAGGATACTACTGGATTAGGTAGTTCTTGTAGATCAAAGATTGTTAGTGAACAACAATATGATGCCAGGGCGCTGAAGATATTGGTACCTACTTTTTCTAGATAAGGGTTCTGAGACCATCAAAATAACCTGATCTTTAATGGTGGTGCATCTGTGCCCACTAAGTTGGAGAGAACACATCTGACTATGGCTGGTTGAAGGCAAGATAACCCTGCCTACATAACTTGTTTAAGACTAATATGGGTGTTGCAATCCATACTACAGCACACTGCACAAAATCCAAGGCAAAGAATCTTAACCACAAATTGTTTTAAGATGCTACTGGTTGCAGGCAATCAGAAGTGAACTTGTCATCACTAGGGATGAATGCAGTTAAACAAGGGAAATAAACAGGGTCTTGTCACATACGCACCTGCACCTTAACGTGGCAGGCATAAAAAATATGACAGCTTAAGAGAACACAATGTTGTGTATTGCTCTAGAATACATGGTATATCTGGCATAATAAAAACAAGATATGACTTCCTAATATTTCCTTTCTACCCCAAGTACTCACATGCCAACATGTTGCATAATCAAATCAATTTTATTAACAAGCTAAAACAGTAGTTTGAAAAGCCTTGTAAAATAGTTTTAAATCACATAAAAAATGCAATGTATGAAACTGTTAACACATGTGAACACTACAGAAAGTGGAACTGTATGTTAGAAGTCCAATTGCTTTCCTTCTTCTGGTTGCACAGGAAAAAAAGTGAATAGGAAATACGTGACCATTTCGGTTGTTTTTTTTTAAGTGGGTCACAGCCCATACAAATCCTGAAGTGCCTGCTGCTGCAGAATGTGGTAAGAATAAAAGAAATTCCATGGTTACTGGCAGTGGGACTGTTGCAAGTGCTGGAAGCTGCAACCTTATCACGCTTAGGATGTACAGTCACAAAAAACAGTCTTCCTACTCTGCTTGGTTTTGCTCCCTCATTTTCTGGTTTGCTTGAAATACTGCCTGATTATTCCATCCTCTCTCTGCTTTCTCTCTCCCCGGGTCCCAACTCATCCATCCTTCACTGTTAAGTCAAGCAATCATTTGGTCTACAAACAAAATTGCCTTGCATTTCATTTTGTAGGCCACTGAGTCTTTTTCTTCTTTCATGATCATCTAAGGATCCCTCCTCTCCAGGAAACTAAAGCTAGCAGCATTAGAAGGTTCTGCCAAGCCCAGGGAATGGTAGTAGTGTTCTGGGGTGAGGGTGAGGTTTGTCCATGGGGGGTGGGGAGAAGCAAGTTCCCTGTTTTATATATTATAAAGCCATTGATTGAAACTTATTAACTCGGTATGCCTTTATAACATTAGCATGTCCCTGGTCTGAAGTACATCTGTTCAAAATTGTGCAAAAGAAGAGTGAATATAATTTTTCCAGGCTACTGCTGCAATCCTGCCCATCTGTTCAAAAGATCGCTACCAGTATCATGATGTACAGCTCACATGGTTGAAGTGGAGAGGGCCTGTCCATTACAGGGGAAGAACCTGGAAGTCTGTCCTACTCAAGAATTCTCTTAGGATTCGTTAAGTTTTTCCTATTTGAAAAATTCTCGAGCATTACCTGCCAGGTTGTACAGATGAGGTGGCAATGAAATCCCAGCAGACATTAAAAGAATGCTGAATAGCTGGAGATGCTTAAAAACAGTAAAATAGGTTTCCCTTGTCTCCCCAGTATTTCATTACCATGCCCATTGATACAACCATACCCAGCTTTGGCATTTTCCAGATTTTTCAAGTTTCTGACTCCTGGGCACTGGGAATCTAGTGCAGGGAGTGCCACCATCTCATGCCTACTTCTCATTCTTGAGTGCCCACGTAAGAAGCAGGCAGGGGGCTTGCTGCACTGCTTCATCAGCTCAGCTCCCCAGCATGAGGAAATGAACAGAGGCAGCAGTACTGGAAACCCCCTTTCCACTTTTCACTTTAGAGGCTCCAGTGTGACAATACACTGCTCCACTCCTGGATAGGTCCAGCTTGGCAATACACATGCTGATTCAAAGTCTATGGAGCCCATGGTTCTCCCCAGAGTAGCACAGCAAAACCCTGATCCATTCCTCACATCAGAGTCCTGGGGTGTGCAGAGGGAGCTTTGGTGTGAGGCTCAGCCTGTTTAGGGGAAGCAGCACCATCCCCCTTGCTGCATTTCACTTTGGAGTCTGCAGAGTACGAAGTGGGTAGGGGGCTTTTCTTCACTGCTCCAGCCCCCTCTCCTCCTCCCCCCAGGAATGGAAGGACTACAGAAGCCCTTACTTTTCCCAGACTGGGATCACCCAGGCCTTGGGAAGGAACAAGGAAAAGGGGAGAGGGGGCAGTTGCAGAATGAACACCTGTACTGCTTCCTCTTCTGAAATGAATGCTTCTACACAGCCTTATTATGGCCAATCTAAGCTTTCTGGGATGATACTTTAACACTAGTAATGGTGTTTCTCTGCAAGAGTCTAATACTTAAACCATTACACATAGCAGCAATATGCTGAAATATGTACTTATGCACATTAAGCCTGAATTCTCACCTTAGATTCTCTTTTTCCTTTGCTAATCAATTCCAACTTAGCACAAATAATTCAAAGGTGCCCTTGTTTCCCCTTGTTCAGCTGCCACTTGGTGAAGGTCAGGGCATCCAAACAGCTTTAAACCTTAAATGAAGCTAAGAACACCTCACTCCATACCATCCTTCATAAAATTTTTGTTGGTTATAACCAGAAAGCATCTTCCAGTTATGCTATAGCTTCCCTTGTAACAAAGATGGGGATGCCACCTACCTGGCTGCAACTCCTGGCTCTTATTTCTTCCCACTGTGTGGCATGTTCCATGACATGTCAACACCCCATCCATTTATGCTCTTTTGCCTCTCCAATGCCAGAATCCCCTCCCAAATGAAAAGATCAAAACAATATCTAATCAGAAACCCATCTTGCATGACTACGAGCTCATGGTGAGAAGCAAATCAAACACTTCATAATAAAAAGAGCAGGTAAGTGGGAAGCAGACTTGTTAGTGCTATATTTACCTTTCAGTAGAAGCTCTTTAGGTTCCGAATACACTTTTTTCATTAGCAAGTAACCCACTCAATCTCCACCAGGGCATAATGTGGGTACTTACCACATTCCTTGCTGTGCTCTCATCAAGTGTAATCCTTCAGCCAGCAAGGCTGGATGACATCTCCTGTACTATTTGGCTGAGATGACTCAAGTACAGAAGAAACAGTACAGGTCTTGTGAAATAAAAGGTCAATCATCAGCTATGTGCATAGAAACTAACAGGTAGCTTCTAATGCATAGGAAGCAAGAAAATGTCATAGCTGGAAAATACAGGTCTAGGTACCTGTGGGTTGACACTGGAGAGCTAGCAAAATACAAGTTCCAATACTCAGGCTCTAATTATGTTCTTGCTACAAAAGGAGGGAACTTAGAGCCTTTCTGATAAAAACCCAGAGATCTACCTTTGACCCCCAAGACAGGTTCAAAGCACAAATGTACACATACAAGTGTCTTGCAAAGACAACTGTATGAAACCAAAATAAAATACTGGGTAAGAGTCCAGAGAAACTGGAACACAGACATTCTCAAAAACAAAAACACCCCCACAAATCAAAAGGAGACACTCACTCCCAGATTTGAGGATATCATACTTAGCATAAGTTTAACTGGCAAGAAGCAGTACTTTTTAGTTCAATTTGTAAATTTTCCAAAGCTTATGTAAAAATGTGCTTTGGCATTTACAGCTGACAAGAATGCTTATAAAGGTTTTGATGCTTTACAATTTCAGACTCTGCTACACTATCAGGTTTTAAAAGGTTCATCTATCTGAGGCTGATAATGCATCTTGGCTCTAAAATCTTTTCACTGATATTTCCAAAGACTTTTAACATGTCCTTTCATACGAACAACATAGCAAGTTATGGTGCCTTGTATGAAGCAAACTATGCAACATGTTTTTGTTGGAAACGTTTCCCAGGAAGCAATAGAAAACTAAAGCAAAACAGCAACTAAGAATGTCAGTCACAGCTCTAACAAAATAATTTGCAGTCAAACAACTGAAACCTAGGCTACAGAGGTGGAAGAATCAAGCCAAAGGAAAAGCTACTGTTAGAAGAAATTATAACAATAAGGATAAAAAATATTTGTCAATGTAAACAAACAAGCAACCCACCTCTTCCCTTGACTCCTACACACAACCCACACACCAGAAACTAAAACAAGTAAATAATGGAAGAAGAGCAATAACTCTTGCTTATGACTGCCCACAGTGATCTACTCCTTTCAGACAAGAGGCCTTTTCTCTGTCATGTCAGTGACTCCACCATTGCTTTCATGGACTCGGAACTTAATTCTGTTGCCAAGCCAAGAGATATTAAATCAACCCTGAATTTCAAGCTTACTGTTCGCACAACGCTACATGCAAGGCTGGCTGGCAAAAACTTGAAAAGATGACTTGAGTCTATGTCTCTCAAACTACAGCCTCGTTCATTCTTTAAATCTTCTCTTTGTTGTCTCTCTCTAATTTATTTTTCATTTTTAAATCTTATCTTAAAAACTTTTTCTATTTATCTTACTGACTACCTAAAGCATTTTGCAATACCGAGTACAGAACATAGCCTATGAAATAACTGTACTAAGTCTATGGCTTCCAATAACACTTGGGGAAAATGGAGAACTCCATATTTTTCATTTGAGCCATCATCTTGCTATTGATGATTCACCATTAACTACTGCTCAGTGACAGTAACTTGAACTCATACATTTCTCTTTTTGGATAAAGAAGGAGCCTTTACCTTTCTCCCATTTCTCCAATACAGATTAGGGCTGGCATGATGGTAAATTGACTGGGCAAATATTATCAACTGAGCAGTCAAATGACTGTATATTTTCTGGCTGGTCAAAGCTTTTAGCAATTTTACAAAAAAACCCCTACTTTTTCTGTAGTTTTCTTGACAGAAATATGATTTTAAAAATTGTTTTTGACACATTTCTTACTGGAAAATTTGTATTTTTTCCTGTGTATTATTTGAACCTACTGGCAATGTTTTACAACTTTTGTCTGATATTTGACTGGTCAATTGACTGCACTGTATTACACATAATCCTTCAACAAATAATTCTGGGTAAGAGGCAACATCTACCTACCTTAATGAACTGATATTTTATAAGAAAATATTCAGGGATAAAAAGGGAAACCCAAACCAGTGCCATCCAAAACTGCAGTTACACAATATGTGTACATGTTATTGTGTTACCTTTCTCCAGGTATGTAAAACCATTAATGCTTTGTGTCTCAATTTCTGCTAAAAAGCTGAAGATTCAGGAGATAAGCTACCTATGTTCTGATGAGTTTTATCTCCAGACATTTCTGTGTAATGAAAGCTATGTTGTTACATATTACATTTTTAAACAGGAAAAAGAGCTATTCTGCATATTATAACTATAATCCATATTGACAGACTATTTTAAAAACATCTCTCTTACCAGCTCGTCATTTTTGTCTAAAAAAGTAAATCACTTAAAAATGAAAGGCAAGCAAGGATCATTCTGTTCTTTCTTCCTTCTCCATGGTTTATATAGTTCTGGCAAAGTGAAGTCAGAGGAATCCAAAAACAGTGTTCTAGTCCAATAGCTCTGAAAACTCCTGCAAACAATTAACCCAGTTCTTGCATCCACGTAACTGGAATTTTAACTACTGTCATTTCCCCCATAAAGAAGCAAATGCCTATTGTTTGAAAAGTGAAATAGTAGTACTTCTCTTTGACAAGTATCTGCAGTAGTAACCCCTTCTTTAATTCTCCAGCATTTCTAAAAAATATATGCAAACACCAAGGATCAAATGTGGTTCCAAACTAGTCAGGTAATTTATTCTATGAACAAACCTGCTGTATGTAAAAATGTTCCTCCCTACACCAGTCAGTACAAAAAAACTCTCAGGTTTCAACATTGTTTAACCAATGGCTATTAAATAAAATAACTTAAAAAAAAGTAGATAAATCTTAAGGTAGCAGAATATTTGTTCACCTTTGGGGATGAGATAATTATCCCTAACACAATGTAATGACAATAAAATCAGGATGCTGAAAGATACTCTTTATTGTCTGAAATGGTATTAAGAAACAATGTTACCATTAAATCTGGAAGGTTGTAAACTCATTTCAGAGATTACATGCAGTCTCTCTTTTTCATTTTACAAAAGTGGAAAAGTCCTAGGGAAGTAAGTGCAGTGGTGGATGTGTGAATAGCCAGAAGAGGATATTAAAAAAAAAGAGAAAAAAGAAAAGGCTTCAGAACTACTGCTGCCTTGTAATATATATATTCAAAACCACCATAAATTCAGGGCAATATTTAGGTTTCAATTTCAACCCTTCTACTACACTATATTGAGATTTGTTTGAATGTGCATGTGAAATATTATTACTCTCTTAGAATTAGATATACAAACTAATTTAAAAACTGTATATTTGGAGAGAATTTTTGGAGGTAGTACAAACGTGTACAAACACAAAAATCTCAAATAAACTTTACTTGTTAACACTTAATTACATTCCTCATATGAAGGTTCTGATCCTGAAAAGGGCAGAGCTAGTGCAAATCTCCTCCAGTTGAATGGTGAGAGCCTAATTCAGCAAGGAAAAACTAAAATGTTTAAATGACATAGGTAGGTCAAAAGTGAAAACAAAATTTCAGAAAGCAGCGATGGCCAGAATGCAAGTATGCAAGATCCGGTCAATTACAAAATGCAGATACTAAAAACAGATGAAAACCAATTATATTTAAGGTCAATTAAGTATAGATAATCTCTAGAAATTAAATGATTAAATAGGCTGAGTATTGAAATCCAACCTCTTCCCCCCTGACTTTTTCCTGGGAGAAGACAACTCAAGTAATTGTGAGGTAAATCTTGTACAAAAGAAACAAGGGCTCCAAGGAACAAGAGTTCCAGCTTTTCATGACACAGCATATATGGAGTTCTGTTATGCAATGGAACAAAAGGGAATACAATAGAGATTACACATTATTTTGATTGACATTTTAGTTTTAAATGTGAAGCACTGGAAAGATGTTCTCAGTGTTATTGTTTAGCTTGTTGAAGGGGAACGGTAGTCTGCCTCAGGTTTTCTGGTACCTACTAGTTCTGAAAGAGTAAAATGACTACCTGCTGAAGTTTGGAAGAAACCCCGCAGGATTAATACAGTCTTTCTATAGTCTCTTGAGAAAGCTGCATTTTCTTTAATCCAGAAATTAATTAAAATTAGCTTTGTTAATCACTATTCTGTAAGTGCTAAATATTATTATACTGTATTAGTCTAATATTTTTTATTTGTAGAGAGAATTTATACATTGCTGGATTCCAGAAAGCACACTTGCTTTCTAGGTTCTAAAATGGCTAATTTTTTTTAATACTCTTATGTTTTTTCCCTTTTACGTTTCCTTTCGTTGCCCTACCTTCTTTAGATTTTTTATCCTTAGCTTTGCTGTATTCCTCAGACATGGCTGCATAGAGAGATGCAATGAAAAATACATTCTTTACATATTTTTACCTGGCAGCTATGAAGGGACTCTAATGAACTAAGCTGTTCAACTGCATGGTTACGTATGCCAAGGTGAGAGGTGGAGAAGTCCGAGCAGAAGATCTTGAAGTGAAATTAGAAGCAAAGAAGAAAATGGAAAAGAATATTAATTAATGCAAAAAGTAAAGGAAAGCCAGAAGGGAAGCAATAGACAGCTTTAAAATAGATAGAAACGTACACCTCAATTCAAATGGCCCGTTTTTCAAAAGACCATCAGCACAACCACCTAAAACAGTCATAGTCAGTAGAGCTTGAATTAGTTCTTGAGGTTGAACAAATCTTTCTACAATGCTGGATTCCAAACTATAGAGCACGCTCTGCTCACACATCTCTTAACAGTATACATTTTAAAAAGAGAATCAATAACTGAAAGTGAGTAAAACCTAGCTAAGCTTGTGTAAAACATTTTTTCTTGAAATACTACTAGGCATATACATACTGTATTAATGCATGCCATTGTACTTAACTATCATAGGAAACCAGGGCTGGAAGAGACCTCATGAGGTCATCTAGTCTGGCCCCCTGCCCAAAATACAATTACCCCTGACCAAACCACCCCAGCTAAGAGTTTGTCTAACCCGTTCTTGAAAATTTCCAGGGATAGAGATCCCACAACTTCTCTAGGGAACCTGTTCCAATGCTTGATCATTCCCATAGTCAGAAAGTTCTTCCTAATCTACAACTTGCATTTCTTCTGTTGCATCTTGAAGACATTGTTCCTAGTCCTGTCCCCTGCAGCCACAGAGAATAGACTATCTCCATCCCAGTCATAATCCTCAGCCTTGGCTGCACCCACAATGATGAAGAGTTCACAATTTTCACTGAGTTTTTCCTGATATTCAATCTAAACCTATTTTTATGCTACTTCAAACCATTGGTCTATGACTTACTCACTGCAGCAAAAGAAAAAAAAGTATTTTCCCTCTTCTTTATGGCAGCCCTTCAGGTGTTTGAAGTTGTCCTCTCAAGTGCCTTTTCCACAAGTTAAACATACCTAGCTTCTTCAGCCTGTCCCTGCATGACTTGTCTTCCAAGCCCTTCATCATTTTCATTTCCCACCTCTGGACCCTAACTTTTCCACAGCATTTTAAAAAGGTAGAGCCCCAAAACTTAATACAATATACTCTAGGTGAGGTCTGACCAGCACAGAGTAGAAAGGCATTGTTGCTTCCTGTGTCATGCATCCAATGCTTCTATTCATGCATCTCAAAACTGCATCTACCTTTTGTGCAGCTGCATCACTCCGTAAACTCATACTGAGTCTGTGATCTACAAAGACTCCCAGTACTTTCTCTGTAGTGCTGCCATCCAACCAGGTGTTACCAATTTTGTATCTGTGTTTTTGAACATTCTTCCTCATGTGCCCCACCTTGCATTTGTCAGCAATGAACTTCATTCTGTTAGCTCCAGCCTAGTTTTCCAATGTGTCAAGATCCTTCTACATATTCACAATCTTTCCCAGTGTTAGGTTGCCTGCAGACTTGCTCAAGTAGCTCTAATTCCCAGCATCCAAATCATTAATAAGCATGTTGAACAGCACTGGGACCACAACAGACCCCTGTGAGACTCTACCCAAAGTCTCCTGCCATTTGGTGTGGGCCCATTTATGATTATTACCCTTTGCTTGCAGCTATTGAGCTGAATGTCTATCCACTTCATAGTAGTTTCATCTAGCTCACAGTTCTCCAGTTTATCAGGTGGTCATGTGGAAGCTTGTCAAAAGTCTTGCTGAAGTCCAGATACACTATATATCCACAACATCCCTTTTATCCACCCAAGTAGTTACCTTGTGAAAGATGGAGAACAAGTTTGACACAATTTGTTCTTAGCAAAACCAGACTGTACACTTGTGATCAGCCTTTCCTCCTCCAGATGCATGCATATGGACTTCCTTCGGATATGATCCAGTAGCTTCCTGAGTATTGAGAAGAGGTTAACTGGTCGGTAGATCCCAGGTCCTCCTTTTTGTATTTGCTTAAAGAGGGCCACTATGTTGACTCATTTCCAGGCCTCTACTGTTTCAACCCATCTTCCAAAAGTTCCTGAATATCATTGCCAAGTGCTCAGAGATCTTCTCTACCGGTTTCTTCAATACTGTGGAATGAAGTTCATCAAGCTCTATTGACTTGAATTCATTCAGACACATCAAAAGCTCTCTGATGGTCTTTGCTACCTCATCCCTCAACTTGTCCATTTCTTTATGCAAATAATTTTTATTAGGCTTCTGGTTGCAGCCTGCAGCCTATTTTTTTTGTGAAGAGTGAGGCAAAATAGCTATTGAGCTCTGGCCTTTTTTCCAGTGGACCCAAAGTTTTCTTGGTCTTTTCTTGACCATATCATACTTACAGAACCTCTTTTTGACTTCCTAAACCCACCTCACCAGTGCACCTCATTCTTTATCCTTGCCTTCCTGATTTTGTTTTTGCTATTTCCTGGTATGTTTCCTTGTTACCTGCCCTTTTCCATTGCCTGTATACTTTCCTTTTGCATTTGAGATATCCCAGAAGCTCCTTTGTGCAGTCACACTGGTCTCTTACTATTTTCATGAACTTCCATCAGAAGAGTTTCTTGTTGGGTTCCCAATACTGTGCCCTTTAGAGGCGTCCAACCCTCCTGGGTACATTTATCCTTCAGTCTGTCTTCTCATGGCACCACACCTATTAACTCCTTTAGTTGGCTGAAATCAGCCTTTTTTGACATATAGTGTCCTAGTTTGCTGACCTCATGCTTTTCCAGTCTCAGGAACTGGAATTCTATCATACAGTGATCACTTCCTCCCAAGTTTTCTATCATCTTCACATTCTCCACCAGTTCTTCTCTATTGGTCAGGACAAGATCCAAGACATGATTTCCTCAGTTGTATGCTCAACCATCTAGAAGAGAAAGCTGTCCTCTGTACAGTTTAGGAACTGGCCTGACATTTTGTGTTTGGGTATATTGTTCTTCCAGCAGATGTCCAGAAAAATTGAAGACTCCCATCAGTACCAATCTCATAGCTTTTGGATGGATCATTTTGTCACCTTCTTGAAGAGTGTCTCATCTACCTCCTCTGCCTGACTTTGGGATTTATAATAAATCCCAACCATTATATTTGTGCTACATCTTTCATCCAAATACATTCTGATTAGTTATCTTATTCCTCCCAAACCAGGTAACAAATACATGTCAAAAACACATGCAAGGCTACACCATCAACTTTTCTCCCAACCCTGTCCTTCCAAACAGAGCATAGGCCTCAGTGTTGATATTTTAGTAATAAAAGCCATCCCACCAGGTCCTGTGATACCAATCAGATAATGGTTCTTTTTACAGGCTGTGACTTCCAGCTTATCTTATTTATTCCCCAGATTTTTCACATTTGTATACATACATCAAACATATTTTGCATTTTGACCTACTTGTTTCCCTTTTGCGCCACTCACTGCTGTCCTGTGGCTCTCTGGCTCTTTTCCATCATTGAGGTGCTTCTTCCAGACCTCTCCCCTTTGGATCCTTTGCTTTGTTGTTGTTCTTGTTCACCATCTCCTATGGAACCTAATTTAAAGCCCTCCTTATGAGATCGGCTAGAGGATGCCCAAAGATACTCCTTCCAGTTCTGTTCCAATAGATCCCTTCTCTTGATAGAAGTCCTCCACCCCAGATAATCTGCCCATTGTCAAAGAATCCAAAACGTCATGTTGGCACCACCATCTCAACCACGTTTACTTCTATGATACAATGGTCCCAGCTTATGTCCTTGTCTTCTGCAGGGAAGATTGATGAGAACATCACTTGGGCTCCAAGTTCCTTAACCCTACTGCCAAGAACCACAAAGTCATCTCTGATCTGCCCAGTGCCATTCCTGTTCCATGAATACTTCCAGAGACAAGCAAGAAAGGGTAGTGGCCTGAGGGATGGATGAGCTCTAGCAGTCTTCATGACATCCTGAATTTGCACTCCAGGCAGACAGCTCACCTTCCAGGACCCCAAATTCAGATGACAAATTGGTGCTTCTGTCCCCCACAGAAGGGAGCCACCAACCATCACCACTCTTCTCTTCCTTCTTGGGGAAATGGCTTCAGAGTCCCTATCCCTGGGGCCCTGCAAGTCCTGCACTCTAGACTGCTGAGTCCTCGGGGTTCGTCTACAGATGTCCTCACCTCAGCCTTTTCCTCAGCTGTTCCATCACAGAGTACTTTAAAGTGTTTGCCGACTGCAATTTGTTCCTCTTAAATTCTGGGCATCCTCCTTCTTCTAGTAGTCGCATGCTACCTCTTCTCTTTTACCTTTAGCCTCTCCGTAACTCCTGTCCAGGTTATCTTCACTTTTCTTAATAAAATTCAATATGGATAACTCTGCTTTCAATCTTTTCCTCCAAGGCAGACACCAGCTTATGCTTAGTGCAGAAAAAGTGGTCTTGACTCTCTGGGAGGAACACAAAAAGGGCATATCCAGAGCAAGTCAACTGCTGACCCAATTTGTGCCTCCTTTGTTCCCTGGAAGATACCTAGGCTGTAAACCAAAACAAACCCACACAAGCTGGATCAGACCAACAGGTCTAAGGACCCTGGAACCCACCCCCTCTTCCCTCCACTGGATCCATGCTGCATGCATCCTGGAGCAGCTGGGACAGACACCATGCTACATACAGTGCTCCTGGCAGCTGGTCCAAGACTGTGCTGTATACACTGCTGAGCCCAGACTGATGGGATGGGGTGGGTATCACGTATGTTCCCAGAAGAGCCCAAATGGGCACTGCAGACAGCATGCATTCTGGGTCCTGCCCACATGGTCAATCAGGTTTAATTCATACCTGGGGCAGCACTGGGGACTGGATAATGGGGTTCTGCAAGCTGGATGCAGCCCATGGGCCGTATGTTGCTCCTGCCCTTAGCACAGTGTTTCCTAACTTTTTCCAGCCCAACGCACACTTACAATAATAAACATTTTCTGCAGCACACCTGTTAAGGCATTCCCCATCCTTATACCTATTGCAGTTCATTGCCATGGCAAAATTTTGCAGCACACCTGTTCATTTCTGACAGCATATTTTTTTGTTGCAGCACACTGGTTGGGAACCACTGCCTTAGCAAACTCCCTTTATTTGCTACCCTCTGTCTGCAAGGTGTTGCTTTTTATAAGGCTGCCTGTCTCCACTGCTCAATTAGCTAAACCAACACCGAAGGGCAAACCCTGTCAATCAGTTACTCCAGAGGGAAGTAAAAAAAAGCACTAATGAAACACTCAGGCACCAATCAGACACTTGGACAGTGTTATTGCCGAGCTAGTTTCCCACAGAAATTCCATCAGCAAACCCCTTTCTGTTTGTTGACACATACATGTTTCCTCTGGGACTGTATAGATCAACATAAACTTCTCCTTGTTAAAAATAAGAAGGAAGAAATATTAATATTATGTTAATGTCTAGAGCAGTGGTTCTGAACCGAGGGTACACGTACCCCCAGGCAGTACGTGAGATATTTCATACATTGTCCAACGCAGGTCAAAGGGCCTAAAAAAAGTCTTGACAATTTGACACTGCTGTAACACATGCACGCGCGTGGGATTATACATAGTTTGACATAAATATTAATTTCCCATTGAAAGGGGGCACATGAAATCTCACTCCAAGACCAAGGGGGACATTGACTGAAAAAGGTTCAGAACTGCTAGTCTACAGCAAGGGTTGGCAGCCTTTGGTAAGCCTGCCAGAGCATCATTGGGTAGAAAATGGTATTTAGAGGTTTGCTTTTGGGAACCGGCTTGTAGGTAAAGTAGATATTGCCTTAGAGAAATGATCATGGGGTAATGGCAAAGGTTAATTGATTTTTAAAGCCTGTTTGTGATAGTTTCCTTCAAGGCCACACAGACTGGGAAATTAAAGACATGTACTACACTGTTCCATAACATGAGGTAATGTGGCATTAGGTCACAGTACCCAACTGCAGAGCCCTTGAGATTTCTGGCTTTGGTGAACAGACCAAATTAAGATGTGTATATGTGATGGGTTTCTTGGAACAAAGGAATATGCCGACAAGACAGAATGGTATGAAGACCACAGGAAAGCCAATCAGCTATGCCCAGAGATGAAGAGTCATCAGAAGGCAAAAAGAATACAAAACAAGGGATTTCAGAACAGCAAAAGGTCCCTTGAGAGGGGAACCTGAGGCCACCATGGACAAAAGGCTAGCACCAGCCCGTCTGACCCACCCCATGGGCAAGGGATGGGGGAGAAGGCAGAGGGGCCCCTTGGTCTTTGACCTCCAGGCTGCTGACATCCGACATTCAAGAAAGAACTTCAGAGTGAAGCTTGCGTACTGGCCTGATGTACCTTCCCTCTGTGACTTAGGACCAGTAGAGATAGAATTGTTTGTATTATTCTTATCTGCTATCACTGTATATCAGTAAAATTTGTCTGTAATTGAGTGGAGAGGTCGTGGTCAGTCTGAGGGTTTGTGTCCACAAGGTATCTGGGTCATAAATCCAGCGCCAACAGCGTGGCACACGAAGTGAAGCCATTTTGATCAGCATGTCACAGCTGGCCCGGGCTCTGGGCAAGCAGCTCTGGAGCCCAGGCTGCTTGCAGCAGGTGGTGGGGAGGCTGCAAGCAGTTACACCAGAATCCATGGAGCCCCAGATCAACTTGTTGCTGGCACTGGGTGCACATTCACCTTGAGGTAGATTGTGGGGAAGGGGCCAGGGCTGCACTGCCACAAGGGTTGGGCCTCTCACAGCTCCCGACATCTGCCCCAGCACGCCAACATATTACAAGTCTAGGTTTCTGCAGGGGGTTGACACTTTGTCCAAAAACGTTGCTGACTCCTGGTCCAGAGTCTCTTTTCTCCTTTTTGGGTGACACTACCAGGGCAACAGTGATTTGAAATTCCCCCTCCACACATACCCCTTCCCAATATCTTTTAATACTGAAGATATCCTGAATGACCCTGGTCTTTGAAAAACATCACTCAGATGTGAAGGAATTCCTTTCTCCAACTTAATTGGAATCAATTTAATTCCAACTTAAATAGAGCCTAAACTTTCACATTTCTTTTTTTTCAGCTGTTTCCATTCTGTATTAATACTAGATCAAAGAGACTCACAACCCTATGTCAACTTGTCAGATTATACATGCAGATATTTGCCAAAGAGCACTGAGACACTCTCTGACCTCAGATGTGGTGAGATCAGCCTCTGAGACATGCTCCCTGGGTACCCTTGAGCTTTAGGGTTGCATTTAGGCCCCAAGCCACTCCCTGCCACCTGCTGCTTGACCACAGAACCAGATGAGATGTGCAAGAAGCCATCTCCTTGGGCCATGGTCTTGCCAGTTCTTAGTGGAGGGAATTTTGCAAGCAAGAAGAATCACACCCTTATCTGATCTTATGCTTAGAAAAGATGGCTGCCCTGTCTGTGGAAGAGGCTTGTCTTTATTGTCAGATGTTCTCAAGTCACAGTTATACATGACAATAAAGCGGATTAAAAGGATAACAAAAAGATTTATTATAAAAAGCAAAAGCAGACATAAGAAATCAGTAACAACATGCTGGGATACAGACAGAGATAAAAGAATAAACAAGAAAATATCAGAACAGTAGCCTGTTCTTATCCTGCATTAAATATCCAAAACTTCATTTCCTACCCAGTGCAACAGATTAGGAAGCAGTTTCAACCTCTGATGTCTTTTTCAACATGTCTTGCAATTCTTTTTCCCCATCAGCTTCTTTAATCAGCCTGCTTTAATTAGGTTGAAGGACTCCTGTGTTTCCCTAGTCTCAGAAAAACTGAAGACAACCCCATGCTCTTCAGGAAAAGCTTAAGTAAAATTTCTTATCTGGCTATTTACATGCATCACCCATTGGATTCCTGGGGGGCCCACACTATGCATATAACTTCCTGCACCCTCTCCCCCCTGAAGATGCACATTTACCAGAGCAGAAATCTTTCCTGATCTAACTGACTCTAAGCACCTCCCGTTAGATTTGAGGCATGTCCCCCAAAATTCTGGCTCCTGGCTTTCACTTGTTTTTTCACTACAGAAAAATAATTGAGCAATTCTACTCCTGCAAAGAACTCAAGAAGACTACAACAGGTCAAAATGTTTTTAACACTATGGATTCTTATTTGAAACCTTTAGGTTTATGTTGTGCAACACATTTGTATACCCAACAGTATTAATATTGTATGGTATCCCATGGCATCCCTGAAGGATCTCAGGGCATCCAAGTGGATCACTGCATGACCCTGATTGAAAATCACTGCCATATTTGTTCCTACAATGCCAAACTATACTTCTGAGTGTGACGGAAAAAAATTAGAAATCCAATCCTCTCCACAGATAGTAAAAAGCTATATAAAACTCTGTTGCAGGTCACGTTTCCTTCTAGACAACAGCAGTAAGTGTTGTGGGAAGTATTAGTCCCAACTGGTGGATGGAAATATACTAAGCGCCTCTCCACATGTGTAGGTAAAGGCACAATGGGATCTAAAGCATGATCCACCCAATCATGCCTCCTGTCATGCCACACATGCAGGGCAGGAGACGCAACTGGGATTGCACATAAGATCCCACTGCGCCTTATCATTGGTGCAGGGGGAGCCCAGGAATATGATCCTGGGCTCCCCTTGCACCGGCTCTCAGCTATGAATCCTGCATCCACTGGGGCTCATAACAGGGGGCAGCACTGGCCACCACTGCAAGCCCCACAGACAATAATGCTTGCAGGGGGAAGCAGCACCAGCAATGCTACCACCACTGTAGGACCTACCACTGCTGGCAGGAGGTGGTGAACCCCTGTGGCTTGGAGCCCCTCAGTTGACAGGCCTCCTTCACATTACAACCTTTACCTACGTGTACAGCCATACAATTGCTTTAGTTATTTAGAAAGAAATGCAAAAATCTATATCAAACGCAATTACTTCAAGTTAATTTTTAAAAATATATTTAAAGCTCCCTATATCAAACTACAGAGTCTATAGTGCTTGTGTTCACCAAAAAGCATTAGCTAGTAAATCACCTGATTCCACAGCTTCAGTTTTACAGCTTCCAACAGATAGGGTAGGAAAATCTCTATAAAGCAAGATGGTCAATGGCTTAACTAGCATAGTTAAAATATGACCATGTTTATTGCTTTTCTCTGTTTATTATTTCTGAACTATTAATGAATGCCAGAGAACCAGCTGGCATAGACTTCAAGCATCTACTCCAGGAAAAATAGCATACAGGCTAATATCAGCTTCCCAATCTGTGTAACAATGCATTTTTAAGTAACTGTCTAGGGGAATTCACAACTTTTTTTTGCACTATCTAGTCACTGTAAACGACTCACTATGTTTGGACATTCCTTTGCATGACACTTTCTTCTGCCCCCTCAATTGACAGTTCCATGGGAAGTTTTTTTTTTTTTTTTTATGGTTCCTACATTTCAGAGTAACATTTAAATTCTCTCTGTTTTCAACTCCAAGGTTGAAGACAGAAGGAATTTGAACTGTACTTTGAATTGTAAAAGCATTGCGTGGTGGGTTCAGAAGTATGGGATTCTTCTGAAATGACTCACCTGACACATTTTTTGATTGCTGTTCCATTTTATAATGTTGCCCTATATAAACATTCAGTTGCTTATATGGGAGAGGCTGGGGTTTTTTTCTGTTTCTTATTTATCTGTCAAGGCTGTCTGGTTTTGAATCAATTGCGAGTTACAGGGAATGCATCTAGCTAACTCCTATTAAATAAAAAAAAAACTCCAATTAAACTCCAAAAAATATCCTATTTTTGCCTGACATTATACAAAGCCTAGAGACTCTTGAGAGATCAGGAAGGACAGCCACAAAAAACCATTGTGATAAATGACCTAAGCAAAATAGAAGTTTAATGATAACCTAAAATGAAAATATAGATTTCTTGGCATTGACATCTTATGCTCAAACCTAAAAGTTAGAATTTGTAATTCAAAACAATATTCATAATTGAGAAAGTTTCCATGAAAGTTAGTACAATCATCTGTACAAATGCTGTGTTACATTTTTGTTATAAAACAGCTCCTAGAAATAAAATGAGGTTTCAGAGTAAGAGAACTAAAAAGACATGAACATTATGTTAATGAATGGCTAAAGAGAAAAAGTATGATTCAATATTTCTAGTCAGTCTGTTGCAACTTGAATTTCAACAGCTACTATACAGCTTTAAAGCTGAAAGTAAAATACTGCACCATGCAAAAATTTATAGATTTGGCAGAAGGAGACTATGATGTCAAAAAAAAGGACTGCCCTCCACAATCCTGAACAGCATATGTACTTGAATTCCTATCCTTGTAACTGTTACAGTAAAAACTTTGGGCACAGAGCATTTCTAAATAAATACAAAGTTTAGCTTGGCAAGTCTTACATTCAAATTAGTCTAAGATCTTGACAGATATATTAAACAAACATGGAAATATGCAAATATTCTTAGTTGTTCCACTACAGTAATATACACAGCCAAACTGCCCTAGGAAAGACTTCAGGTAAATCTTTTCACACCCTATTCCAAGAAAATGGGCAAAGGTTTGTGTTACTAAAGTAAGAGACACTAAATTTTAAATGTGTATATATGACATTACCTTCATAGCATGGATTTCTTCTATTAACCTCTGTGCTCGCCTTTGGTTCTTTAATACCACATCTTCTGAACCCCTGTAGATAAAATATACTGTTTAACTGAATAACATGCTGATATACAATTATTTCCCCAACAGAAATGTATAGTTACCATTTGCACCAAACTAAAAGTCATAATCTTCATATGATCATTGCTGTTCAAACATTCATTTGTTGCACATAAAAATTCAACATGAACAACTCTGACAAACATAAGAAACTCTCAGTTGTCAAAAGACTTGAAATGCACAGAAAAGTTTTAAGATCTGGCTGAAACATTTTGGTAAGGTTTTAATTTTTTGTTTTGCGTTTTTTTAACATCAGAAAATTCTGTAGTATCTTCTCTGTGCATTGCTGACTTAAAAGCAGCATCTGGTGAAAGCTAAGATGAGCAAGTTAGATAACAACTCAGTCAAACCAGAGAACAGTTGATGGGCTGAATCACTAACTTGCACTAAATTGAGTGAAATTTGTTTAAAGCACACCATAATTAAGTTCTAAGTTCTCTTATACAGGAAATAATACAATCTTAAGTGGAGGAAAATTCAAGAATATCTCCAAAATAACTTGCTATGATACAGCTGAAAATTAAATACCAAACTTTCACATTGTCTTTCTCTGCAAAACGTACAATAAAATGATTTAATTCCAATATTTTAAAACCTAAGGCTAAAAATCAGTGCAAAGGGGGAAAGGGCGGGGGGGGGGGTGTTACTCTTCCCTCCCTCCCCTTTCCCACTGACACGGCAGCCCAGCAGCCCCTGCTAGGCTTGCCCCCGCTGCTCGACTGGTGAGTGGGGAAAAGCCTGGCAAAGGCTTCTGTGCCCCTGCCAAGTAGACCCTGGCTAGGGTCCCATACTGGTGGGAGAGGGGAGGGAGAGAGGATTAAACTCCCCTCCCTCCCCAACCTTCACCTCAGGGGGCCAGTGTCTGATCATCTCCATCTCTGTCCCCACCATTCAAATAACGAGCATGGAGGGGGAAAACCCTGGCAGGGCTGCTGCATCCCTGCCAGGGAAACCCCAGCTGAGGTCCTGTGCTGGTGGGAGAGGGGAGGGAAGGGGGATTAAATCCCTCTCCATTCCTCCTCCTTCGCCCCAGGGGTCAGCCCAGGGTCTGGCTATGTCCCCCGTCCCTGAGTGGGAAAAAGCTTGGCAGGGGCTGCAGTCCCAAGCAGGGTTTCTCACCCACACCCCAATGTCTTCTCAGCCAGCCAGAGCAATGATAGTGCTTTGGCTGGGGAGCAGAGGGGTGGGGCCAACCCTACTCCAGTGGAGCAGACAGCCCAGCCCAGTGCTGCAAAGCAACTTGAGATGCTGGGAGACTACGAAGTAAGTTAAACCAGGAAGGGGTCTGGGACAGAAGTTCCTTAAACTGGTTTGACCTAAATCAGTTCAATCTGGTTCAATCTACATTCAACCAGGTCCATCTTAAACCAGTTTTGGCCATTTTGAAACTGGCTTATGTGCACTGAACTTCTGTTCCGTTTCAGGCTTAAACCAGTTTCTGATCACTTAAAACAGTTTGTATGCAACTTCCATTCCTAGCCAATGTGAAAAAAGAACAGGAAGTGCAGCAGGAGGCCAGAGAAACTAACTAGTCAGCTCTACACGGAGATGAAACTCAGAAGGAATCCTATGAGAAGTGGAAACTGGGCCACAATACTAGGGAAGAGTATAAGAGTATCACATGAACATGCAGGGATTTTTTTTTTTTTAAATCAGAAGGTCAAAGAATGGTTTCAGGTGTAATAAGGATTCTAACAAGAACATAAGAAGTGAAAAGACAACTGAGTAATGGATAATACAGATTAGGCTGAAGTATTTAATGCTTTTTTTACTTTAGACTTTACAAATAAGATGACAAGTGCAGTTGACAGCAAGGTCAGGATAAGAGATAAGCAGCTCAAAGTACTAAAAGAACAGGGTAGACATTACTTAAGAGAAACTAGATGATATAAAGATGGATAAGCTTAACAGGATGCACCCTGAAATACTGAATGAACTAGCTGAGATAACTTCAGAACCATTGGCTATTCTCTCTGAAAAGCTTATGGAGCTGGGATAGAACAACTGTATGCAAAAGAGAAACTGAGCAACGATTGGCTTTTCTACGGTATGGTAGCAAAGAAATTAGGGGTTACAGTGAATGATTAGCTGAATATGAGTCAACAGCATGCTCGCTCCAAAAAAAGCCAATACTGTGCTACATACCGTGCAGTATACTGTGCTATAAGAATAGCAGCATCACTTGCAAATCAAGGGAAGCGATTCTTCTGCTCCTATCTGGAATTGGTGAGGCCTCACCTGGAGTACTATGTCTAGTTTCGAGTACCACAGATCAAGAAGGATGTGGACAGATTGGAGCGACAAACAATCAGAGGCTATGATTTATGAGCGTGTAATAGGGGCCCTACCCCATTAGCGAAAGAGATAGGAAGCCAGGGATCAGCTGGCCTGTTCCAGCCTCCTGGACAAACTGATAGTGGCAGAAGGCCCTTTAATAACATGGCTGCCCACCCCAGGTGTGGCCAGTGATTGACAGGCCTGGAGCAGAAGTAGTGGGTCAGATGACCCAAAGAAGAGCATATAAAGCCCAGGGCCTGAGGCAAGGGAAGGGGTCTGGCCTTGCAGGCTGCAAGAAGCAGACCTCCAGGAAGGAAAGGAGCCTCACTGGCTGAGGAGGAAGGACTCCAAACTGCAGGGAAGCTGTAAGGAAGCCTCTGTACCACCAGGCAGCAGAAGATAAGTATTTTGGGACCTTGTGTTGCATGTCACTGACAGAATATGGTGTTGACCCAGAACTGGGGAACCCTTTGTTTGAGAGCAGATGCTCATATCTTTTTGTTTGTGTTTAAATACCAGAGGAGTGGGTTGTGGCTGTAGGTGCAGAGGAGGCCACCAAGAAAGGTGCCAAGGGCACTCCCAGAGCCCCTGAGGGGTAAAACCAAGGCTGAGGGGCCCAGAGCTCACAAAGAACTGAGCTGAGACCCAGGAGCCTAGGGTCCTGGGACAGTGGGCCTCAACTAAAGTTGGCCAAGGCCCGGGGGTCTTTGGTCCAGACAAGGACCTGAGACCTGAAATCCTCCTCCCCCGCACTGCCTAGGTGGAGCCTCCTTGCCAAATTATAACAGTAAAGCATGACAGGTGAGACAACAGGCCAGGATCCTGAGCAGGCAAACAAGGCAGGGTCCAGGCAACTGTTAAGGAGTGACTTCACTTCCCCAGCACTGGACCCACGAAGAGAGGGAAATCCCGAAAGGTTTATTATTTTGACTGACGGAGAAAACTGAGGCAAGATTTCATAACCATCTTCAAATACCTGGAGGGAGGTAAAAAAGAAAATGGAGACTAATTATGCACATGTGAAAAAAACTTCCTTCTGTTAGTTTTGTTGAAGTGTGAAACTCACTGCCACAAGATGTTTTGGTAGCTGACAATTTAGTCAGATTCAAAAAAGGATTGGACAAATTCTTGGAGGAAAGGTTCAGCAGTAGGTATTAAGCAGGGGTGTCAGGTCTACAGCCTTTGAATGAGAACTTCTTAGACGTTAAAAGTTGGAGGCTCCAAGTGGGATTCATACAGTGGAGCGGTCATACCCTGTTCACTCTCCCTTTTGACCTAGGACACCGGGCAAGATGGACCTGTCGTCTGACCCAGTACACGGCAATTTCTATGTTGTACTTATGAAACAGACTATTTTCTGTGGCAGCACGGGGCAGAATAAGGAACAATGCTCTTATATTCCAACAAGGAAAATTTAATTTAGATATTAGGAAGAACTTTATCATTATGGGTGGTTAAGCACTGAAACAGGCTATCCAGAGAGGTCACGAAATCTCCGTCCTTGGACATTTTGCAGAGTCAGTTAGACAGACACTTGACTGTGATGATCTTGCCTCAGCAGGAGGTTGAACTAGATTATCTCTTGAGGTCCTATGAACCCAACTATGCTCTGATTCAGCAGTCTTTAAAAATTTCTCTCTTAGCATTCTAGAAAAGATTAATTACAAGATAAATCCCTCGGAGTCCCAATACAGGCAAGCCTGGCTTAATGCTCTTAATTGGTTTCTGAAAAACTGAGTGTTAAGCGGAATAGTGTTAAGCAAAACCAATTTTTTTTGATGAACCAAGATGGCAACACAAACTGGTGCTAAACTGCACAAGGCTGCATGTCACCAAATGCTATAACAAAATTCACTGAGCGCTAACTGGAATCGGGTATCAATGTAAAATGAGCGTTACAGTAAAATAGCACTAAGCAAAACAGGGTTAAGCAGGGTTGCCTGTTTAATGCATATTTACACTTACTGAAACTCACTCTGCCACAATATTGCAAGAAGCTGTGCTAAGAAAAGCAACTGCAACTTACTTTAAACAATACAGTGATCTAAAAATTCAAGGTGTGATTTTCAAAAGTGTTTAACTGAGTTCAAGACCAGGACCTGGGCTCCTAAATTACTAACCAATTTTAAAAATCCTATCCTAAGTCTCCCTTTAGATTTGTACTATTTTAGGCTATATTAAATAAAGTTAAATGTTGACATAATTAATCAATAAAACTTGTTACATCTTACTTTATAGTTTGCATCTATTCATAAAGCCTAATGCAAGTCCAGATCCATTCTAAAAGAATATAATGCTCTTAAAAATATTTTAGGATCTATTCAATCCTATCCAATATAATCAATACTTAATCACAACTTATAATCATTTTAAACAGTTATTGTGTTTACTTTTAGAGAGAATCTTTTTTGTCTATTTTTATGTAGGTCAAGTAAATTGATTTCAAACATCTAGTAATATTTAATATTAAACTAACTTTTTTAACTTCAGCTTTCCGATGTGTCTTGTTAGCCGGCGAATGGTTAGGACTCTGGCCCTCTTCACCTCTTTTCTCAGCTTCACCACCTATTCAAAAGAGTAACAGTATATTAGAAAGTTACTAAAAACTAATCAGTACCCTGTTATGCCTTTGCCTTTAATAAACAGGTTGAATAAGGAGAAAATGTCCTGGAAAACAATTCACGCCCTTTCTTAAAAAAGAAAAAAGCAAGCATGTGTGTATATGTGTGTACAAACACACACACACACACGCACGCACACACACGCACCAGTTGAGCTGAATTTAGATCCTTGTTAAAATCGGGACTGTTCCATAAACATCAGAGAAGGAACAAACAGAAAGTCTAATAAATGTCTGAAGTCTGAGCCGAAACAAGACATAAAATAAGCCGTGTCATTCCCTACCAGCCACATTTTAATATTATTTTTAGATACAGGTTGGGATAGTTTTGAAGGGCTTGTTTTTCCTCATTCATTTCATTCTTCAAGTTTTACTGAAACTACATTTGTGCCACTTCAAGGCAGCTTATTTTATAATAATTTAAAATGTTCTTATAAAGACCCTAAAGGCCACTAATTATTCAACTGCAGCTATATTAATATGCCAGATGTTCTCCTAAATTCTAAAACAGCTAATTCAAATAGACAAATCAAACACTGCTACGTTTCTCACTGACACTAAATTCAACACCCCCTTCCTGAATTATACTTGGAAATTTTCAATTTAAAGAATTACTTAAATGTAAGAAGTTTTGTTCAAGCACATTTTGGTCTTGCTTCTTTACCCTGCAAATAAAAAAGTTTTCAAAGATAAATTCATCAGGTAATATAGGACTTCTCCTCATGAAAGTTTGTCATGGGTAATGCTATTGCAAGTTAGTTTATTTGTTATGATACCAGGAATTAAAAAGGTAGGTGATGATGGTAATTGCATCTCATTACTAATTAAGTTAATTCTTGAAGCATTTCTTTTTACTTTGTCCATGAATGTATTAAAATGTATTTTAATTGTCAAAGATAGAATTTTAAATACTTGCATACTCCCCATTTGTATCCATGTGCTAAATTACATTTATTGCATGCTGCTGACTGCCAGAAACTACTCAGGCAGCAACATGATGGAGGAAAAACACTTCCTTCTTCACTGCCCTATTTGCAAAATTTCTCTTTCAAAATGAAATTGGCACAGGGATCAGCTGGGCAGATACTGCCTTTAATGAGAAGCTGTTATGTTACAAATTAGTGTGGTTTGAAATGAAACTTATGTAATTTGAAAGTTGCAAAGTATTGAAGAGATGACAAATGTAGGTGTATAGCAAAAAACAAAAAATTTGATTTGTGTATGAGATCTAATTGCTAGCCAAATAAGGACGGCTATTTGCCCAGGCTAAAAGGTGACCAGTCAAATAAATATTAAAAATAAATCATCATTCAGCAAGTTAATTCATTAAAACAACAAATTATAATCTGCAAGAGGTTAGATAGCTTGCTCAATTACAAACAAACAAGGTACATAACTGAGTTATTTACTGTTAAAAAACGAAAAGAAATTAAATTAAAAACAGAAATACACACGTACCAAGAGGAAAAAGGGTCATTTTAAATGCAGTAACACTAAGAATGCAACAGGTCAATACTAAGAATCTTGCTTTCTGCTTTATCTTTTCAACATCAGCTTGAACTATTTTATCTACAGGTTTGTCATCCTCAATTTATCTTCCTTTCATCGAAATACCAAATAAACTCATCTGCCATTTTCTTCTCTAATCTTAAATTATGAAAGAGTAATAAGCATGCTTGAAATGGATGTTTTTGGTCTACTCTCTGGTTGTAAACAAATCATTCAGCCTATCAGCCAACTTCATTTTGCACATTCAAGACAAGAAGAGTTAGAAGTTCTGCCCTTACAGCTAGAGTGCAAAGAGAGCACAATCTTTCCAAACACAATGAAAGAGCGAGCCCTAATTGTATTACTGGGATTGAATTCTACATTGCTTTCCAATTGAACAGGCTGTTTCTCGCTTCATAATTTGCTGCTTCCAGCAGAACAGTTTGTTTCCTCATATAGTTTAAAGTTGCTAACACTCATTTTATGGTCATAAGCCAAATCAAAATCACCACCATGAAGATCTTAGTCCTGAAAGTGTGGATTGATTTTGTGACTGTTTAGCCTATTCTTTTTTTCTCTTCAGCCTTTTTAAGTCAACTTTGTTTAATAGTGGTAGAAATGGCTCTTAATGGTAGGCAAATCAGGCATTAGACAAACATGTAACATTTTCCATATTCTGAGTAGACTGAACAATGGATTCAATCAGTAAAATGAATTTGGGTTTGCATCCTGAAGACCTCCTCAAGAAAGCCTGTGCCAACTACACATGTGGATAACACCAGCTGCTCCATTTTCAACAGCAGCTTACTGGAATAGCTCCTTGTACGTTTTAAGATAGGATCCTTACGAAGTACAATGCTTACTCACTGGGTGTGTCTACACGTTCGATAATGTGCAGTGGTTATTGCACATTTAATTCAGTACTTGTATAATCAAGTACTAAATAAATGCACAGCAACCAGAGTTACTGCACAGTAGCTCAGCCAAATGCCTTCTTAGTGATGATATAGTGTAGTAGCCTAATAATTCTGTGCTGTAGTATATTAGCACTGTTTGTGCTGTGATGTGCTACTGCACAGTATTATCAGACTACTCTGCAGTTAGCGTCTCATGTAGACGTGCCCAATGTTCACGTAGCGTTAAGTAATGATGAAATATAGTTGTTGGTACCCATTTTTAAAAAATCTGGCACTGCCTTCCACTTTTAACATATGGGAAAATTGTCTTACTTTCAACTAAGCAAAACAGTGCCACCCACACTGCTCTCGAAGTCAAAGGTCCAGGCCTCTGAAATGTTTTTGTAGGCATATCTCTTTCTGGCTTAATCCAGAACAGAATGCATTACTTCCAAATAATCTAATTAAGTTGAAATACTTATAAAACATGCTAGTTTACTTCTGAGTAATCTTAGTAAACAGCAGCAATCAATGCACTAGTTTGGCCTGTGCCTAAGGTCATATCTACTGCAGAAAATGTGTGTCCAAAGTCTGTGCACATCTGGCTCTTGATGCTGCACATTCTCACTCCAGAGTTGAATCACTTAGATTATTTGCAGATTTGTGAACCAATTATAGAAAATGCATTTGTCAGGAGGTAAGAGTTACAAAAAACTCCCTTCAGGACAAAGATAATATTGGGGCATTGTATTAATAGGAAAACAGTCATGTAAATCAGGTAAAAAGGTACAACATGCCTTTTTACATCTAAGGCTGGAGAAGTAGTACTATATTCACAGAGCCATACAAAAATAAAAGGGCTGGAAGGCGGCTCAAGGGGTCCTGAAAGAAGGAGGCTAAACTCAAGCCAGGATCATCCCAGACAAATATTTGTATCACTGTGATTACCTATTTAAACACTGATGTAAGTGTGGGAGACTGAGCCCAACAGCATCCATAGCTTTGTTACAAAATTATGAGTTTCTAACAAATGATGTCAAATAATAAGCAAGTGGACAATAAACTCATGCTACAAAAAATGGTGACATCCTTCAAAATAGAGGGCACTGGAAAAGTAGGAATCCATATTTGATATAGTCTAGTAAAAATACTTTAAAAGTAAACATAAGCTAACTAGAAATATTTATATTAAATTAAATGATACCGAATTTCCAACACAGGGCTGTCCAATTGGCACTTCTAGGCTGTATGTGACCACAAGGGGCTAAGCTGCAGCCTTCAAGCTCCTGTCTGGCTGTCATAGCTGCTTCTCCTATTGTTCTGTCTGTAACAGCAGCTGGAATCTCTAGGAGCCTCCTCCTTCTTCTGGCCTTTGCTACTTGTCCTTGGGAGCAGGGCAGTTCAGCATCGCATGGCCCAGGAAGCTGAGGGTGAACCTGGGGCAGCAGCACAGGTTCAAAGTGCAGACGGGGAACCATTCAGCCTCCGGCCACTTATAAAGTTGGACTACTTCATTCTAACTTACACAACTTTTTAATATATAGTCAAAATTAGGGGAAAAAATATTGTACTCTTAAACTTTAAGGTCAAGTATTTCAGTTTTTCTTTTACTGACTGTAAACATACTAAATTCACTCTATTGTTTTATTGTTATCCCTTATTTCCACTTTTAATTTTGTATTACCTATTAGAACATAGAACTTAAGCCTTGCATTCCAGATGCCACTGGCCCTTAAACAACTTACCGCAAAGGAAAAATGCTTGTAACCTTGAGATCAACAGGTCATGAATTTGTCTGGGCAAGCAACAAGGGCTTTACTATTCTCTAACATTTTCATGTTGGCAAACACCCTTCTTCCCACAACTGGGATAACAGGAAGCCTGATTTAAAAAACCTGTTACAGACATATATACTCCTTCAAAATAAGCACCGAAGACTAATGTAAACAAAACTACCCTCATAATACCTTATAGTTTCCTAGAATGTCCTCCTTTTGTCACTAAAAAGGGAAAAAAATGAGGGCTTTGTGCAATTAAACAATTATAGAGAGTAGGAAATTATTTGCTTGGAATAAATCAAGTTGCATATTTAGCTCTGCTTTGACAACTGCAGTTCTTATGGTTGAATACACATTAGAAAACATATTACACAACAATCATGTAGAAGTCAAGATTAAAAAAATGAGTATATCATAGCAAGCTTTAAAAGCTGTTTTTAACACTAAAGAAAAAATCCCCAAACCACAATAAAAAGTCCAGGTTTACTCTTTGAATGAAACATACAATAATTTAAAAAGGTACATCAAATCATCATGTACCCAAACATAGTGTATATTTAGCTTCCTCTCCCAAAAGTTTTGTAATCTATTTTTCTAGGAATATTAATGCAAATGCAGCATATTTTCAGAGACCAAATGAGCCAAAAGTCAGCCTTTCCTGGTGCCAGCCAATGAAAGCTCTGCAGATGGATTATAGCAGGACTCCAGGAATGAGGGGAGCTTTCCACTTCTGGCAGATACAGAATGTCAAATTATGACTGCTTCTTTCCCAAGGGATGATAATATGCCAGCTGGAGTCATGGAAGTCTGTCAAGTTATTCCCATGAAGGTGGTCAGCACTTTGGCACAGGAACTGACATTTTGTTTGGTCTGTACGGAGCCTATAGCAAAAGACAGGATCTTAGGACACCTGCGCATTATTAAATAAACAACGACAACAATATTCAATGAGTTTTGATGCCCAAATGAGGGGAGATTTTTCCTTGACTAACTGCTCAGTTGTGGACTGTTTTTTTTTGTTCATTTGTTAGTTGGGTTAAAAAGGTGAGTTTAGCTTGGCTATATAGTGCTGTTATACCGGGCTATCTAGCCCACAGACTTCCCCTGTAACGGAAGCCAGGTTTGGGTCCCCACACCCTTCTTCAGCCTCTATTTCCTGCCAGTTTTCTGGGGGCAGGGTAGGGCACTGCAGGTGGGTGGCACATATGGCCTGGAGGGGAGAAGGGTGCTGCATGTATAGTGAGGGGAAGCTGAGCTGCCCGTGATGCAGGAGATGGACAGGGGAGGTGGAGAAAGGAAGTGGGGAGAGAAGGCATGTTGGGCTGCCCTCATGGTGAGTGCTCCCCAGGTCTGTAGCCCACACAGTGGCCCCCAGTTGCCTGGAAACTGAGCAGCCTTCAGCCATTTGATATAGATAAGAGGTGTCAAACTTAGAGCTTTCACCCAGCCTGTTTCATTTGGGTTCCTAGAGGGGCCAAAAATTCAGCAGCCACAGAAATCCAGGGCCTGAAGCCCTGATGGGCATGCATGTTGGCAGCAGAGGGGAGGGAGAAGGGAAAGAAATCAGTAGCTGCATTAACCCCCACACCACTGTTTTCCCTGCTATTACTACCACCACCAAGTCTAGATCTGGCCTGGGAGGTCCTTTGCAGTCTGGATCTGGCCTGGATGCACAGGTCAGTTTGAAAACCCTGTTACAGACTATCAGGCAAAAAATGGAAAATAGAAAACTTTTGCACAAACTTGAAGTAACTGGGGTATAAGCCAGGTCCCCAAGCACATCAGAGCTCCCTAGACTTAGTATTTTCTGAGACTTGGTAACAGGGGTGATCCCTTACCCTGGGATAAATGCATCAGAAGACAGACTAATTATATTCCCAAAGCAAACCTCAGCATCAAATTATCTTGTCTATCAATAATGGGACATTTTTGACTTCCTGGAAGTTCAGAGACCAAGCGACTACAAATGGAAAAAAATGAATTCAAGAAGTCTAGATCAATGAAAAGGAACCTGGGCTCTCATGAGATTGTTCTGCAGTATGCTGCAGAATGGGACTTATGCAGACAACTGCAAAGTTCACAATGTCAAGTGAGAGCTGATCACACATGTTAAAAAAATCAAGAATAAATTCTGTCTAATATCTGAGTAACCTTGAGAAATTGTGGAATGAAAGCTGGCTTTCAAAAAGCTAAACAGTGTAGTAGTAAATATCAACATAATGAAAAAATAGTTATGTATTTGAAGTCACCCTTAGAAATCTTACCAGAAATAATGTGAGATTCTGTGCATCTTAAGTATCATTCATGAACATATTTATTTGTATTTCTGCAACACTGACGAGCCCTTTTGCGATTAGGACCTTAATGGCATACATGCCATATAAAAAGATGTAAAAGATCACCTCCCCTCCTAACATCTTATAATCCAAAGACAGGGCAAGAGACAATGAACGGATACAGATGGAGAAGAAGTGCATAAAAACAATAGCAAGCAATACTGGTCAACATGAGTAGTGGTTTCAGCACATCAAGATTTGTCCCTTAACCTTTCTGTAAGGCATCATAGGTAACAGGAATACAGCACGAGAACCTGCACCCAAGGGTGTGTGGGGTGTGTGCACTACTGTAGCTTTACGCACCTATTTTGTCTTCCAGCCATTAAATTGAACCCTAGCATAACCAAACAGGTACTGAGGGGCCTGCCTAAATTAGAGCAGCTTCCTAGATTTTCCAAAGAGTTGAAAGTACTACCCAGGATCTCTACAGTACTGTATGCTGGGGCCCATCCCAGGGTACAGAGCTTGCAAGGGTGGCCTTGGAATGGAGCTTTATCACTTTCTTCAGTAACTGTATTGCAAGAATCCTTCCTCAGCCAGATTTTAGGTCCCATTATACTGCTCTAGAACTCCACCCACAGCACAAAGGGATTAAAGCAGGTATGAGGGACTCACCCATTTGTACTGACAACTGAAACTAAACATCTGCTTATATGAGATGATTAATAAAACTTATTCACAGCTCCAATGTCGGGAATGGAAATAAACACAGGAATTAGATATCTGTATTTTGTATTCAAATAGAAGTTTCATGAACACATGCAAGGAAGTCAGATTTAGAGAGAGATTTTCTGTACATTAAAACATTAAATAATTACACATCTTGTACTTCTGCAATATGCTCCATCAGAAGATGACAAAATACTTTACAACAAATCATTTAAATTGAATACCGCACTGATGTGGATAAAAATGTCCCACTTTAGAGCTGGAAAAACACTAAGGTATGGGAGTTGGAAGTCTCTCTTCAAATCTATGGACTATATAGGTAAAAAAATCCATGTTGCCTCCTTTCCAGTTTTGGCCATACATGATTAGCCCATATTTCCTTTCTACACTGGTAGGAGAGACACTGCTATAATTAGAGAATTAACAATTCCCTTTAAAATTAAAAAATACTTTTAAGTTTAAGATGCATCTCCCATAATGGATAACTTTAAAATATGCGTTAGTTATTAAACACAACTATCTCCTTACTGTAATGAGAAAACAAAAATGGCTCTATGGTTATAGTTGCGGCCTAGGAAAATATTATTTTCTGTGTTTTGTAATAACATTATTGGAAAATGGAACTCTAACAGCATAGTGAAGTGTATGATGTGTTCATGTTTCCTCCATGTTTCCTCCCAATGCTAGGAATGCTTTCCCAGCATTTTGTAGTTTGAAGACACTGCTGATGCCCAAGCTGTGGGAAAATGAACTGGACAGTCCAAAGAAGCTTTGGGCCACTTAGGAATTAAAACTTGTGCTTCTTCAAAGAAGGCTGCCATTTCATTTTTAGTTTTGATACTGCTGTTCAAAACTCAGGTATGTAACTGACTCTCAACTGTTCAATTTTCTCTAAAATGTTCAATGAAGCAAACTAAAATGTGCCTGCATTTGCTCTGTTTATAAAATGTCATGAGTTAGCTATATTTTCTTGCTTTGTATTCAACAGAAAGTGTTCAAATCCTTCTCTAGCAGTTGGCCATTTCAGTGTTCAGATTCAGTAACAGGAAGAAGCATACCATGAAACAGAGGATGGCTATGGAAGCAACCACACAACCTGCTTGAAATCAGACAACACTACAGTGCCTTAATGACTTAGTACATAATAAGCTTGGGTACCTTAAACACATAAGACTTTCTCCTCTGCTATGTAACCCATATTCCACTCAAATACAAGTCCCATAATGTTACTACATCTCCCATGCAGAACAGGAGATTATTGGGACAAGGTTCTTCTATCAGCTTGATGTGCCAATCCAATTTCAACATTTGGTGCCATTTTAAAAAGCCATGAAGATTCTGCAACTTCCAAGAAATTCCAAATCTTAAATAGAAATGAACAATTAAGGAACCCTGCCACTTTTTTCATGTACTCCATCACATTTCAACTTGTCTCTAAAATTTGCAGATAAGCAACTGAATACATCATACATTTGAAAGTTTTTGTTTCTTTCACTTTTTATTGTACAAGTTGTTTTATTATGTTGAATACCTCAGGGCTTTAATCGTTTAAGATCCTGTAAACTTTGAACACATTCATTACCACAAGTTAAAACCTGTGAAAATGGGTTGCAGGGACTTATTTAGACATGTTCCAGGGTGCATAATCTGTAGACCATGTTTCCCCCTGACATTTACCAGATTGCATGCATGTGAAGATGCATACAAATTCTGAATCTCTACATATTGCCTCTAAAGTAAAAGAAAGGTTACTGGACTTTAAGCAGTTCCAACGATCACAATATTTACCAGATACTTTTCTCTTGGTTAAATGTGACTGAAGCCAAAGATGTGTCCCATCTGTGAGCCTAATTACTACATCTTTCAATTTAACAGTACAAGCAGATTTTGCTATACATTAATATGAAAACAATATGGAAAACAAACCTATAGGAAAAAATATTACTGCATGCATCTTATAAGTCCCCACCCTCCTTCCTATATATTTTAAAAGTGCTTCCACAATTAAACAAAGCTAGCAAGTGTCATCAGGTAGGCTTTGGAACTATTTTGAAAAGGAATTTGAAAAGTTACTAGGTGAAAGGGAAAAAAAAGCTCTATTATTATCTCCCATACATTTAACTGATACTAGGAAAAATGAATCTCTATTCATGCACCAACAACATCTGAGGCCTAGATCCAGACACAGAAGTACCTTATGTGCACGCATAAAATTCATATGCATAGAATAGTCACTGGTGAAGAGATCCTCTTTCCTACTCTTCTATTAAGAGCATATGTATAAACACGAATCTTCAAGATTATGTATGTGGTGGCAAAGTTCTCAAAAGCGTATTACATTAGAATAAAATGTTATAGTTGGCTGCTTGTGGGGTTTGTTTTGACACTTGTACAGGGAGCCAATCTCCAGACAGAGCTAACATGCAGCCAATTCAAAAAAATAATCTAGGAAAGTGACTAAAGAGTTGTAGATGTATCGAGACGTACCCATCTCTCTTTGAGTTACAGTAACTTATATTTCAAAATACTTCTGCAAATCTGGTGAACCAAGGACAAAAATAAGCACCACTCTCATTTTATTCCCAAGACTGGCTTGATGTTCTAAAATAATGAAATATGAGAAGATCCAGACAAGTTTTCAAAAAGAAGTCTTAAAGATTCTTCTCTTGTTACTGTGTGCAAACTCCCCGTCACATAAGGACATTGTATACATTTTTACTCTTTCATGGCACTGCTATACATAATAAAGTGTTAATGCTTTAAAATCAAAATGTCTGGCATCCTGCAAGTCCCCAAAAATGGAAACTTTACATTCTGCAGGGGGAGAGAAGGAGACCTGCGGGTACAAGGTCCAACAGTGCAAGATACTGGATTTAAATTAATAAATTATTGTTTTAGATAATTTGTGAAGATGCTTTTAAACATGCAGTGTTATTTTGTTTCTTCCCTGTGACCCTTGTTCAGTTAAACTCATATCAACAAATGTAAGATACATGAAAAGTATATTCTGATGTCATTAACCCGCAAATAGGAATTCTATGTATGAAATGACATGGTGACACTTCTAGCCACTCTATTTATAATTTCAAACTCTCTCCAATACTGGGGAGGGAAGCTGGGGGTGGAGGTGCAGAAGGTGAAGAGGGGGAAGAAAAACAGAAGGCTCAGGGCCCCTCTCTACATACTACATTTATACCACAATTAATATGTCAAATTGTTGTGGCAGTGTTAAAGTGATGTTGTCACCATGATGGTGCAAGAATTATCAGAGATGAAAGGATTTTATGAGGGGTGACACCTTTTGGTGGATCAACTGCGTGGCTGGTATAAATTCAGAAAGGGTTTCAAATGCAAGACATTTTATCACCTGACCCCATGAAGAATGTCTTTAATTTGAAAGCTTGTCTAAATGTATTCCAAACATACAGTTGGTCCAATAAAAAATATCCCCCCCGCCACTAAATCCTTGTCTCTTATATTATATTGCCGCATAAATGGCAATGGTTTTATATGTGCACCCAATTTAAGGTGGCATAAAATGGCAAATCAACCATAAAAACATTTCACACAACGTAGACCATTTTTATGGCTGGTTTATGTAGTGCCTTAAGCTGAACATGTGGCATGTTTGGAGCTGCCCCAGAAGAGCTGATCATTGGACTGCACTGGAATCTCGAACCTGGATGGTCCTAGCCCCAGGGCGGACAACTGGCTGATTGTTGGCCCTGGCCCTCAGACTGCACCAGTTCACACTGCCCTACAGGCACCCAGCTTCTAACTTGCTGGTGTAGGGGGAGCTTGGGATCACGATCCCAGACCTTCCAGTACTGACAACTAGAAAGGACATAATTCCTGATTCCAAAATTACATCTCCTGCCATGCGTGTGTGGCATGGCTGGAAGTGTGATTTTTGGGATAGGGGCTTAGATCCTATAGCACACTTAAATGAATATGTACCAGGGGCTAAGCATATTTCATTTCTAACCCATTTTAGTTGCTTAGAAGTCAGCTATCAATCATAAAACAGCCATAGCAACATAGTAATTTTTATTTTAATTTTTGGCACTATTTGACAGTATTCAAATTCAACACACCTGCAGCTACACATTTGATAGCCAGAAGTAACAAGAGTTCATAATCTAATGAGTGACTAGCCCAGTAAGTTTTAGAATGTCACTAAAAATATTTTTCTCTATTTTTCTCTGGAACTTCAGACTGAAAGATATAATAATTTTTAAAATTCTTAGAAAAGATTATTAGGTGCCAATTTCTATCCTTTTTTGTTTCAGTGTGATGGGTCACAGTACACACTGTATGAGCAGGTCAAGATTAGACAGATACCTGGAAACATATAACATCATTTAAAAATATAAATCTGAGACCACAGCATATAATTCATAACAGATTTATATGAAGCGAGCGAGACAAAAAAACACAAGGTACATCTGCATGGAAGGCTAGGTTCAGTTACAACATACGCTCATCTTTATCAGTAAAGTGATGATATGGCTGCCTACTAAAAGCAACCAATTAAGACATTTTTTAATCTGTAGGAAGCATTCTTTAAGAAGGTAAAAAGAATATCTAAGACATCTAAGGAACTGATACTAATGGGGGATTTCAAAACTTCATTAATATTGGTTTTAAGGTAAAAATGGCAAAACATAAGATGCCCAGCCAGTTCTTAAAATGTCTAGATTTCAAAAAAATTGAGGAAACTAGGGACTATTTATCTTTGATCTGATGCTGACCAATAGGGATGAACTCACTGTAAACCTGAAGATGGCCAGAAAAGTTCATGATATAATAAAAATTATGATTCTAAGGCAAGAAAGGCATAAAAGCAGCAAGCCTCCCCCTCCCCACCACTCTAGCTCCCCCCTCCTCCATCAAGAAACACTAAATTTAAAAGGCAGATTTCAACCAATTCATACAAACAGCATGTCAGGTCACATGGTGGGAAAATTAAAATAAAAAAAAAAACCACAACAAATTTAAAACAAGAGGATGGGCTGGCAGTTGCCCAGTGACAAAATGCTTGAGGGTCACATCTAGCTAGTACAGTTTAGAGGGAAGATAAGAAGTACTGCAAGGGTGTGCACACAGGAATGCCGGGAGCCCAAAGCTCAAAGATATCGTCATGGAATAAGGATTATAACATTTAATTATACACTATTTGAGACTAATATATGTCACCTTTTTAAAAGTTTTATAAATAGGTCACAACAGGCCATGGACTATATTAGGGGCCCAATCTTAAGAGGTTCCCAGAGGCTTCTCTATAGATTAGTAAAGATTAAAGAAAACCACTCTACCCAATAGGACTCAGTGCTCAGTCTAGAAGATCCCACTAAGCATCTCTGTGATGCTTAGCTCCAGTTCTCAAACTATGGATTTGTCTCTCCAGAGATCATAGGCAGACAAGGTTTAATAGTTTGTAGGGTTGGAAGGGACCTGAGCAGATCATCAAGTCCGACCCTCTGCCACAGCAGGAAAGAGTACTGGGGTCAAACGATCCCAGCAAGGTGTTCGTCTAGCCTTGTCTTAAAGACCCACAGGGTAGGAGCCAGCACCACTTCGCTTGAAAGTTGGTTCCAGATCCTAGTCGCCCTGACAGTGAAGTAGTGCCTCCTGATGTCTAGTCTGAATCTACCCTCTACCAGCTTGTGACCTTATTTCTAGTCACTCCTGGTGGTGCTTGGGGGAACAGGGACTTCCCCAATGCCTGCTGTTCCCCTCTGACTAGTCTGTAACAGGCCACTAGATCCCCCCCATAGCCTTCTCTTGTGGAGGCTGAATAGGTTCAGGTCCCTTAGCCTCTTCTCATAGGGCCTGCCCTGCTGCCCCCTGATCACGCGAGTGGCCCTCCTCTGGACCCTCTCCATGTTGTCCACATCCCTCTTGAAGTGCAGAGCCCAGAACTGGACACAGTACTCCAGCAGCAGCATGACCAGTGATGCACAGAGGGGGAGGATCACCTCCTTGGACCTGCTTGAGATGCATCTGTGGATGCATGACAAGGTATGTTTGGCCTTCCTGACTGCATCCCCACACTGCAGGCCCATGTTCATCTTGGCATCAATAATGACTCCAAGATCTTTTTCTCCTCTGCACTGATGAGAAGGGCGTTTCCCAGCCTGTAAGTATGGTGCTGGTTCTTCCTCTCCAGGTGCATCACCTTGCACTTGTCAGTGTTAAAACCCATCCTGTTCTCATCCGCTCACCCCTGTAACCTGTCCAGGTCCGATTTCAGCCTATTCCTCCCTTCTAGCATGCCCACATTCACCCACATCTTGGTGTTGTCAGCAAATTTGAACAGGGTGCTTTTTACCCCCTCATCCAAGTCACTGATGAAGCTGTTGAACAGCGTGGGCCTGAGGACCGAGCCCTGCAGAACCCCACTGCCCACATCCCACCAAGTCGAAAATGACCCATCCACCACCACTCTCTGGGTGCAGGCCTCCAGCCAGTTAGTGACCCATTTGACTGTGTAGGTGTCAACACCACAGTCCCCCAGTTTTTTAATAAGAACAGGGTGAGAGACAGTATCAAAGGCCTTCCTAAAGTCCAGAGAGACTACGTCCACTGCTACCCCTGCATCTAAGGATTTTGTCACCTGGTCACAGAAGGCCACCAGGTTGGTTCTTTGGGTAGATGTTATATCTTTTATTAGACCAACTAAATAGTTGGCAAAATTATTCCTTGCAAGCTTTCAGACACAAACTCCCTTCTTCAGGCATAGGGAGAGTTTGTTATCCAGAGATAACATCCTTGTTAACAGCAGTACATGCATATGAGAGATAGCAGTCCTGATTACCAGGGATCCCAGTTTTCTGTTTTCCATGGCAAAACAATGAAAAACACAGATTTTCCTATTTACCAGACAAAAACGCAGATTTCCCATTTAAGCCTGTGGATTTTGTAGTTTCAGCCTGCAAGGGGCTGGGAGAGAGCGGGAGGGGCAGTCAGGCAAGGGATGCCATATATATGCATATGGCTGCCAGGCAGCCTGGAGAGTAGCTCTTGCAGGTAAGTTGCACGGGGTGGGGCAGGGAAGGGAGGGGAATGAGGCTCCCATAGTGAGGGAATTGGGCACGGCTGGGGCTGCTGCCCAGCCAAGCAGTACATGGGGCTTGAGACCTGAAGCCACAATGCAGGGCCCCAGCAGGGAGTGGGATGGGACCACAGGTGGTTTGTCTGGGGAGGGGAGGGTGGGAAGGAGCTGGCTACCTGCCACTGTACACACTCCCAGGGGGATGAGGGGACCCATGCCTCTCAGATCTGTGTGTAGGGCAGGGGTGGGGTAGGCTGCCCATTGTGGGCTCAGGCTCCTGCCCTGCTACTGTCACTGGGGGGTGTAACCCAGCAGTGCAGGGAACAGCAGGGCTGTGCAGGGATCTCCTTGCCACTGCGAGCCCTGCACTGCCCTAGCAATGCGTCCCCTGCACTCATGGCAGCAGCGGGGGCAATGGTGTGGGATTGTGCCCCTCACTACTGCCATGCACACAGGGTACACCTTGCCAGGGCACTGTGGAGCTCGCAGAAGCAAGGAGATCCTCATGCAGCCCCACTGTGCCCTGCAAAGCCGGGTGACACCCGTTGAGCTGTCGAGAGCCTGGGGTAGGGCATCAGGGCAGGAGCCCAAGCCCACAGCCCACCCCAACTCTGCATACAGATCTGGGGAGTATGGGTCTCCCCTGCCCCCTGGGAGTGTGCAAAGTGGTGGGGAGCCAGCCCCACCTCCCCCTCCAAGCCCACAGCTGGCAGGCAGCAGGGGGTGAGATCCAGGCTCTGCTCCACTGCAGCAGCCATTGCCTCCTGCCAGGGGCAGAGTCTGCGGACCCAGGTCCCTGGCCGCGTAGCCACAGCAGCTAACGGGGAGCAGGGGCTTTTCATTTTAATCACAGATTTTGGGGGGCTTAATCAGAGAATTTATGATTTTAATCAGAAAAATTGCTATTTTACTTTATCAGAGGATTTGCTATTTTTTTGTGTCTTTTTCTTTAAGCAGTGCAAGAAATGTTGGTATCACTGGCAACAGTTTTTGCAAAACCAAGGATAACAAGTTTCCCAGGCAGGTTTTTCTAACCACAGTGTACAATTTTGTTTTTATACGGATTTAAAGCTTGAACTGTACAAGCATCCCAACATTAGCTTGTGTTGGCCTATTTAAGTCAAAGGGACTGCACACATCTCTTAAGAAAATAACTTTGTACAGTACTGTACTACAGTTCACAACATGAACCAAGGGATAAGTACATCAAACCATAAAGTTCATATTGTATTTATGCAATGTTTAACAGGAAATCTCAACACTAGCCCCCTTACCTGAACTTTCCTCTCCGAATTGTTACCAACTTTTTTCTGGAGAAAAGTTTTCTGCGTTTTTTCCCTTTATATTTGTTCAAAAAGGACTCATATTTTTGTTGGTAATATTGAAATTACGACTGGGCTGAATTCAAAATATGTTCTCGTGCAAGTTCTCAAGATTATGCCATTTGTTACTTATAAAAATGTCTCCAACACACACAACTGAACAACTCCATATTCTTTTTAATGAGGCCACTTGCTTATATACTTCCTAAGTATTTCTGTTTAAACTTTACTTGAAAATTTGAACACCTTTTCAAGGTCAGACTATTTATTTCTTTAATTTAAAGGCAATTAGTAACATTTTTGTCAATGGGTAATGTCCTCATTTCTCCTATTTATGCTTTGTTTGAGGCAATATGGAGTATTTGTTGAAGTTTTTTGCTTGCTTCTTTAAAGATTTTCCCTCTGCTCATTTTTCTAAAAGAAAAACAAAGAATTTATTTTGTCTTCTCAGGCATTGACTAAGAACCTCTGTGGCTTGCTCATCTCAGAACATATAACATAATCACTCCATATCTTCATTGAAAGATCAGCGTTTTAAAACCTAGACCTTTGGGTTTATGTTAAAAGGGGCAAAACGCTTCCTTAGGGCATTATCTTTTATTGGACCAACTATGCAGTTGGGATAAAGTTAGACAAGCTTTTGAATGCAAGACATTTTTCCTTAGGTCTGATCACAAAGAGCCAGGCACAGCTGTAAAAAACACTGCTGTGCCTGGCTCCTTGTGATGAGATCTGAGGAAGCATGTCTTGCATTCAAAACTTGTCTAATTTTATCCTGACTACTGTACACAGTTGTTCCAATAAAAGATACCATCCTAAGAAATCCTTGCCTCTCTCACAATTTCTGGACCATCACAGCTATGGCATCACTCTAACACTGCCTTCAGGTTACAGGGATGCTGACACCACAGCTTTGCTGACAGAGCTTTGGCAGAAAAGGCCCCTTTTGAAGATGCACAATGTTGCAGCCAAAGGGTTTTTTTCTGTTGGCTTAGTTATACCACCTCCCAGAACAATGCTAGCTAAGTTGGCAGAAGCCCACTCTTGTTGGAAAACTGTGACCAGACAGGCAAGCGAAGATTACTAGCATACTTATGTCAGATAGGGAATGTGATTTTTTTCTCATTCCTAAATGACAACTACATTCGCAAAAACTGGGTGCATCTACGTGAGACGCTGACTGTGCAGTAGTATCACATGGCAAAAACTGTGTCAAAATGCTACTGCGCAGTAGCATCACTTAAAAGGTGTTCACCAGACCCACTGCACAGTAACTCCAGTTACACCACATCTATTCAGTAGTCGCTTATATAAATGCAGTAAAATCCCTGTAATTCAGGATTTTCCTAACTGGCATTTCTAGCAACTGGAACTTCTGGCCAGCAAGCTGGATGTGGGGGAGGAAAGCTCACACACGACCCCTGCCGCTGACCACACTGTACTGCTGCTGTTCCACGTGCGGCCCCCGCCACCCACTCCATGTGCAGCTGCCACCACCTCCCCCACCCCCACTCCCCATCTGGGCAGAAACCCTGTGCCCTCAGGTAACCAGCATTTTTACATTACTGGCTGCTCCCATTCCCCACTCATGCCAGATAGCAGGGATTTTACTGTACTAAATAAATGCACAGTAACCATTGGGCAGTAGCATCTCATGTAGGCACACACACTGTGTTGCAGACCAGACCATTCTTTCTGTTCACGAGTTAGTGGAGTTAAATCTTGTTTTTCCTTAACACTGATTTAAAGTTATTCTTTATAACATGGCATGGTAATTTTATTTAAAAAGTACATGTCCTTTCATTCTTGTTTTTCTTTCATCTAAAGACTCTAAAGATTTACATCAGGATTGTTCATATTTATTTGGAGACTGAATACCTTGCATCTGCCTGAGACTACAGCAAATGCCAAAAGGTGAGGAAGGCTTTGTGGTGCTGTCAAATATGCAAATACTCTTAGCCAAGCAGATTGCAATACATAAGTGTGGAGAGTTGTGATTGCAAGTGTTTGTATTTCACTAGAAAAGGCTGCTCCTCTGATGGTATTTCAAACTACCATTTCTGCATGGACTCCCTGCCCGCCCCCAACCCTATTCAGTGAGAACTGTGTCCCACCCAGTGTTTATAGATTAAGCCAAAAAAAATTTGGGATACATCCAGAAGGCCCTTAAAATAGAAAGTGAGGCCCTGCATAGTTTTAAAGACTAGTACCATTTAACTACTTTTGCAGCATTTATCGGAGGAAAGAGTTCTCTCTAGTGGGAGAAGGGGATTAGCTTTATATATCCATTATTTAGTAACAGTTTTCTGTATCTGAAAAAGGGCAAGTCAGAACTGGTGTTGTGATGCAAAAATTTGCAGTATCTGCAGTTCTGAGAGCAGTATTAAGAACATTAAATCACTGTTTGATATTGTATTTTGTTTTAAATTAGAAAGAAAACAGTCATTTCCACTCATAAAAAACTTTCTAAAAGGTAAAGTAAGTCTAGGAGGAAGTTCATATATGACAGCATAAGAGATAAAAGGGGGGTGGGCAAACAATAAATACTCTTGCCAAATGTCTGGTTAATGCTGTTTACCCTAAAGCCCTTACAATCCCCACAGCTGATCTCCCCTAAGGGAGCCTTCAAGGCCCTAATCCACAAGAGATGGCACAAACCACCACCATCTTTTAAGGACTGTCTAAACTACACTGGAAAACTTATTTATAACCCTTTTTTCAAAGCAGAGATGATGTCATATTATATTTAGAAAGCGAGTAACAATAAGTTTACAGATTTCATAGCATCATAAAAAGTAGGGCTGAAAGGGACCTTGAGAAGTCATCTAGTCCAACAGCCTGCCTAAGACTGGATCACCCCTATCCAAACCATCCCATAAAAATTCACTGACTACCCTCTTAGGAAAACTACTCAGTCAACCCTAAGACAACACAAAACACCCCAACCTGCTACAAGTAAAACAAGGGGGACCATGGCACCCAACACCCTGCTTCTGTTAAAGTATATTACTGCTAAATCTATGCTCAGAAAAATCCCAGGTAGGTCCCTCCCCACCTGCTAGAGGAAGGCAAAACTGTCACACACCAAACCAATCTGACCATGGGGTAAATTCCTTCCTGACCCCAAGCAGGCCAACTGGTCTGACCCTATGCAGAGTGGCAAGACCCTCCAGGCAGGAACCTCTGGGTTTCAGTCCCAGCAGCAGTACTGGCACACCTCAGTCACAATCCCCAGACTTGTTTGCAGTCAATACCTAATGCCTCTGAAGAAAGCTTAAAAAACAAAAAGCAAAACAAAACTGACAAAAAAAATCCCTCCCTGTCCTATGTGGCAACAAGCAAAGTCCAGAAGCATGGTAAAAACCCATGGTAAAGCACAGGCATAGTTAGGCCTAGATCATCCTTCACCAATGCCTGTCCAACCTCTTCAAAGATGAAGAATGCACAACTTCCCTAGGCAGTCTATTCCACTGTTCAAACGGCAAAGACATTTTTCCTGATGTCCAACCTAAATCTGCTTTGCTTTAGCTACAAGCCACTGGTTTATGTCTATTCCCTGCAGCAAGGAGGAAAAAGGTCCTTTCTTTCCTTATGGCAGCCCTGCAGGTATTTGAAGACTGCTATTATGTCCCCACCTCCCCCCAACTCCTTTAAGAACCTTTTCCACAAGCTCCTTCAACTACCCCTTGTATGACTGGCCCTCTAAGCCCTTTACCGTTTTTGTTGCCCACCTCTGCACCTCTTAAGTTCCCTACATCCATTTAAAAAATGTGGAGCCCAAAACTGCACTCAATACTCTAGGTGAGGTCTAATCAGTGCCAAGTAGAAAGGCACTATCACCTTCTATGTCTTCCATCTAATGCTTCTTTCTATTCATGCATCCCCAAAACCACATTTGCCTTTTGAGTGGCTGCATCACACTGCAGAATCACAGTCTGTGATCTACCAAAATTCCCAGATTTTTTCCATATTCCTGCCAATCAGCTGAGTATCACTCATTTTGTATTTACATTTTTGATTATTCTTCCCAAGGTGTAGCACCTTGTGTTTGTCAGTATTGAACTTCATTCTGTTAGCTCCAGCCCAGCTTTCCAATCTGTCAAGATCCTTCTGAATTGCATCCTCCAATATGTTCACAATCCTTGCCAGTCTTGTGTCATCTGCAAATTTGCTCAAGATTTCTATGATAGCATGCAAATAACTAATAAACACAATGGAGAGACTCCTGTGGGACTCCATTCAAAACTTCCTGCCATGCTGACATGGATCTACTTATAATTAATTACTCTTTACTTATAGCTATTGAGCTGGTTGGTCTATTCATCCACGTTATAGTAATTTTATCTAGCCCACAATTCTCTAGTTTATCAGAAGGTCATGTGGGACCTTGTCAAGTCTTGCTGAAGTCCGGATACACTATATGCCACAGCATCCCCTTTATCCACCCAAGTAGTTACCTTGTCAAAGATGAACAACAAGTAAATCAGCCTTTCCTCCCCAAGGTGCTTGCAAATGGACTTCCTTTGGATATGCTCCAGTAGCTTCCTGGACACTGAGAGGCTAACTGGTCTGTAGTTCTCAAGATCCTCCTTATTGCCTTTTTAAAAGAGACACTATGTTCACCCATATCCAGTTGTCTAGTGCTTCACCCATCTCCCACAAGTACCTAAATCTCATTGCCAAATGCTCAGAGAACTGCTCTGCCAGTTTCTTCAGTACCACAGAATGAAATTCATCAGGTCCTACTGGATTCAATGCATTCAGACCCATCAAAAGCTCTCTGACTTTTGTTATCTCAGCTGTCTCATGATCATAATACTGATAGCTCCTTGTCGTCTACATCTACTGACAATACTGGTGGAAGAATTCTTTCCTCGGTTATTTTTCCCATTTTCCTGTCTCATCTCCACCTATACGTCAGTACTTCCACCTCTCGCGAGATTGATGTAGTCCCATTCCCCTCTTCTATCCAATGTCTTATCTCAATACTTTCTCATGATGACCATTCTCAGTTATCCTCATTATCTTCTTTCCTCCTTGACCACTTCCAATTAAACCAGTGCACAATATACACTCTGCCTATTCAACAATTTAATACCACACCCTCGGAAATACTGATTTCATCGTACAGCAAAGTTCACTTTACACTCCTTTCTTTGCTTCATTCCAACTGAAACTCTGACTGACTTGGGTCCACTGCCATTGTTTAAGGACACTCTTTGAACACCTTCAGGCCTTAAGACTCCAGTGGTAACATTAGCACCTCACTTTCACACTCCACCTATCTTTGGAAATATATAATATTAATCTCTTCTTAGCATTCTTAATCCTGGATACCCCTCCTTTTGGCATTCTAATATTCACCTTCAGTCTCATCCCTAGTATCTTCAGCCTCTGTTCACAATCACTTAGGCTTCTATTTTACTCAGTTCTTCTTCACTGGTCTCCCTCTGACTTTTGCTTCTGGGAAACATCTCTCACCTTAACCTCTTGGCCCAGTTTCCCCTGCAAAGTGATTTTCATGGAGATCTCATCTTATTTCTCTCTGATCACTTGCATCTCTCCATAGCACCATGTCTGTCTGGTCTGTCAGAAATCTCCTCTTGACAAATCAAAACACCACAGAGGCAAAAAAAATGCTGCTTGGCAATGTCCTTTTTTACTGTTGTCAAAAGTTATACAACATAGAGCACGGGTGGTCAACCCCCTGCCCACAGCCCTGTATTATCCAGTCCGCAGGGTTCCCCCCACATCCAGAAATTTGGTGATGGGACAGCAGGGACACTGCTCCTCCACCACCAAATTTCTGGACCTATAGAGAGCCCTGGGCCCAGAATGCAGGGCTGCATGTGCTGGGTCCCAGAGCCCAAGCCTGGCAAGCTGGGGTCTGGGACAGGGTGGCACCAGGCCCCAGGGCTCAATTCCAGAGTGAAGGGCTGAGAAAGGGTGGTACAGGTTCCCCAGGGACCAATCTCAGTATGTGGGGGCAGAAGGGGAGTGGTACTGTACCCCTAGGACCTAATCCTGGCACAAAGTGACCAAATCCCGAGGGGAGGGAATGGTGTTATGCCCTTAAAGCCCAATCCCAGCACTCAGGGACAGGAGGGGGTAGAGCCTGGTAGAGATGCATCAGTACATTAGTCCCATATCAGATCAACACCGATGTAAGCAAAATTCACAGTACTTGCAACTGACTTTTTTTGGCTGATGTGGCTGATAATATCACTGATAAATGCCCCGTAAATGTGTGCAGTCAAAGCGTGGCATGCAGGTGGCCCAGGAGTGCAGCCAGGCAGCATGGAGAGTGGCATCCAGCTAGTAAGTCTGTTGTGGGGGAAGATAGAGGCCCTTGTGGTGAGGGAGGGAGTGGGTATGGGGCTGGGGCAGGTGCTGCCCAGGTAGGGCAGGGCAGGGCAGGGTGTGGGACATCCGTGAGCAGTTCACACAGAGGATGCAGGGTGGGGATGGCTCCCACAGCTACATGAACCCCAGGAGGGCATGGGGGGCATGTGCACCTGGATCTGTGAGCAAGGTGAGGGTGGGATGCTGCTGCAGGCTGGGGCTGCACTGAGCTATTCCTGGCAGGGGAAGTGGGGGGATGGACTGGGCTGCACTTGGGGCAGGCGGCAGTGGTGCTGGTATGGCAAATTTTGGGGTGGCTGCAGTCCCCCCGCAGCCTTTGCTCCCAGTGCCACCGCCACCTGCCCTGAGCACAGCCTGGCTCAAACTCCTGCGGGGAAGAGCTCAGTACAACACCAGTCCACAGTAGTAACCTGCCCTTTCCCCCCACACAGATCTGGGGACACCCCCCCCATATAGCTGTGGGAGCCCCCCTACACTCCCCACACCCCCCAGATGAGCTGCTCACAGCTCTGTCCTGTGTCCTGCCCTACCTTGGCTGGGCAATGTCTGCCCTTGCCCAAACCCCACTCCCTCCCTCACCACAGGGGCCTCAATCTGCCCCGCGCCACACCACTTCCCCAGAACAGATGATATGGTGGGGCTACAGTGAATTTTGGGGGGGCTGCAGTCCCCTCCATAGCCACCCCCCAGCACTGCCACTGCTCGCCCAAAGTGTAGCCCAGCCCCGTACCAGGAAGAGCTCAGTGCGGCCCCAGCCCACAGCCTGCCTTGCCCTCCTGGGGTGTGTGCAGTGGGCGAGCTGCCCTCCATCCCTACACCCCCCCAATTGAGCTACAGCTTCATCCCATCCCTGCCCCACCCCAGCTGGGCAATGCCTGCCCTAACCCCACTCCTCCCTCACTGCAGGGGGCACTGCCATGTCCCCTCCCTCCTCCCCTTCCACCACAACAGACTTCAAGCTGCAGGGCTGCGTACTGGAAATTGGACTGGCATGAGCCGATATACCTCCTTAAAAACTGGCTATCAGTATTGGCCCCCAAAATCTCTATCGTGCACCCCTACATATTATACTTTAAATTCACATATATCTTAAGTCTTAATAATGCAAGAATAGAAATCCCACAGCCCTTTCAATAACCCCTCAAAAAGGAACACTGCAGTATTTATCCAAATATTTTCATGGACAGTCGAAACATGCTGTTCTTCACTTCAGTTCCCAATCATCTCTCTTCCTTGTCCACTTACAAATTTAATGAAATGTTAAGAGTAATATCTATAATTGTATTCTTATTGTCATACTTTTTAAAATTTAAAAACATGATTTTTTTTGTCCTAGGAAGTCATTATAATGTGGTATTTTAAATTTGATAGTTTATCCAGCATGGTCGTTGAGTATTACCTCATGTCCTGTTTCTAATGACCACAAAGATGTTTTTTTTTTGAAAAAGTCCAGTACCACACGGAAAATCAGATTGCAGCACCCAATTCAGTGAATCCAAACAGTGCTGGATGTCAGACTGTAATTTAAAGTTTGTGAACCAGAATGCTTAGATAACCCTGGATTACTTTGTGGTATCCTGGAGATTTATGGGCCAAACTTGCAACTGACTTTAATAGTGATTACTCAAATTCTATAACTAATGCAATTTTGGCATTGTAACTGAACACTGGAACGATGGAATAGAAAGCCACAATGACTCAAAAAGCCAGGCCATCGTAGGAAAAAAAAAAAAAAAACCCACCTCAGACAAATTAAAAAAGGACAAGGATACTTCAATTTTAAAGAGCTATATACTATTTGATCTAAAACTTTTCTAAGTTTTCATGGATAAATGTATTCATTACACTATGCTTTAGCATAGACTGCAGTTACTCATACAGCAGAAACTTGAGTTGCTGGCCCATCTTCCCAACACAGCAGATGCCTCACTTAAGTCACTGTTAGGAAGTCTAAGACACATCATGAAATATAGAATTGAGCACTACATATGCAAGAGGATATGCAGTTTCATGTTGCTTTGGTCTTGATCTTTTGTCTGACCCAAGTGCCAGTGAAGTCCATACAAAGACTTCGAATGATTTCAGTGGTCCATTAATGATCTGAAAACTTCTATTTTGAAGACCAGAACCCAGAATTGTACTTCTCCAAGTGCAGTGCATCACTTAATCCCACAGCAATAGCTAGACTGGCAGAACTGTGCTCAACACTATTCCATGTTGGAAGTATTCACTATTAGTTTTCCAAGAAAAAACTGCAAGACCCACAATTCCAATTAGAAAGTGAAAACTGAAGTGCAAATCTTCCCACAGTATCTGTAGCCCAGCATGCTTCTCCTTGGTTTTGAGAACATCAAGTGTAGCAGTTCTGAAGCTGAACGGAGAAACTGGCGTAATACCAATCGCTAAAGCATGTAAGAATTACTTCACAATTAGGGCGGCTAGGATCTGAACCAACTTCCAAGGGAGGTGGTGCTGGCTACTACCCTGGGGGTCTTTAAGAGGAGACTTGATGCCTACCTAGCTGGGATCATTTGAGCCCAGTTTTTTTCTCCTGCCCAGACAGGGGGTCAGACTTGAAGATCTACGAGGTCCCTTCTGACCCTACTTCTATGATTCTATGATAAAGCATACTTATCACATTAGAGAGCTTTTTAAAGAATCATTTGGCCTTTATGCTTACATATATAACAAGAAATCAAATCTGAATGTGCAATGTAGTTTGTATGCTACAGCTATACTACAGCTCCTTTAAAATAAAATGTGTAAGCTTCCCATAACTGTTTGCATGTTTTTTTCATTACTGAACACTACCACACCAAGGAACCACAGATGTTTTGTTTTATGAGTGCATCTAACTAGCCTACGTGGCCTACAACACACATTTTAAATAAACCACTTTGAGCTGAGGAAAAGTTGCAATTCTTGTTCTCAAACCCTGAACATATTTCTTTTTAAATTATAATTTACATAGAGCAAAGCCAGCAGCAAGTGACAAAACTGCTTTACATGTTTAATTACTTTTATAATCCGCTGAAAGAAAACCTATGTGAATGAATGATTTTAGCTTGCCATTAATACACTCTAACTGATGATGTGGCAACTTGAGAAACTTTAAAAACAGCTGCTGGAAGAGTTCCTAGAAAAAAGCACAGTTCCTTAGTATTCTCTCACAGGGTTTAAGTTTGGAAATTTCGTAAGCTTTGAAGAGACCTTTTCTTTAGGACATTTACATAGTCTGTAAAAGAATGCCAGTAATTCAACACTTGAAACATTTTAGGCAGAACTTAAACCCAAGCCATCCCATTTTTTTCTTGCAGCAAGTGCTTTGTTTAGAATGATTTAATAGAAACACAAGTAAAATCATATCTTCCAAGGAGCAAAGGGTGATTGTTCTCAAGTATTCTAGATTTAATAAGTACTTTTTACATTTATCACTAAGTTGAAATTTGTTTTCAGAGCAAAAGCATGAAGTTCTAGCCTGCGCATAGTCAGGAGAAGTTGGCAAAAATAAAAATAAGTATTTAGTAAAAAGGTGAAATTAAGATTTCCAGTAAGACTACTAAACCCTCAGCAATGTGATTAAAGTGAAAAAAATAGAAGAGAATGAGACGAAAAGGAGTGACTTCTACGTTACTAAAGCAACCACAGCAGTTTTAAGGCAATAAACTAAACTAAACGATGAAAAACATTGTGGAGCAATACTTTTAAACTCCTGACCTCAAAAATGGAACATTCAGACAACTCCACTCCAGATCCATCCTTCAGGTGCAGAAAAGGGCTATTCTCCAAAATAATAATGCACCTTATCCAGACCATATACATCTTTAACATAGGTATACAGTTCTAAATATTTTAAACAAGGTCTTATTAATAGCTTGCAAAGTGGCACTAATACTGACGGGTCTCTACTAAAAGTAAACCACCTTATGCAGTGGGAATCAATCTTTTTGGCAGGCATGCCACAAGGTAGCCCTGCATCCTTCCCAAGTGCCACTCTGATCCCTTTCCTTGTCTGATCTGATGCTCTACTTACTTCTTCCTGCCCTGTGCTGCATAGCCTATCTTTTGCTCTGCTTTCTGTCCCCTCCCCAAGCTATGCACCACAGAGAGACTGGCTATGCCACGTGGCACACGTGCTTGTAGGTTGGCCACCCCTGATCAAATGCATCCTTACAGTGGACTAACTTTTCCTTGATCACATCACACTAGCATCTCATAATCATCCTAATAATCAACTAAAACCCACAAGATCTTCTTTTATCACTGCCCTAACTGACAAGCCTTCAGTAACAAAAATTCTTGCTATTAATCCTAAATACATGACTTTGCATTACTGAATTTCACAAGGCTTCTATTACTCCAATTCACATGGCTTTCTCATTCTTCCTATGTGGTAACTCAGTCCTCTGTCACACTGGCAATACCTTCCAACTTTGAGTCATCCCCAAATTTCATACATCTGGTTCTTTGCACCAAGGTTGCTAATGAAAATATTAAACTGGATGGGTCCCAAGACTTACCCCTGAGGACTTCCCATGGTTCTGACACTGCAGCATCCCGCCGGGCCAAGCCGGCTCCCCGCTGTGCCATGTTGGTTCCGAACATACAGCCAAGAACCACGTCTTGCCAAGACAGGATAGGCCTGGCTGGGTTGGCTTCATGCCGTGCTGAGAGGGTCTCAGCCATGCAGCTGGGAATCACACACTACAGCAAGATAGGCCAGGCCAGGCTGACTTGTGCCGTACCGTGAAGGTCCTGGCCTTGCAGCCAGGATCCGCATGACATAGCATAGAGTCAGCCCATCCTATCTTCTCCTGACAGCACGTGGTTTGCGCTTCACGGCCTGGACTCAGGCAATGCAGCAAAAAGGGGTGGGCTGGACTGGCTCTGTGCTGTGTCATGTAGGTCCTGACCTTACAGCCAGGAACCATGTGCTGCTGGGAGGGGATGGGACAGAACGGGTCGGCTCCATGTGGTCCCAACCTCACAGCCAGAACTGTGTTTTGCTGGGACATGCCAAGCTGGCCCCATACCAGACCACATGGGTCCCGGCCTTGCAGCCATGCACTGCAGCCGGAATGGGATGGGTGAGGCTGGCTTCCCACCTCCCACCATACCCCTGACACACACCCACACCCTCCCACAGCAGCCACATGTTTCTACCCCCACCACACCTAGACCCACATCTTCCCACACATCCCCACCCCTCCTCACACACCAGCAACTATACCCGCACACCCCATCACACCCACCCCCCCGCCACACAGGTCCTTATCCCCCCCAATATACACAAGTAAAACTGTATTTTGGGCTATTACACAACCGCCTCTCTACATATGCCACCCAAACAAACATAAAACAGGACTTTTTTTTTAAATAGAATTAAAATAAGTTATAGCAGATGTTTGAGTTTTTTATCATATGATTTGGGGTTTTTTCCAGTGTCAAGATGGCAACCCCCCCCCGCCCCAAAGGGAGTACTTCTGGGGCAAAGGGATGGACTTCCAGTGGCAAAGCTGAGGGCTTAGGGGTCAGGGCACCTGTTAAGGAGTGGAGATACCCTTGCAGCTCTTGACAGCTCACTAAAACTCGTTAAGCAGCCCTCCAGCCAAAGTAATTGCACACCCCTGACTTAGTTCATTATCTACCTATCAGTTATACTAGTGGTGCTCAACCCTCTAGCTGCATGGGCCAAATGAGTGATGCAAAGCTGTTCCACAGGGAGGATTGGCCCCATATGCCAGCACCTGACCCTGCATGCTGGGGTTGGAGTTCTGCACTGCCCTACATACCCAACAGCATGCAGGGCCACAACCTGCATGAACCCATGGAGAGACCCATGAACCAGATGACATTGTGCAAGCAGGCAGAACTGGCTAAGAGTTGAACATCCCAGAATTATAGTAAAGATACCCATATTCTCCAAACAGATAGTTGATGTGTTTTACCAGAGAACAGCTGTCACTCAGTGACAGGCAAAGTGTTTCCCCCTGGCCTATTGGAATGACATTAATATGCTATGTTAATAGTAGTCATGCACAAGACCCAGCATAATTGCAATACAGACCACAATATATTAAGATCTTTAGGTCTAACAGGGGCTAGTAAGTTGTATGCATTATTTCTTAAAGAAAATATACACAGCTCTGAGCTATGTAACTCAGACAGTTTGGCTTCATTAAGAACATGTGTCCCTCATATTTTTCCTGTCCTTCCTTAAAATTCCACTCTATACCTCTGCGAGACTAAGGCATGTTTTTTTCATTATTATACAGAAGCCAGTATCTCTGAAAGGAACTTACTGTAAACTGGATGTACAAACAACATTCTTTCACAGGTCAACACAAAGCAATTTAGGAGCATACAAGTAGGCAAAGAAGTCTGATAACTTGACTTTTTATTTACTTTTGTCATCTTAGCTGTGGAAATCTCATCCTGACCAGCTGTCTAGCCAACTCCTAGAGAACAATACACATCCACCCCACATGCAAAACACAGAAATTGGTCCCCAACAAATAAACGCATAGATCTCCAATACCCGGCATCTAGCTTTGTTATAAAGAAGAAAGCTACATGGATAATACATGTATACAGAAAATACAGTAACAGGCACAAAACATTTTGAAAATTATTACTAGTCTTCTAAACAAATCTGAAAACAAAAAGCTCAACTTTTTCTTTAAGAAACTGAGATATAAGAAACCAATATAGTAAAAGCTCTGTTATCCAACATGAGTAGGGAATGCCAGGCCGGTTACCTAAAAATGCCAGTTATCTAAAAATACTGGAGCAGGGGGGAGGCTTGCATGTGGCAGCAGCAGTGGTGCAGGGTGGTACATGATGGCAGCAGCAGTGCAGTTCCAGTTAATCGAGTGTTTCGGTTGGTAGAATGCCGGATAGCAGAGATTTTACTGTATATTTCTACAAAACTGTGGTCTAATAAAAATATACTGGAATGCACTACCTAATAAGATTGCAGAATCTCTATTCCTTGGAATTTTAAACAGCAGATTAGAAAGAGACTTGGCTGGGATGGTTTAGTCAAGGACAATTCTACCTTGACCAGGGAGATGGACTACATGACCTCCTGAGGTCTCCCACCCTGCCAGCCTTACTTTCCCATAATCCTACTATATCTCAAAGTATGGATACACATAACAGACTGGTTTAAATGCAGTTTAAACCTGAAGCAGACAGACAAACAAATTTGTTAAACCAGTTTAAACCTATCTGGACAGGTTCAAAAGTACACCTGAAAAACCCCTTCAAAAGTACTCTTTTGAACTGGTTCACTGTGAACTGGTTTAATATTACATGTGGACAGCATGTTTTCTGTGAAAAGGGGCTAGCCAGTCCTCCAGGCATTCAATACTGCATAGCTCCTCACCCCTCTCTACCACTTTAATTGGCCATTGGTACATGGTAAAAATTCTACTGAGCCTTTTTTTTAAACAATGAGCAATAATCCCTTGCACTACTTGGTCAGTAAAAAAAAAAAAAAAGAAAGAATCATAGAAAATCAGGGTTGGAAGGGATCTTGGGAGGTCATCTAGTCCAACCCCCTGCTTAAAGTGGGACCATCCCCAACTAGATCATCCCAGCCAAAGCTTTGTCTAGCTGGGTTTTGAAAACCTCCAAGGATGGAGTTTCCACCATCTCTCTGGATAACCTGTTCCAGTGTTTTACTACCCTCCTAGTGAGAAAATTCTTCTTAATATCTAACCTAAATTTCCCTTGCTGCAACTTGAGACCATTGCTCCTTGTTCTGTTATCTATCACCACTGAGAACAGTCTAGCTCCATCCTCTCTAGAACCATGCTTTAGGTAGTTGAAGATTGCTATTAAATCCCTCATTAGTCTCGTCTTCTCCAGACTAAATAAGCCCAGTTCCCTCAGCCTCTCCTCATAAGTCATGTGCCCCAGCCCCCTTACCATTTCTACTGCCCTCAGCTGGACTCGCTCCAATTTGTCCATTTCCTCTCCGTAGTGGGGGACCCAAAATTGAACATGGTACTCCAGCCGTGGCTTCACCAGTGCTGAATAGAGGGGAATAATAATCACTTACCTTGATCTGCTGGCAACACTCCTACCAATGTAGCCCAGGATGCCATTAGCCTTCCTGGCAACAAGGGCACAGTGTTGGCTCATATTAAGCTTATTGTTTACTCTAACCCCCAGGTCCTTTTCTGCAGAACTGCTGCCCACCCAGTCAGCCCCTAGCCTGTACCACTGCATGGTACTGTTCTGTCTTAAGTGCAGGACTTTGCATTTGTCCTTATTGAACCTTATGGGATTTCTTTTGGTCCAATCCTCCAATTTGTCCATGTGTCTCTGAGTCCTAACCCTACCCATCAGCGTATCTATTACTCTCCCCAGCTTGGTGTCATGTGCAGACTTGCTGAAGGTGCACTCTATGCCATCTTCCAAGTCGTTGATGAAGACACTGAACAAAACTGGCCCCAGGACTGACCTGTGGAGCACTACACTTGATACCAGCTGCCAACTAGACATCAAGCCATTGACTATTACCCTCTGGGCCTAATGATCCATCCAGTTTTCTATCCAACTTACAGTCCATTCATCCAGCCTATACTTCCTTAGCTTGCCTCCAAGGATGTTGTGGGAGATCATATCAAAAGCCTTGCTAAAGTCAACGCATACCACATCCACTGGTCTCCCCCAGGGGAAGGAGGGGTCTGTCGAGCATGCTGCATAAGGGGCCAGCAGCGACTCCTCAAACCCAGTGCCACGTGCTCCAGCTGCCACAGTGCCTCCTCAGGCCGAGCCAGCCATGCGCCTCTACCACTCATGGCACTGGGGCCACATGGGGGCTGGCCCAGCCCTTAGGTGGGGTTAAGCACACGGCTGGCTTGGCTTAAGATGCTGCAGCAGCTGGAGCAGGTGGCGCCAGGCCTCAGGGGTCACTGCAGCCCCAGGGCATTCCTGAGGGATGGTGGCATAGCAGCTCCAGTCTGGGAGGCACTGCCCCCAGGATCTCTGCTGCACTGCCTTGTTGTGCTGCTCCCTCGTAGGAACACCCTGGGACCACACTCACTGCATAAGGGGCCGGCAGCAACTCCTCAAACCCAGTCCCATGTGCTCCAGCTGCCACAGCGCCTTCTCAGGCTGAGCCAGCCATGCGCTCAGCCCCACCTCAGGGTTGGGCCAGGCCCTGCAAGGCTCCAGCACCACAGGTGGGAGGGGGAAGGATGCAGCACACCTAGCAGGGGCTGCCCCACTGAGACCAGACCCCCATTCTCTGGGGCAAGCTAGGGAGGGCCTAGCCTGGGAAGCCCTCCAAGTACAAGCCACGGCAGCACAAGTGCGGTGGGACATGCAGGGAACCTGACACCCTGCCCAGATCCAGCCACCACAGGGAGCCAGGCAGACCCACCATGAGGCCATGATTCTCATTGCTACAACAGGAAAGCCCCACCTGACCCGAGTGTGGGGCCTGGCACATCTCCATGGCAGCGGGATCTGGGGAGAAGACAGATCTGCAGTGCCAGGACAGTGCCCCCTAGTAGGTCAGCTTTGCCTACCACCCCCTGCCCATGTCTTCCTCTCCAGCATGAACTCATTTAATATAAAAATATTACAATAAAACGCACAGTCTACCACAATATATACTCAAAATACCCGTGTTGTTTTGATCTCCTGCAAATCCATCAGGTTAGTCTCACTGTTTCAGGCTCTTTAGTAACAGAAGACTATTCTGTAGGGATTTCAAACCGGACTTTGGTTGTTATGGCATTTGCTATACATCTGAAAACCATACAGCAATGCCTGCCTGTGTACATTTTTATGTTATTTCATCTTTTTGGTTACTCATTTGGAGGGCCACATCCACAACAAGTTTACATAATATAAAAAGGGCTTTAAAAGAAACAAAAAACTGTCCCAGTTTCTATAACTCACAACTGCTGAAGCCAGAACGGAAGCATACACCTAAGACAGTGGCTCTGAACCAAGTCAAATCGCACATTTTTGAATAAGCGTCAGCTTGTCACATCTTCTATAGGAGAGATCAGCAATGTTTTCTGGTGGGGGAGCCAGAAAGACTGAGCTCAGATCTGAGGTGGGTCTAATAGGACCCGGCTATTTCCCCTGCTTCTCCCTCTTGCCTGGTCATAGCACAGTGCTGCGAGAGCTTCTCTTTTGAAGCCCCCGGTGTGCAGCTGTGCCACAGCATGGATTGAGTTCCTCATTGCCAAATGTTGCTGAAGCCACAGCTCCACAAGCCAAATCCGGCCCACAGGCCAGAGGCTGCTGTCCCAGTTCTACACAATGGAAGTGTCAATCATTTTTCATGTTAAGCATATGTTCGGGACAGAACTCTCAAAAGCAGCCACTGACAAAAGTAGTTGCTGATTATGTACTGCCATCTAGCAATTTTTTCATAGGAGTTTAGTTTATCCACATAACTGCCTTGAAATTATCCACATACCTGCTTTGAATACCCATGATGGTATTCCATTAGACAAATAAGGCATTGAAAACAAAAACTCTTCTTGTAATACATTTAATTTTCTATTTTTTCTTCCCTTTTGTGTGTTCCAAGCAATGCATTCAAAAATACTGTAATCCTGAAAGTTTGCAGGCATCAATATATGGGCAGATAATGACAAGGTGTCTTTTCAATACAAAAAACAACCTTGTAAAATAATATATAAGGAACACGGGGCTAAAAAAGACTTCTTGCATCATTTAACTTTACTTCTCTGCCTTTGTAGCCATCACATAATAAACTTCACCTTAAAGCAAGCAAGCAAACCCCTCAGTTTCTTGCCTCTACTATTCTAATAGAAAGTTGTTTCATAACCTGGCTATTCTAGCAGGTGGGAACTTTCTTATTTTCATCCTACTTTTGAAACTGAACCAGCTACAGAAACACTGCAAAAGCACTCATGAGTTGGATATAAATTTATAGAACATAGGTTTTGCTTGATTCCCTACATGGTTTTATTTTTATAGTGCTTCTTGTGTCTTAAGAAAAGGGGAATATTAATTTCCTAGCACTATACATGAAAAATATTCTGCTTTCCTACTTAATTCTCAAATATCACACTCGCTCATACCTTTCATGTTGCTTCAATTTTCTGTCAAACATTTTTCCCCCAACCATCCAATGCACTGGAATCCATGCAAATCAACATGTGAAATTTTGTTCTGTCACTCGAAATACAGAAATAGGATTTCAAGAAGAAACAACACCCATGTAAAAGCACTAGAAGACTGGTGAGTTAAGGCAGTGATTCTCAACCAGTGGGCTAAAAGATCCTTTTGAGGATGTCACACAATATTAGCACTATATGACGTGTAAACAACAATACATGATTCAGAAAACAAATCAAACCCATAGAGTCAAAACATTCTGACCTGTTTTTGTCTTTCAGAGTTCTTTATGACAGAAAATTCTCTCTCATTTTTCTGAGGTCTAAAATGGGTGAAAGTGAAGAGCTGGCATTTTAAAAGGGGTGTCTTGGGTCTAAAAAGATTGAGAACCACTGCTGCTCATTCTCCACCTTCAGTATCACTATTAAGGAAGGATGCTTAACTTCAAGGAACACAATCGCATTCTTAAGCGCTTTCCAAATTCAGGGATATAGTCAAGACCTTCTGTAAATTGCATATCAACATTCAATTTCTGACTACAGTAATAGTAACTACAGAGAAGAAAACTGCTTCAAAATTAATTTTGAAACTGAATGGTTGTAAATCAAAATTCACAGAATATTAAAGGTTACTAAACAAACTCTTTGCCACTGTTTTAAACTAGTCATATTCAAAGAAAATTATGACAACATTCTTTCAAAGCCTGGTTTTCTTCTATACAAATAAAAAAGAAAAGTACAATCATTAGTTGAATTATACCTTTGAAAATCATGTAAAAAATGCTGCAATAGTCACAGAACATGTCTATACCTATAACAGATGATTTTGAGAAATTTTATGCCATAGATGAGGAAAACTAATGATATAATCTGAAACCACAATGGATGGTATAGCTACATTTAAATTTTTTGTCATGTTTTAACATGATTGCATATGCTAGTTTAGAAATGACATGCTTACAGCTGGTCTTGTTTAAAATATATCCTTACTGTCTTATGCCAAGGTATAACTATAGGGGTCTCTAATCCAACTACTATGCACACAATTTCTTGTCAATAAGTACTTTAAACTTAGCCTAGCACACTTATTAAGAGGTGCAGACTGAAGTAGAAGTGCTGTTAATGCTTGAGCTAGTAATACACTAGGAATTCAGCTATTCTCTGCAGCTCAGCTGCTCTTGTGCAGACACCATTTCTACCTGAGCTTGGGTAGGAGGAGTTAACTCAAGCAGACACTGTAGTAAAGGCAGTGCCCTAGATCAGTGGTCTCCAAAGTGGGGTGCACAAGACAATCCACTGGGGTGCGGGAAGAAAGTATTAGAACTTCTATTTATATTTCTATAAATATACATATATCCAGGGTGCATGCTCAAAATTTTTTCTTACTGATAGGGGTGTGCAAATACAAATATACATATATTGGGGGTGCGTGCTCAAAATTTTTTTAATGATAGGGGTAAGCGATCAAAAAAGTTTGGAGACCGTTGCTCTAGATGACAGCTAAGGTTAGCATTGTATATATCCTGTTTATGCTAGGCTTCAAAATATGGTAATTATTAAAATATAGCTAAATATCAGAGCAGAAGATATATGCAGGAGGAAGCATATAGACAATCCAAACTATCACTGTATTTTGGCATGTATTTGCTTGGTTTGGGTTTGGGTTTATTTGCTTGCTTGCTAAATGACTTCTTGTGGCTTATTGCCTACAATAGATATTATCTCCATTATTAACAACTGCTTTTTGGTAGGAATATCACAATTTGCTAGTGTGGAAATAATTGTTATAGTATGATCACCTTTAGCATAGTATCTAGTGATGTTGTAGTCCTCTGGAACAATTTCACATTAAGTTAAACAGCAGAAGTGAAAAAATGATCACATGAAGAACTATCAAGCCATAATTTATTTTCAACTGTTCTTTGCTTTGACCAAACCGCACCCCCCCACATACACACAAGGTTTCAAAACGACAAAGGGAAGCTGCTTTTCCTTTCATTATCTAGAATGGTCATACAGATGATCTGTTTCATGGCAGTCAAATAAGGCTGGTGAATACATGTTGGAGGTGGGAAATAACTTTCAGTTATGAAAGGACTGGATCAAGACTGCAGGGCTTTTTGTAGACCAACCCATCTGTGGTGGCTGAGTGGAGGCTGTATTAGCACAGCTCCAGAATTTAGGAGGCAAATACTGCCACTGATCATTCCCCTTTTTCCTCTGCAGTCAACCTGAGTCACCACTGATGACCAAATATTTCAAATTTGGTGATGGACAAGAGAGGCAGCAGCAATGTTCCTCACCCCCCACCAGGTTCTAGACTCAAACCAACACAGCAGTTCTAGCAGCTGTGTTGACAAGCCCTGCAGGCCACCAGCTGGATCAGCTTTGAGTTATGAGAATTACTGTTTTTATCATAAATACAGTAGTACAATCCTTTCTGTAGCTTCATTTACTCTTGTACAATGGTGTCTTATTCTGCCTCCAGTACTAGAATAAGCAATATCAATATAAACATTAGCCTTTGATGGGAAGGATTAAATATAAAACCAATAAATAAATAAAATAAACAATTTATGCAAGTAAAACAGGCCCCAAAATGTCAAAGTCTGGATGCTAAAAGCTGTATAACTTCTGTGTATTAAATAAGTCATAAATTCTGACAATGAATGAAGATTTGGAGCTTTTCAACACTTACAAATCTTTATTATTTGTCAGTTTTTCCTCCACCTAAAACTACAAATTGAAAAATCTATGACACAGATCAACTAAGATGACAGAGAATATCAACTCAAGTTATTGATAAATACTGCCCTCTCAATGCAGAGGAAGAATTAGCACGGTGAAAATAATTTCTGAGTGGAAAAACAAAAATCACCATCCTCAAGCCACTCAATACTAGATCATTTTCCCATCCTGAACATTGGCAGTTTAGTTATTACCTTAATTATAAACAGAAGTCACTATTACCCCAAAGGTAATTAAAAATACTTAAAAACTTGTAATATTGTAATTATGCGACACATGCGGTCATCAAGAAGTTTCAGCTTCAACTCCAAGAAGTGTAGTCAGAACATTGTTCTGTGAACCAATAAATATATATGTTGTCTGTGCCAGTGTTTCATGGGAGACTGAGACTAACAATCAGATCATAACTTGGGAGGAAGGGAGAAAAGGAAAGGATACATGTGATAACTAAGAAAGTTCTCTTTGAAAACTTAACTGACTTTTGATAAGCAGGCACACAATTTTTATTACATTCATTTAATAAACACGCTGAAAGAAGTTTTTCCAAACCTTTACTTTGAATCTTTATAAGATTGGAAGCTTCTATTTATTCTAACCAGTTTATTCTGACAAAAAATTCTTATGTCAATGGTCTACAGTAATTCCTGTTACAGCTATTAACCAACAAGTTCTCTGTAAGACACTTTCTTCAGATTGTGTTTTCAGATAAATCAATAACTTTAAAAACTTGCCATGTAAAACTACATTTTAGAGCTGAACTACTATATCCAATTACAGAAGGGTAAAGCAGTCAAAGCATGTTCAAATCTGGATTAGACTGGTTAACTAAGATTCTTCAAAAAATTTTACTTTACAACTGTTCTGGAAATGTTTTTTCAGATGCACTCTACTTAAATGCCCTATACTGTTCAGCAGGGCACCAATACTAATGACATAAAATGCCAGCTGTCATAAGAACTGCCATACTGGGTCAGATGAAAGGTCCATCTAGTGTTGAATTCATCTGTATCCCCATAAAAATCTGGGACTTTATGATTAATCTCCTCTAACCCTAGAGAAGCTGTCCATTAGGCCAAGAAGGATGGTCCTAGGCAACTGCAGGGCTGTCTTCCTTCCCCTTGTCTATGCATGTCTCCAAGTGTAGTTTCACTGGGCAGCATCCACTGGCTCCTTCCATGCATTCAAGAGGCAGTGAGTGTTAGCCAGAATTCTCTGCTCAAGTGTTCCCCCTTGACATTGCTGTTCAGCAATTCTCAACCAAGGTGCCACAGGAGAGGACAATATCAGCACCATAAGGTGTGGAAACACACACACACACACACACACGCACACACACACGATAAACCCAGAGATTTCAAGTAGGAATCCATAACATCAAAAACATTCTGACTGGCTGTGGCCTTTCTGAGTTCTCTGCAACAGAAGAATTGTGCTGCTATTTTTCAGTAGTCAAAATATGACTTAAAAACCAGGGGTGGCATTTTCCAAAGGGTGCCTTGAGTATAACAAAGGTGTCTTAAGTCTAAAAAGGTTGAGCACCATTACTGTAGTTACAGGCATGTAATCAGCACTTCCACATATCATTATATTTCCCCAAAAGTTTGCTGTACAGTTTGTAGCATATGTCTAGTCATGGGGGTGGGGGGGAGAGGCTCAGTTTCCAATGGCCCTAGGCCTCGTGTCACTGTACAACAAATAGGCCTGTCTCTGATAAGGAAAAGTAGTGGCTGCTGTATATGAAGAGTCTAAGACACAGGGCAGCATGTTCCATCCCCAGCAATGCACATTACCAGTTATCAGAAGTCATAGGGTTAGGGGTACCTCAAGGATCAGACTGCATCTCTGACTGTTTTAACAGACTCATGTACTTACCACTCACAAAACATCTAATCCCTTCTTTGAACCTGATTAGACCACTGGTCTCCACCGTGTTGCAAGTGGATAGACAACTGGATTAATAGTCATAAGTTATTATAAATGGATCTGTGTTAGAATGGCAGGAGGTTTCAAGTGGAGTTGGACAGAGGTCTGATCTGGATCCAGTGCTGTTCAATGTGCTTATTAGTTATTTGGATGCCAAAATAGAGATATTCCTGACCAGATTTGCAGGAAAGGAATATACACACACACTGGAGGACAAGACAATTCAGAAAGATGTTGATGAATTGGTAAGCTGGGCCAAAGGCAACAGGATGAAGTTCACTACAAAAAAATGCAAAGTGCTATACCTTGGAAAGAATAATCAAAAAGCACACATGAAAATGGGTGAAAAGCAGCTGGATGGTAGCCAAGTGGAGAAGGATCCTTCAGTCTTAAGGTACCACAGACTCAATACAAGTCTATAAGGCAGTACAGTTACAAAAAAAGACAAATTCGATTCCTGGCTGCATCAATTGGACTATTAGGTGTCAAAAACACAGAAGCTGATAGAGCTGGGCACTGGTTAGGCACTCTCTAGTACTGTGCGCAGTTTTAGATTCCACATTTTTAAAAAGGACACGGCAAAGTTAGAGAGGGTCTAAACGCAGGTAACAAAAATAGAGGGCTTGGAAAACAAGCCTTATGAGGAGCGACTGAGAGAAATAAGCAGGTTCCACTTGCAAAATGTCACCAGAGGTACACCAATACATCGGTCCCATATCAGATCAGCACCAATGTAAGGACAATTAACAGCACTGGCAATCAATCGTGGCTGATAATGTGGCCAAAAATGCATGCGTACAGCCACAGCACAGTACAGCACATAAGGTGGCTAGAAGCACAGCCCCCGCAGCGTGGAGAACAGCATCGGGCTGGTAAGTCTGTTGTGGGGGAAGAGGTAGGGGGAGGTATGGAGGCATAGATAGAGGCCCCCGTGGCGAGGGAGGGAGTGGGGCTGGGACAGGCACTGTCCAGCCAGGGCACAGGACGGAGCCATGACCAGCTCGTTTGAGGAGCAGGGGGCTCCCACTGCTATGTGCACCCCGTGAAGGCATGAGGGGCATGTGCCCCCAGATATCCATGCGGGGCAAGCGTGGGCTGCTGCTGTCCTTGGTGTTTTTGGGAACCTCACCTGGTAGCTGCATAAGAGGCTTGTTTGTGTTTGAAATAGGCTGGATGGACACTCATCTAAGACGGTTTAGACTGGAATCTAGTCAGGGGGTTGGACTAGATAGCCTCCCAAGATCCCTTCCAGCCCTATTCATCTGTTTTGATGAATGACAAAAATATCTGAACTTCAAAACCTTTGAGAAATTTCAAAAATGTTGTATTAAGTGCTTCTAGGAAAAAACAAAACAAAAGGATAAGAGCCTAATCAGAAGGGGTACGGATTCTGAAGCAAATGACAGTACCCAGTCAAAAGTAAATGCTATAAGAGTATATGGTGTAAATAAATGTATTGTATGGTCAAAATTAATAATGATAACTACAATTTGTGTAGTTATATTCCCCAAATTAAAAAAAATGTTTAAAGAAAAACAGCTCATAAACCTCTCTTCTTCCAAAACTCATCTTTCAAAACACAGGCTAGTACTGCTAGTCAGCTCACCTTAGAGATGAAGATAGGAACAGGAAGAGGAAGGGAAAGAGTGAAGCAAATGACAACAAAATTGGATGACGGAGGATCTCACTTAAGAAGCCAACTAAGCCACCTGCTGTTTTGATAGAGCACTTATAACCAGTGTCTCCTTACAATTGCCAAAACCTATTTAAATATGTCAGCATTTACAAATAAATCTAAAGGAGATATTTTATGTACCTCAACAGCCATAAAATGAAATGAAAGTTTAAAGTCCACCCCTGCCCCCAAAAACCAAAAGACCCAAACAAACATTCTGTCATATTTTAATTTGTGGAACAGGTTTTTGTTTCAATATTAAGAGGAGAGCGCCAACTACTGTTTGTTCAAGCAACACAATCAGTAGAATCTGTTTCCACCACCTCCTGAACACAGGAGAGAGCTGTCCATCTGGTAAGCAGCAACTGCTCATGTAATTTTTCTTTTTTGGTCCCCAGAGTATATATTAATTTGTTTAGCAAATTAAAATGTTACTTGGCAGAAACCAGCTAAAATCCTTTTTAAGAACACTTATTTGACTTCCAGTTAGGCTAGGTAATCTGCTAATTGAATTAAACAGTATACATGTTAACACCGATAGTAAAGCATCTTTTCTTGCTTACCAGATCAATAGCTAGGGATGGAATTCCTTAAAAATTTGTTTCCTCCCTTTACCCTGTGTAGATCCATGAAAAATACAGTCATTCATTATTATCTCAAAAAGTGCCTTAACAGCAAGGCTTCATAGCTCAGACTTTTCCATGCTCCATATATCCTCATTATGTATATTACATACAATCTGTATGGAATAGCAATTTCCACAGTACTGTAGCTGCAAACTCCTGGAACTGATTATCGTATAGAGAATATGCCAACGGCAGAACAGTTTTTGAGCAGTGAGGCAGTAGGTTTCAAACTAAATCAAATCACCAGTCACCAAGTGCTAGCACTGACGAAATATGTTGAGAATGAATTTGAAAAACAATTAGAAGATAAAACACTAGAGCTACCCTTCTTCAGCATCTAGTACCTATGAGGTTACCTGGCATACTAGACTGCTACACAGCAGAACCACACCACTCATATCCAACTTAATTTAAATTAGGCTGCCAAGTGAAGGACAAGCTGTGCAGCTTTTTGCTTAGACTTTTAATTCAAAAGTGCTGCTTCTCCACTCAGCTAGAGTTCATCAGCAGTCCTGCATGCAGATCAGAAAAGCTGCACCTTTTGAAAAAAGGTGCAGCAAACAGCTGGAGGACCTCAGTGGTCCAAGTGCAAGCATCTGCTGTGACTGAAAATAATTCCAGGCTGGTTCCCACACCCTCATATTCACAAGGGCTACAAAGCCTACTCTACAAAATACCCAGGTTCTACAGTACTCAGCTGCTGCTCTGAAGAACATATTTACTTGCGATTCCACACCACAAAACTAGAAATTGGAGATTTTAGAAAAACAGACAACACACAGTGCTATAGACTTTATTTAATATATTTGCCAATGACCTGCCATCTTGTTTCAGAATAGTGTCCACAAAAGAGACTTGCATCAGAATAGTTCAATTATATTGGAATTAATATTTTGCTGTAACTATAAGAGAAATTTCCTTCATCCAGAGGAGGATGACACCAAACTTTGGGGCAAAGCATCCACACCAGAAGACAGGCAGGTGATCCAAGCTGACCTGGACAGGCTCAGCAAATGGGCGGATGAGAACTTGATGGTGTTTAACACTGAAAAATTCAAGGTTCTCCACCTTGGGAAGAAAAACCTGCAGCATCCTTATAGGCTCAGCAGTGCTACGCTGGCTAGCACTACAGAAGAAAGAGACTTGGGGGTCATCATTGATCACAAGATGAACATGAGCCTGCAATACAATGCTGCAGCTGCTAAGCAGCCAAAACGCTGGCTTGCATCCATAGATGCTTCTCATACAAATCCTGGGACGTCATTCTCCCCTTGTACTCGGCCTTGGTGAGGCTGCAGCTGGAGTACTGTGTTCAGTTTTGGGCTCCACAATTCAAAAAGGACGTGGAGAATCATAGAATCATAGAAGTAGGGTCGGAAGGGACCATGTAGATCTTCAAGTCCGACCCCCGGCCTGGGCGGGAGAAAAACTGGGCTCAAATGACTTCAGGCAGGTAATCATCAAGCCTCTTCTTAAAGATCCCCAGGGCAGAAGCCAGTACCACTTCCCTTGGAAGTTGGTTCCAGCTCCTAGCCGCCCTAACTGTGAAGTAGTTCTTGTGGATGTCTAATCTAAACCTACTCTCCAACAAGAAGCTTGAGAGAGTCCAGAGAAGAGACACGTGCATGATCAGAGGTCAGGATAACAGACCTTATGACGGCAGGCTGAGAGCCATGGGGCTCTTTAGCCTGGAAAAGCGTAGGCTCAGGGGTGAGCTGATGGCCACCTATAAGTTTATCAGGGGTGATCACCAGTATCTGGGGGAACATTTGTTCACCAGAACGCCCCGAGGGATGACAAGGCCGAACAGTCATAAACTACTGCAAGACCGTTTTAGGCTGGACATAAGGAAGAATTTCTTTCCTGTCTGAACCCCCAAGGTCTGGAACAGCCTACCATCGGAGGTGGTTCAAACACCTACACTGAACACCTTCAAGAGCAAATTGGATGCTTATCTTGCTGGGATCCTATGACCCCAGCTGACTTCCTGCCCTTTGGGCAGGGGGCTGGACTCAATGATCTTCTGAGGTCCCTTCCAGCACTAGCGTCTATGAAATCTATGAAAATGGTCATGCTTATTGTATTGTATCTATGTAGTTAAGCGGAGTAAAATTAAGGTACAAAGCATATTGTGCAGATGAAAGATGCCACGCACTTAAGCTGTTTCAGCATTCAAGAAACATATGAATAACTGGATGAATATAACATCATCTTATTCTGTAGGCATAAAAGTAAAGTATCCATTACAGGGGTGGCAATGTCCAGCCTGCAGGCCAGATCAGGCCTGTAGCAGACTCCATTTCCCAGCAGCCCCAGCCCATGTCACTGCTGACTGTTTCCATGGAGATCCCAGGAGCAGAGGGATATGGTGGCACAGGACCAAGGTTCCACAGAGACTGGCCCAAGCAGTGCTGGCAGGGTGGATAGCTCAGTGGAGAGCTGCCTGGGGAGGCAGAACTGGAATCTTGCAGCAGTGACAGCATGGGCCAAAGCTAGTACAGAGCTGTGATCTGCCACCTGCACTTCCTGGACAGGGGTGTGCAGGCAGTGAACTGTGGCTCTGCCTTAGCTTTCCCTGGTCCAGGAAACTGGTAGCTCTTAGTATTCATTCGCTTTCAGACTATAGACAAACAGAACAATTCTTCCAGTGCAAAGAACTCTGAGAGACCACAGCAGGACAGAATGCTTCTGATACCGTAGATTCTTCTATGAAGTCTCTGGGTTTGTAACCATAAAAACTGGCAGTGCCCACTCTTGCAAGGTGCTGCAAGCAACTGAGCTTGCTAAAATGCCACTTACTAGTTAAAGCTGAGCAAAGCAGCCACAAATTTAATCAAAGTGGAAGGTTGGTCAAGGATGGTAAGAAAATGATGTTCAGAAAAAATAAAAGGAAGACAAGAAAAGTCTGCCAGTCTGAGTGTGTTCATACAGACAGAGGGGACAAAACCCAGGAGTGAAAACTCAATTCTGCAAATAACTTGTTAACAGCCAACAGCAGTAGCAAGCGTTATAGTAAAAATAACAAAGATGCAAGTAACAAAACGTATAAAAACAGGTTGGGAACAAAGGGTGATGGGCACAAATGAAACCGGGGGGGAGGCAGGGGCTTACACTGGACATTAAGCTGAATACAAGTCAACAGTGTGTCCTTGTTGCAAACAAAGCTAACAGCAGCCTGGGCTGCATTAGTGAGAGTGGTGCCAACAGACTGGAGGGAAGTGATTCTTCCCCCCTATTCAACACTGGTGAAGCCACATCTGGAGTACTGTGTTCAGTTTTGGGCTCCCCACTACAGAAAAGATATGGACAAATTGGAGTGAGTCCAGCAGAGGGCAATGAAAATGGTTAGGGGGCTGGGGCACATGACTTATGAGGAGAGACTGAGGGAACTGGGCTTATTTAGTCTGAAGAAGAGAAGACTAAGGGGATCCGACAGCAGTCTTCAACTACCTGAAGGGTGGTTCAGAAGAGGATGGAGCTAGACTGTTCTTAGTGGTGGCAAATAACAAAACAAGGAGGAATGGTCTCAAGTTGCAGCAAGAAAGATTTATGTTGGATATTAGGAAAAAACTCTCATTAGGAAGGTGGTGAAACACTGGAACAGATTAGCTAGAGAGACGGTGCAGTCTCCACACCTGGAGGTTTTTAAGACCCTGCTCGACAAAGCCCTGGCTGGGATGATCTCGCTGCGGTTGGTCCTGCTTGGAGCAGGGCGTTGGGCAGATACCCTGAGATTCCCTGCAGCCCTCATTTTCTAGGCTTCTGCGACTAGGTGCCTCCAGCCTCAACGTCCCAGTGCAAAGCCCGCCGCCGGGGGACGTCCCCGGGGCGGGGGCCGCGCTCGCTGTGCAGTGCCTGACACGGGCGGAGGCGGGTCTCTCCCCGCGCCGCCCCTCAGCACAGCCCGCCGGCGCAGCGCGGTGCGGAGCGAGCAGGACCCGGGCGGCGGCGGGAGAGGGAGGCGGCCCGAGCGCCACTCACCTCATTGTTGACGTTAAGCACGTGCGCCATGATGGCCGCAGCCGGCTCGAACCCCAACTCCTTGCACCCCTCCCCACACGTTGGGCGAAGCGAAACTGCGCGCATGCGTAGTTCGGGGGCGGGGCAGGGCAGCGCCGGCGCTCTAGTTGGGCTCTCGCTGGTTGCATGCTGCTCTAGCCCGAATCTCGGTGGCCAACGTCCTCCAGGCCCTAGGGGCGGGGCTGTCCCGCCTGAGCTGAGCCGCTCTCCCTGCGCGGGGCGGGGCATAGTTGCGGGCGGCCCCTCGCCATGGGCGTGTAAGATGGGCTGTGGCAGGGCATCGTCCTGTCACAGTAACGTGGCTTTCCTGGCTTGCGGGACGAGGTGCTCCAACAGCAGACTCCGAGCCAGAGGCTTCGGCTTCAGCCGGGTTCCCAGCCCTTACACGTGGGGGCTGCGGGGTGTCCTCGTGAACTTTCATCCCCCTTTGATTCCTGTTCCCCCCTCAGTTTTAGATCTGGAAAGATGGTAACCCTAGGGCTGTGCATCCGGAGAGACTGGGAACTGGTCTCAAGAGCCAAGGCTTTAAGATAACCTGGACCTGCAACCGCTAATGTACTTGGTGGCTTGGCACAGGGGCCCCCTGTAACACACGCTCCCATGTGTAGGTTACAATCACACTCAAAACCTAAAAGAAATGGGCTACTGTGTCTGCACATGCGAGAGGGGCTTTCAAGAATTGAAGAGCTACCTTTTGTTTGAACTCAAATATAAATGATTACCCTATTCCTAAACACAGTTTGAAATTCTACTGTTTAAAGCTACGCATACAAATTCCAAACAATTTTAATAACAATTTAATAACTATTTATTCCGCAGTCCTTCATAGATCCAGGAAAAGTACAATTTTTAACAATAATGCTGTGTGCAAACTAAAGATGGAGCAGATCGGCCTAAATTCAAAACAAGTTAAAAGAAGGGGAAATGGGTTCTTAGAAGGCAATGTATTTCATTGGGACTTATACTCTTAATTTTAGGCATATACATACGTTTTTGCAGAATCAGGGCCTAAAAAAAAAGGGAAATCAGAAAATACCAGCACAATCAAATACATATCTGGAAAGGCTACAAATAATCCACCTAAAAAGTCACTCCTGTTACAGGTTTCGCTCTTCTATCGTTTTATTTTGTTCAAGACTGATGAAAATAATTTTTTTTATTATTATTTTAAATTTTTGCATCCCAGTCTGCTGCACTGTTCAGATTATGTAGGATCGTATGAGAGGAAGTGCTTCTAAATGCAAAAATCTCGATTTTCATCAGTGCTTGGCCATTGTTTTGGTTCCACATCAGGAATTAACTGACCCCTGGGTGGCAGTGTTGCTTTAAAAATTATTTTACTTTAAAAGTTAAATGTTAAGAAAATTAAATGGTATTTAATATCATAGGCTTCAGGATCTAGCATTTAGATCTACTTCTGTTTTGATGTTTGGCTCTTAACTGGTGATCAGACAGATATACCCTTTAAGTGAACTGCAACTATACCACCTTGGGCTGTGATTTTTGTCACGTCTTACAAAGCAGCAAGGTGAGAAAAAGCTAGTAGTTGGATGGGAAATATTTAAGTCAAATTTAAGGTACTGCAGAAAGTGGCCTTCATGGTTCAGTATCTGGCTCTGTTCTATCAACATAAAGCCAACTGAAACAGTATTATATCGGTGTCCTAATAATGCAAAAAAGGGCCCTGTGGTCCAAGCTGAGCTGCCTTTCAAATTAAACATACAATTGAGGCCATTAAAGATGCCAAAGTATTTTCTGTAGATTGGAGGTGCTACAAATGGTTCCTTAGCTCTACCTAAATTCACTCTGTTTTTACTTGTGTACAGTGTCTTGCCATTCAATTTTATCGCAAGCGGTTACAAATGCTGTCATGTGCAGTTGTTGTGTCCCACTTCAGAAGTGGCTGCATTTCAATTATTTATTTATGTTTGTAAATCATTTAGGGAAGTGAAACACTTGTATGCATTCAAGTTATTTTCAATAGTCAAAGAACATAATCCATTAAGTTATTTGTAAGTCTCACTTCACATGAAATTGGACTCAGAAACTCAAAGCACTTCCAAGTAAGCTAAAAGGAAGCCTTCCTATATCTCAGAATGAAAAACCATCCCTTTTCTCCTTTGGAAATCATTCTTAACGATGTCAGACCCTATTCAAAGCTTTTCTTGTCAACTCACAAGGTGTATCCCCATGAGTGGGAACATTCATTTCCCCAGGGACAAACAGCAGTGGCACAATATGTGCTACTGCAACTTGACCCCAGGGACTGCCCATGTACATGTGCTCGGGCGCATAGCACACTGCCCTGGGTGGGGTAAGGGAGGCTGGGGCACCTGGGCTAGGGACAAACATTACCCATAAAGTGATCAGAAACTGACTTAAACCTGCAACAGAACAGATATTCAGTACACATAAACCAGTTTGAAAATGTCTAAAACCGATTTGAGATAAACTTGTTTGAACATAGTATCAGACTTAACTGATTTGGGTCAAACCAGTTTATGCAATGTCTATTCCAGACCCCTTCCTGGTTTAGTTTAAACCAGAGTCCCCCAGCATCCCAGATGCTTTGCAACTCTGGGCAGGGCTCTGCTCTCTGCTCCAGCCCAGCAGGGCTGGCCCTACCCTTTGACTTCCTGGCTGGAGCTACTGCAGAGACTGCAGATAGAGCAGCATCTGCCTGGCTTCCTCCTGCCCCCCACCTCCCCTCACCATGCCGTGCTCAGGCAGGAATCCCACTCCCCTCTGCCTTATACAGACACTTCTCAGCATTAGCTAGCATACCACATGCTGGCTACAGTCTGTGCTGTGGGAGAGAGGACAAAGACAGGACAATGTCAGTTTAGGGCTTTTTGGAGGTAATCAACAGGTAGCTGGTAAGGTCCCTCCATTCCTTTCTTGGAAAAAGTTGTTTAAGAGGAGCTTGAACTAATAAGAGAGGCTGTTGTTTTGTTTGATGGCCTAATAAATGCTAACAGCTCCCTGTGTAACTTCCTGCTGTGTAACTAAATGCTCTGTTATCAACAGCAAGGGTTGGAAGGGAATCTCTCCCTAATCAGAGCATCCTGCCATGGCCTGGCCACCTCAGCTCAGTATTGAGGAAGGGAAGGGAGGGCTGCTCTAGCATCCCCTGGCTTCTAGCCTGAGCCACTTGAGGTATGTGCAGGCATTTCCTCAGTCCAGAGGGATGTCTGTTGGATTACAAACCAGTTCAGCCTAGCCAGGTTAGACTAACCTACAAAGAATGAATCAATTCAGGGTCAGGCTTTTTAAATGTCTGTCCCTAACCCTGGGCTAATCCCTGCAGCCTGTCATGGGGAACTCCGGGGGCTGCAGCCATGGTGATCTGACAGCAGGGAGCCTGGCCAGCATCTGGAGCCTGGCTCCAGCCAGCCAGGCTCCAGTTTCAGGTGGTGCACGCTGCTACCATGTGCGCCACTCTGCTCTTTTCAGGCACAGGTATTTTTGGACACCTCCCAGCTCCCCTCATGCTGCAAATTAGCAGTGTGTGCAGTGTATGGCACCACAGATGGGCCTGCAGTGTGGTATACTGCACGTGCTTGCTTGTCTGGATGCACCTGGAGAATCAAAAGGGTGCCAATGAGCCTCTGACTCAGTGAACCAACCTTTGCTAGTCCTGGCTTGGTGTGAATTAGAACAGCTGTCTGTCTCTCCAACCTCTTGTGTCAGGACTTGCCTCTGTCATGCTTGCCTGTCAATTCCTTCTTATCAGACCAGTGAAAGAGCTCATTTTCTCACTAACTCTCATCACAAGTTCAACACCAGTGGGTCTGCTCTCTAAATAACTTTCAGTGCTTTAACTCTTTGTTGAGTTGGTCTCTGATGAAAATTTATATATTGTTTGGTTTTGCTTTTCTCCTCTGAAGCTCTAAGCCAGTAGCCTCCTAGAGCATGGAGTCGTCATGCTGCCCTAAGTCAATCTAAGCATTGTCATTTGCTCTTGCTCATAGTGTTTTGACTTGTAGATTCAATTTAATTCAAGTTTTTCTTGTCAGCTTGTCACATCTGGGAGGGTTTGTGGCCTTGCCATACATGCCATTTTGTTCTTTTCTTTCAGCCTGGGGCCCTCTGGCCTTTCGGTGCACCTATTTCTGTTATGTCTATGCATCAGCATTTTCGTCTCATGCTAGGATATTTTTTCATGTTTTGACACATTTTTTGTGGCAATTCAGTACAGTTCTAGGATCCTTGGTGCTTTCTCCTGCTTAGCGTATAGTTCAAAACATGAAGTCATGTTAGTATATTCAGTACTCAGCATTCGCTTCTTCATTGTCAAGACCCAGAGTCGATCATGGGAGGCACAGTGCAACCAAAGCACTCTGGAACTGCTCTCACTTATACTAACCCTTTATATAATGTAGACATATAGGGAAAGTTTTGACCAGCTGTTCAGAAACTGACCACGTAAGCAGGGCACTTGTAAGATAACCAGGTATATAGGACTACTTTTGGTGATCTGTAAAAGAGAAGGAAAGATGATACCTGCATTTCCTTAATGCACACGCCTCTAAAGCACAATATGAAACAGCAGCCTTCCTAAAACAATATATTTGTATTCTCTCAGCAGTTAGAATAAAGAGATAAAAAGGAATTAAAAACAGTGAACACATTAGATGCATATGTAACCTCACATTTCACATTATACTGTTAAACTTTTCTTTTTTATTACAAAATCAAACAACCAAATCATTCTCATGGGTACAACCAGATGTGTAGAGTCAGAGTTCAGAAGCCAAAGGTCAAAATACCAAAAGTTCAGAAGCTAAATCCCAGGCTTGCAATACCAGGTGCCTGCCTGTCTGACTGACATATCATTCCAGGAGTTGAAGCAGGCCTGTGGTCAAGGCTAGGCTAGAGGTAAGGATCCAGAGAATTCATTACATATAATAAGATAAGCAGGAATGAAGTACTGGGATCCAGGGAAGGGGCAGGGCTGGAGGCAGAGCAGGAGCACCCAAGGCAGAGGCAAGACAGAAGTGTGGCAGGAATTCAGAGCCAGAAAATCAAGCTGAGGGTTCAACAGCAGAGTCAAGGTCAAGACAATATCAATGGATCAAAGCTGAGAAATCCAAGACAGGAGTCAGACAAGGAAATCCACATCAGAAGTACTAAGAACATTGTTGCAGGGGGAACAATGTTGTAGGGTTGTATAGCTCTCCTGTCAGGGGCCTTTGGCCTTCATTGGTCCTCCCAGGTCACCTAGTCCCCTATAAGGAACCTCTTGGGAGACCGTAGATTGGGCTAGGCCAGGTACATGTCCAGTCACCTTGTGGTGCTACAGCTTGGCCCTGTGCCTGTAGGTGCCATTGATTGGGGTTCATAATTGTGGGGCCCTGGCACAGTGGCATAAATTGGGAGGTAGGGAGTAGGAGCAACGGCCCTGGGTGCTGACTCAGGGAGGAAGGTGAATAAGAGTGGATGCTGCTGGCAGCTGCACATTTGCACTTGCAGCAACAACCAGAAATCATTACTTCTGCTTTGCCCTGGGCTTCCAGCCATGTCCTTACACTGCTGCAATCATGCTTTCTTAATAAACACCAGATGATCCTTCTTTCTCCGTTGCCTTAATCACCCCACCCAGAAAAGTTTGGTTTAAAAACCCTTATCTTCTCAGGGGAAAGCAGTCCATTTACTTGTTCAATAGTTCCTTGCTTGCTTTCTTTCTTCAAAGGGTGTTTTTCCCCAATCTTCTGGAGCATGCAGCAGGGCCTAGCCACTCCTCTGTTCTTTGGTAATTACATCCATTCAATCTCAGTTGTAATTAGTGGCCTGATGGCTTTGTACCTCCATAGCTAAGGATGCTGACACTGTCTGATCCCTTTTGTTAGTATAACACAGCATCTTAGAAGTTAAGTATGTAAATTACATTTTAGGAAACCGATTGAAATACGCAATTAATCCAGATGCTCATAGGCAATGCTGTGGGGTGGACGGTGGGGCACATGGCCCCCCTGATCCAGTCAACCAGAGCACTGCCCCTTCTCTCTGCCCCACATGGCCCCTCCCTACCACAGCCTGCTCCGATTCCCCAACACAACTTGTTCTGGTCCCAGAAAAAGGTAAGCCTGATAGGGCTCTTGGGAGTGGGATGGGCCAGGGAGGGTCGGAGGTGGGGTAGTGGTGTGCTGTGCCCCCCTGAAGCAGTTTTATGGCTGCATGGGCCAGCAATGTGTTGTGGGCGGGGGGCACTGGGCCTTGGTGTGTGGGACTAGGTCCCAAGCAGGCCCATGTACGGGGGGCACTGGGCTGCAGCATGTGGGGTTAGGCCCCTCTGGCCCTGGAGGGAGTTTTTGAGTGACACAGGCCAGCAGTGTGTGGGCGGCCTGGCAGGACCCAGGCTGTGGCTGTGCGAGTGGGAGGCAGGGGGCACTAGGCCATAGTGTGTAGGGCTGGGCCCCCAGGGACCTTTTGGGCCTGTGGGGGAGGGGCACTGTGCCCTGAGGTGTGGGGCCAGGCCCCTCTGGCCCCCAAGGGAGTTATGGGGCCCCACAGGCCCATTGAGGGACAGCACCAGGCTGCAGTGTGTGAGCCCAGCCCCTGCTGAGCTGCAGAATGATTTTAGGGGCCAGGCATGGTATCCATGGGTGAAGGGAATGCCTTCTTGGCTGCCAGCTTTACAGGAAGGCCAGGGACTGGGGCTGGGAAGTCCAAGGGGGGGTGGGGTGCAGAGGGAAGTGCCTGTTGCCCCTGCTGGCAGCAGCATAGCCTGTGCTTTCAGGCATAGTGGCTGCCATTTTGTCTCAAAGCAAAACTTGCCCAAGAATGCAGCCAGAGTGGCCCCAGCTCTGCTTGGGTTTTTTTGAGTGGTTCTCAAGTAGAAAAGTTTGAGAACCACTGTATTAGACTGTGCTGCATCTTAAGGAAATAAAATGTTGCTTTCCAGTTGATTTGAGAAAGAGGGAGATAAACAGATGTACAAAAAGCCACAGCTTTCAGAAGTGAAGTGAGCTGGAAAAGACTGAAGCAGTACTGCAGGTGGTAGGCTTGAGTTCAGTTTTTATTGCATAGAAAATTGGGACATTCACAGAAATATTGGTATTTTAATTCTAATGCTTTTTGACATTTCTGATTTGCTGATTATTTTGGAGTGGGTATTAAGACAAAAAGGAAATACTGAGCATTCAGCTTGTAAGTAGGGAGCAACTAAAGGCTGCTTGTGACTGTGAATTGTTTTGCCTCTTGTGCTTGTCCTGCCAAAAGAACAGAAAATCTGAGGGTAGCTTAGGTCCCTTCACACACACCCCCTAAGTCCATGTTTCACTGTGGTCAGGTACTAATAATGTACCTTTTCTTTAGCTTTGAAGAATGGCAAAGAGACAGTTGAGTTTGGACTTTTTCTGCTCAAAGAAGGCCAAAACTCAGGCCCAGGGCCATCCCTAGGGGGAGCAAATTGGGACGGCCACCCTGGACCCCATGCTTTGGGGGGACCCACAGAACCGGGCGGAGTGGCCATGGTGACTCCACGCTGCTACCAACTCCGGCTGGCTGCTTGGCATTCGCCCTCCACCCCACCTGCCAAATCTGCTGCCAGCTTCCTCACATCTGGTGTCAGGGCCCCACACAGGTTGATTTGACAGGGCCCCCACACCCTGCCCGGGTCATCTCTGCTCAGGCCCCACCCCCCGAGACTCTGCCTCTCTGAGAGTCCAGCCCTTAGTGCAGGCACTGCAGTTCTGAAATATGGTACCAGAAGCAGCCACAGTGAGAGGCACGCTCCAGATTGAGATGCCACATCATGCAGTAGCACTCATACAGATGTTAGTACAGCTTCCAGAGACCCTTGCTTTGGGCCAGATGCAGCTTTGCAATATATTGAGGAAGGGCCGTATCAGCCCATAATTGTGTTTCCAGGCACTCTGTCTGGCAATAAAGTAAGAAAAGTCAGAAAAGAATGGTACGGTGATCACAAATGGCTTGAATACAGTGTCCATCAGGACACAGCTTTCTGTTTCTGCTGCTGACCATTTAGCCATTCCCAAAGAGGTGTCCAAGCATTTCGAAATGTGGGTTTTAAATCATGGAAGAAAGCCAATGAAGGATTTCATGAACATTCAAGATCTGAAGCACATCTCAAAGCTCTTGCTAAATGGCAGGGTTGGCGCAGACCAGGAAAAGGGGGAGTGTTGCATCACAACTTGACAGAGGAAAAAAAAACAGTGGACAAAAACTGATCAAACTTACAAATTGTAATACAGACTGTGTTGTTCTGTGCTCGCCAAGGCACGCTTTTGAGAGAACATGATGAGGGAGTTGATTCCACAAATCAAGGAAACTTGCAGGAATTGATGAAACTGTGTAGTGAAGACAACAAAGTGATTCAGCAGTTTATGATTAACTGAGAGAAGTTCTTCCCCTACCTACACAGCTCCTGTCAAAATGAAATACTTGAAATTATGGCTTCACAAGTCCAGGATTCAATAGTAAAGTAAGTAAAGGAAGCTGGAGTGCTTGCCATCATTGCAGATGAAACAATGGATCGGTCCAGGCACGAACAAGTCGCTCTCATATTGCGGTATGTAAACCACTCCTTTGAAATACAAGAATGATTTATTGGCTTCTATAGGACGCTGCAGACAGATGGAGCTTCACTTGCCACACTGATCAGAATTGCTTTGTTAGATTTGGGACTTGATATTTTGGCTCTAAGAGGTCAGTGCTATGATGGAGTTGCAAGCATGAGAGGACCCCATACAGGCGTGGCCACACGGATACTTAGTGAGGATCCTTTAGCTTATTACATTTACTGCTATGTTTATATATTAAACCTGTGCATAGTGAATGTGGTTTTTTGTATTCCCTCTGTCCAGAATGCCTTTGCACTTCTGCATGAACTATTAACTTTCATTGAAGGAAGCACAAGGAGACATGCTTTCTTTGGAAAAATAGTATCAGAAAGAAGACAATCAGAAACTGCTTCTTTTTCTGGTGGTCCAGGAATTCTTAAACCGCACAGTGGCACTCAGTGGAACTGTCAAGTCGAGGCTATCAAATTCTTTTAGAAACGTTTAGTTAAGTAGTTGAAGCTCTGGATTAAATGGAACATGGAGGTTCAAAAGCTAGAGTTGAAGCTTGTGTACATCTCCAATGCCTGAAAGACTTCAGCTTCCTGAACTGCATGCTGCTTATGAGGAGAGTGCTTATGCAAACCAGCCACCTATCCAAACTTATTCAATCAAAAGACTTTACATTTCATAGAGCAACAGTGATGGCTAAATACATGGTGTCTACTGCAAAGACTGAGAAGTGAGGAGTTTACATCCCAAGTATTCAACAACACTAATGGACTGTGCCAGAAAAATGGGTATCTTGGACCTTGTGTCCATTGTAAAAGGGTTGTTCCCCAAAAACTGGGAGGGAGGGAAATGTCCTCCTTTGAGAAACCAGAGGACTATTACAGGACAGAAACACTATACAGAACTTTGGACACCTTTATTTGTAACATCAAAGACTGCTTCGCTGGGAATGACCTAAACAGTTTCAAGTCCCTTGAAGATGTTATCTCTTCTGAGACCCCATCAGGGGAAAGCATAGGCACTATGTTCAAAACTTACAGGATTGCTCAAGAGGACCTGAGGTCTGAAATCTATGTGTTTTCCAGACTGTTTGAAATTCATGGCAGTGCTGGCATGAATAGTGAAGCAGAGCGCCTCCAGCTTGAAAGAAGAATGAAGTTATTTCATGAAATGTCAGTATGATACCCTTCCAAATCTGGGAAACTTCTTTGTACTTTACCTAACTATCCCAGTTACTACAGCATCAGCAGAGAAAAGCTTTTCTTCATGGTGGCAGCTGAAAACTTACCTGGGGACTACGATGACAGATGCTCATGTTTCTAACCTGGGAATACTACAGATTGAAAAACAAGCTATCAACATACCTGACATCATTGCAGTTTGCCAGCAGAAAGGACCGATGCCTACAATTCTTTTTTGTTTGTTTGGTTTGCTTTCCTTGTGATTCCTAAATTAATTTGCCCACTGCCTGTGATAACAATGAAGATCTCAATAGAGCTTTCCAGGGCACCAGGCTAAGTACACACTCTTTATTCAGTTTGGTTTGAATTTGATTTGTGAGTGTGACTCTACAAGTATAGCCAGGACCCTGCAGTCCAGCTGCCTGGAGGGCCAGGGTTTCTGTTAGTGGACCCATGGTCCACTTATAGCAGCAACAGCAAAGTGGTCAAGGAGAGCCAGGGGAATACCTGTGCTCACCTGACCCGACTCACAGATCTTTGCCCCATGCAGATAGGATGACTTATGTGAATGCTTTAATATGTTGCTGTTATTCAGTTTATTGTTACAGAAATATAGGAGTAGATATGGGGTTTTAGGCCTGCCCACACATTGTGCCCCCCCAGACTCAGAAGATACAAGTTGCCCATGCAGATGTTGACAACTATATTTCATCCCATCTTTATTATATGTATGTATTCAGTATTTTTTTCATGGGGAGTGACAGAAATGGGTTTGCGACAGTTTCAATTTATTCCTCTTTGAGTTTCATGAATACTACGAGCTTTCAGGAGTACAGAGCCCATACAAAATGAAATAGCCAGTAATGATAGACAAAGATGGAAAGAGCTAAAACTACAATGTGATTTAATATACTTCAGCTTTTGACTCTGATTTCTTCCAGATTAATTTCTTTTTAATGATACTGGGACACCTCATCTGGTTTTTATTCTCTTATTTTGTTTGTAGTTATATTATGAAGAGACCTGAAAGGACTTAGCTGATATTAGAGCTCCTTTGTGCTGGGTTTTATGTATATACATTGTAAGAAGCAGATCTTGCCTCCAAGAATTTATGATCTAGGTGGACAGAACAGAAAATGGAAATAGCGTTATCTCTATTTACAGGAGAATGGAGGCACACAGAGGTTATTAAGCTATTTATCCTAAATTGCAGAAGTCTAAGGACCTTGTTACACATTATACTTTGAGCTGCACAAATGTTGGTTGGCTTAGTGCTAGCTTGGAGTATGGAGCAGTTACACCTTTAGTCTAGAAACCTTCTCTAACTGTCCCTGACTTGCAGAGCTGTGACTTGCCACTACAGGCCTGGTGAGCAGGGAGGTCCCTTCCAGCCCTACTTCTCTATGATTCTCTATGCTTCACCTGTCTCTTTCCCTCTGCAGCAACAACATTGTAGACTGCAGAGACGGGAGGGAGGTGGCAGGGTCCCTGGAGAGCATGGTAGAGGTATTCGGTATGGGGCTGCATCGAGAGGTTGTTGTCTACCAAGTTTCCAGCATCCATGTGCTCTGGGCTCTCTTTCACCCACATCTGGGTACATTTCCCAGCCATATGCTTCCTTCAGGCTGTTCCCAGTACCCAGACAACTTCAGCCTGAGGGGGGCTCATCTGCTACACTGCCTCTCCCTTCCCTCCCTACCTCTCCCCTTCTAGGTACTCCTGGAGCTAGTGGGGTCATCCTAGCAGCATGTAGGGTGATGACTGCATAGACACACCTGGTCTTTGGCAGGGGAAGGCACATGAGGTAGCATCGGGAAGCTGGTGATGGCAGGGGTGGGCATAGGGCTGGTCCTAAGGCAACAGTGACAGCTGGTGCAGCCAGCTCCCCCGCAAATCGGCTTCATTCTGCAGGTGGAAACAGAGTCTGCTCACAGCTGAGGTGGGTCACTGCATCCTGGGATATGGGAGGACTTAAATTTGAGCAGCACATCTGTGGGACGTTGCCACATGTTAATGGAACAGGAGCTGGATTGTGTGGATCAGAAATAATCCTGCCCTGAAGTGGTGTAACTTTAAGCCATATAACGAATGCTTAAGCCATTTAAAAGTGTTATTGTGTGGACAACCCTGGGTTAAGAGCTCCAGAAGCTGCCCAAAATTTATATATAATAAGGCCCTAAGGAAGGTGAAACTAGATCTATGTGTCCCAGGTCTTAACCCAATAATGTCATGACAATACCAACACTCATTGCTCTATCTGTGCTTTAAGTGAAAATGCTCATTATACTCAATTTCTTTTAATTCTACAGTGCAGTGACCATATATTTAGTGGGTTTGAAATGGGGCTTAAACAACCCCAAAATAATTCTATACCTTAGATAAATCAAGGACATGACACCTTCTAATGGAATATGATTTTTCATGAAGGAAATGCAGCGGCCCTAGATTTTAGGAGGGCAAACTTCAACGAGCTAAGAAGGATAGTTGGAGAAGCGCTGAGGTCCCGGAGGGGAGGGGAGCCAGGTGTCCAAGGAGAGTGGTCGCTCCTTAAGGAGACGATCCTCCAAGCCCA
>NW_017728950.1:14128351-14151745 GCF_001723895.1 Crocodylus porosus | reverse complement strand
TTTCTCAGGCCAGGGGGGCCCTGCCCGGGATTTGGGGGGCCCTGCCCTACAGGAGGGGGACTGGTGAGTACCCCACTCCTTCTCTTCTCTCTCCCTGGGGGGCTGGGCCAAGTAGGGGCCTGGGCAGGGGCTTGACCCAGTCCGGCTCCAGGCAGCGGCCTCCTCCCAGGGAGCAAGGAGTTAACCCCTTCCCACCATGAGCCCGCTTACCTCCGGCTGTGCTGGGGGTCGGCAGGGTTTTTATTTAAACAAAGTTGACATTTCATATAAAATGACATATTTAAGGATCTCAACTGCATTGGAAGCTTATTGTAAAATGACTTGTTAGCAACATACCTTGTTAGTTGCTATCCAATTCTTTTTAATGCTTTTAGGTTTCTTGTTGATTTATAGCCCATGCCATTAATAATGTTCAGAAAAAAAGGAATGCACAAAGAGAGATGCAAGTTGTTTCAGAAGTAGTAGGTGAAGTGATGACAGGCAGATAATGAATCAATGCTATGTTTCAAGCAAAAAGTTTCTTCTAAATAAAAAAAAGAGCCATTAATTTGTTATAATCTAGCAACTACCACTTTTTGTCTTCTAGACATCAGTATTAATCTTTGTACGTGAACACAGAAAAACATTTATCAGCAGTAGCAGCAGATCAAGACAACAATTGGAAATCTGAGGCAAAGAGTTTTACACCCTTTTTCTATGTACAAGTCCTTTTTTTTGTTGTTCAATGAGCTCTTGAATGGAGTTAACATATTAAAAAAGAGAAAATGCCTCTCTGAAATCAACCTTGAGACACTTCTGTTGCAAAGCATTTAAGTACCATTTACTTAGAGAGGACTTGGAAAGGGACATTTGTTCTGTTGACAAGGAGAGTTGCTCCTCTCTCTCCTCTCTCTGCTCCTCTTAGGTACTGGGCCCTGTGCACTTCACACATCTTTGGACCATGTCAAGGGTACAGTTTTCCTGCAGGTCACCTATAGTTATCTAGCAAAACTGACTGGGTTCAGGGCTTATAGTTCTTTTCTTTGTTAGTCTGTTGAATAGAATAACAGCCTTTTGTAACCAAAATATTGTTCAATAGTGACTGTAGGAATAAAGAATAATATAAAGGGGAAAAACATTTTAAAACAGCAAAAGTCTATGCATGTCTTTCAGGACTTTACCTACTGCATTTTGATAGGCAGCTGCGGCCCACCTTACTTTTCTGGTTATACCTATTCTCTGAAGTTTAGGTAGAAGTATGTTGTCCCTAATGTTCTCTTAAATAACTGTTTTCTTCCCAAGAAAGTGAGTTACATTTTATCCAGGCAGAATATTTTTGTTTCCTCCATTCACAAGCTTTTCTATCTTTGTCCAAAACAACTTAATGCTAAGCACAGGCAAATGGTAAGGGGCGCACATGCCTCCTCTGAGATTGGCCCCTGACTTGGTGCTGTTCAGGACAGGGCAGCTTTTTTTGCTGCACGGGGTGGTGATGTGTTGCAGGGAGGGGGCGGGGGGGACAGTAAGCAACGTCACAGAAGTACAGCACTGGATATGGGGCTTTTGGCCCACCCTAGGCCTGCCCACAAATTGTGCCCTCCCACACGGGAGGCACCAGTCACACCTGATGCAAAATCAAAGCAGTCCATCCACAGTTATGGATATCCTGTCCTCTTCCTAAAACACTCAATTATTTTGGAAGAGAAAGAGTTTTGCCTTAAGCCACTGGATATCTTTACATGTGCTCCTGGGTGGTGGGGGGCACTTCAATTAAAGCAGCTCCAAGAGCCAGTCTAATTAAAGTGCCTGCAGCATCTTGCGTATTCAGTGTCCTGTGCTTCCAAATGGTGGCAGGGGTTGAGCTTTAGTTAAAGTGCTCCCACCACCATTTTGAAGTGGGGGGATGCTGATACATAAGATGCAGAGGCTGCTGGAGAGCACTAATTAGCACTCGATTCATTAGGACTCGATTCACTGAGTCTGCTCCAATGTGCTGTAATTACAGTGCATCAGAGTACCATCCCCACATGCAGAGCAGTGTCTCAGGCACCCATTGTTTTTACCTTCCTGAATGTTTCTCACTCTACTCCCTGGTTTAAACCAGTGGTTCTCAACCTTTTTTTGTACTAGGACGCATTTGTAACCATCAATGGTCAGTCCTGACTCAGTAAATAGTTTAAATAGAAAACAGCCTCATGGCCCTGCTGGTGCCCCTCACTCCTGGCCTACTGCTCACCTCCCCCAGGTCCCAGCCCCCCCAGTGGGGGGAGGGGGTGGGTGTGTGGGACAGGAGGGTGAGGCATGGGGGAGCATGTGACCCCCCCAGATTTGTGCACCCACAACAGATACAGAGTTGCAGCCTGGCTGGCCTGGCATAGGCAGAAGCTGTCTCTGTGACCCAGTGGGAGGGATTCAGCACAGGAGGGCAGAGCAGGGTGGCAAGACTCATTGCCATGCTGCCAGCAGCGTGAGGAGTAATGGGTGGGGGGTGCTCTGTGCTGTCCTCACCTTCTGCTTCAGCCACTCATGCACTGGGCTGTGGCTCTACCCTACTGCCATGGCCTGGCCACTGGTCCCCTCAGGCCATGGCTCTACCCATGAGAGGAGGTGGGGTGGTAGGCGGTGTTGCTTATGCCCCTCCCAACATGTTTTCTATGTCCCCCCCACCCCTTCCCCATGCCCCATAGCCTTACTTGCAGGGAGCTGTGGGAGCTGTTCTCCATGCTGCCTGCCACATGCATGTGGCACCACCTGCCTGATCGCCCTCCTCCTGCTGGAACTCTGCCAACCTGCAAGGGGAAACCTATGGTTTCCCACATTTTTTTCATTTAAAGGAGAATCCATTTTCAAAGTTTGTTTGCAACACTTTCATATATTCTGATGACCCACTTTTGGGTCATGACCCATGGGTTGAGAAATGCTAGTTTAAACCAATATAGTCATACAGTGAATAGCCCAATAACCAGGACAATGCACAGTATTAATAATATTACAGAGTATCCCTACTTCCATCTCACAGTCTATGAATGAATAAGGAACAAAGAATAAGTGGCTCTAATACTGTTCCTTTGGGAATGAAGGGAATGCATTTAAATATATATATTTATGTGAAACTAACAAACATGTTTAGTTAGATGTGCTTACGGCAAGAAGAGCAATATCCAGGAAGTTAGCCTAAGGAAAACAGCAGAGTTCAATGGTAGGGAGAAAACTAAAGCTTGCTTGTGGACATGGCACTGCATGATATCAGTCCATGTACAACCTCCACATTTATGAATTGTAAATATCATACAGTATTAGACTCAGTATTGAGGATTTGCCACTGACTACTAAATGTTGACCGCTGTGTTTCAAACACAGCAATAAGCATTGTTTAAAATCATGAACCTGTTGTTGTTTTTCAAATAACAGCATGTTTCTGATGCCATTGTGGCTTATTTTAAAAATTCCCATATCACCAAAGGATGTTTGATACGATTTCTCCATTTCTTTTTTGCCCTGTATTCCAGTTGTTAAATACAAACAGTAGATTCATAGGCACAGTTACATTTCAACACAGTAATTGTTAAATCATTTAGGAGAAAGAAAACCAAAAAGTCACATAAGCAGTTATTATTATGCATATGTATTTTTAATGCCTGATTCTCAGCATAACTTCAGATTACAATGCAGGTTAAATTTCCCTTGCTGATTTATAAATATAATGTAAACTCTAGGCACAGTTAATGATATTGCAATGTAAAACTGTTCTGTTGCAAACTAAAGACCTTGCTTAGCACCACAAAGCTCTGGGTTCATTTCAATGTGATCATTCAAGCACTATGCAGAGATTATGCTTTTATTGTATTTTTTTCATGAATACATGAATGAATAATAAGTTCAACAAACAAGAGTTCCCTACTGGGTATGTCAAACAAATCATTCTGTAAGGTGCTCTGAATTTCAATCAATCATCCTCAACACTACTTGTCCTGCTGAGGTCTCTGTATTAACATAGTCAGCATTTGAAACTACTATAAATGGTCTTGAGTAAGATGGCCCAGATCTGGGAGTTCAAAGGGAGAGCAAGATGAAGGTTCCCTTGTATTAATTTGTATTTTGATTGTACATGCCTTTCCACCTTTGAAAAATATTGTCCATGTTAAATTTGCATGTTGCGGGCATGATATGTTTGTATTTTGTGTGGCTTTGTCTTGAATGAATAATCTACCTTTAAATGTGGGACAACAGAGGACATCTTATATTTGTAAAGACACAAAATAAAAATTTATTGCTAATTTGCATCTACCATGTTGGCAGCTGGCTGTTGTTTACTGCATCTTCCTTCCTTCCCAGCTAGTACGTATCATTTGTTACGACTTAAAACTATTCAAGATAAAAATGAAAACAGTGACAACAAGCATAATGGTAGCTGGGGAAATACAGAGTTAAAATTGCACTTCTAGAACATTCTGAAGAATCACATTCCTAACTGTCACAGCCTTACCTCTAACCTGGTGGAGATGCAATATTGGAGTTGTGTAGTTGTATTCAGGGGTACATATAGATGTTTGGGGAGGTTAGGGAGAGGTTGGGCTGTGTTAAAAATGGCCACCCAGTCTTTCTTACCTCTCTCAGGTACAGACCTTATGCGTCCCTAGTTAGGTAGATTTAATTACAAGTTGTACAGAAGTTCAGGAAGTTTAGATGGGTCTAAAATGGCCACCCCAGTCTAATTTAACCCTACCTCTCTGGTAGTTTAACTTAGGTTATTTATACGTGTGCTCCAGAAGTAGGGCAGGGTGCTTTAGTTAGAACGGCTCTGAGAGCTGGTCTAATTAAAGTGCCCGGAGCATCTCATGTATCAGCATCCCTTTAACTTGAACCAAAACTCATTGAATGAGCTTTAAAGTGCCCCAGTGACCATTTTTAAGCACAGGGACACTGCAGTCTGCTGGAGTGTGGTAATTACCACACTCCAGCAGATTCAATTAATCGAGTCTGTTCCAACACACTGTAATTACAGCACGTTGGAGGAGCCTTGCTGCTTGTATATAGATGCCTTTGATTGGGTCTGATGAGACTGATGTAATTGTTCCCAGTGCAGACCCAGGTCTGGGAAAGTCCAGCCACTGGCCCAAGCTTTGGGTCTGCATTTTTCCTACTGCCCCCCCCAACACCAGGCTATTGTTAGAACCCCTGTCCCCTCCCTCCTCCCCCTGACAGAAAACAGCCCTCTGTGGAACAGCTAGTCCCCACCCCCACCAGCCCACCCAACATCCTGCAAGCCACTCTATGCTGGTTTTACTGGTGTTTGCCAGTGCCAAGAGTGAAGGAAATGAGTCTGGGTAGAGGGGGAGGGTGTGTGTGTGATGGGGTGGATTTGTCCACTGGGAGTTTGTTTGTCTGGGGGTGTGGGTGGGGAGCTACAAATAATTCATGGTCCCAGGAAGAAGGGAGCCCTCCCATCTCCCTGAACCCCCTCTGACCTGCCTAGCCCCCTGATCCTGCTAAACCCTCCTGGACCCCACCAACCTCCCCCCAGATTCCCCAACCTCCCCATTCCCCAAGCCCCCCCAGCTGTGCTAGCTGTCCCAGTCCCCCCTGCAGACCCTGTTTACCCCATGGACCGTGCTGGCCCCCTGGATCTTCCCAAGCCTGCTTTCCCCTGATCCCCCAAGCTCCACCCCCAACCCTTCATCCTAACTGAACTTAGGTTGGTTGGCCATTTTGAATGCTATTTAATCTCCCTGAACATTTGTACTTACCCTAAGAGTGAAATCCTGGCTCCATTGTGGTCAATATGAAGACCTTGAATGCTTTCAGTAGAACCAGTAAATAACTAGTGCCAAAAGTTTGCTTCAGATAAAAGGAAAGAAAATCCCACTAGAATGGGTAAAAAATACAGTTTGGTTGAAACCAAATTATTTGTTTTGATTAAAAATGTTGTGAAGAAGCATCCTTAGGTATGGGGTAAGGGAGGTACAGGAAGAAGAGAGAAATACCTACCTGAAATAGCCAATGGACAGATAATTAGAATTCTCAGGTGGCATACAAAAGGTCCAGGTTCCTGCTCTAAATGGGATTTAACACAGAGGTGACGCGTAGGGGGTACACATGCATCAACTGAGTGTGGTGGTGCATCCCCTGCAAAAAAAGATGCTGTCAACACTGTTGGTGGCATCTGCAGGCGGTCCTTGATTCTGCTGGCCACTGACAATGCTGCCGGTAGTGGCTGTGGGTGGTCACCGACCCTAGTTCAGCTTTCGCCACCCCCCCCCCCCGCCACTGAAAGTGCCAGTGGTACCTGTGGGAGCTCCATGCTTACTGCTGTCTCACTCTTGCTGGCCCCGCTGCCATGCTCCTGCCACCGCTGTGCCCCCCCAGCCACTGCAGGCACGTGCTGTTCATGATTTCATGTATGCCTACCAGCCCTGAGATGTGTGTGATTTCTTCCATTTTTAAATTCTGTAAGGATGTTCAAGTGTTGGAACAGGCTACCAAGAGAAATTGTGGACTCTCCATTATTGGCAGCTTTTAAGATCAGGTTAGAGTCTAACCATTAGACAGACATTTGGATGGGATGATTTAGACAGGGATGATCTTGCCTTGAGCAGGGGGCTGGACTAGATGCCTTTGTGAGGTCCCTTCTGTGCTCTACTTTCCTGTGAATCCTATAATTTTTCATAAATAATTTCAATATCTCATTTTTGTTCTGAATGAAAACACATCTTGAAACATCATTTTCCCCCTAGAAAACTGAGCACTTGTTTTTTGCCTAGCTCTAGAAGAGTTGCAATTAAACATGATTCCAGCTGAAAACCTGGATGACTTTCAAATAGATGTTCAGCCCCTTCCTGGCCTTTTTACACTGTTACCTGGTCAGTATTAAAACTTTCCAGGGTACAATCGTTCCTTGCCAGAATGTTTTTATGATAGCTGCTGGCCCTTTAAATTTGGCAGAGATAAGCCACTACAGCACTGCTGGGGCCATTTGACAGCTGTCTGCTATTTACTGCATCTTCCTTCCCCTGCAGCTGGTAAGTATTTCTCTCGCATCTTTTACTTTATCACTGAGGAATTGGCACATCCTAAAGGCTCTGTTCTCAGCTTGATTTAAAAAGTATTGAATGATATTATTTTTGAAGTTAGTTTAAGAATGTCAGTGTTTTTGGCTGGACATCCATATGTGAAAGAGGTCAGCTAAGTGTGATGCTGCAATGGCTTATTTGATTTATGGACTATCTACTTAACACCTATGAATCTAGTAGCATGGAAAGTCACTTGAAAATGGTTTTCTTCGTAAAGACCAACATGGGAAAGTTCACAGCCTACAACTTTGAGTATCTTTCTGTAGTTTAGTTGGAAGAATGGCAGTGCAAGCCAGTCCTTGATATTGACCACATTTCTGTACTCTGAGGATTTTTAAAAATGTTCTTTAATACTGTAAGATAACTTGGGATAGCTAATTGCGCATAACTTGTTAATTAGTAGCTTGGTCCTTCTGCCTTTGAAGTTCTAAAGTCTGAAAAAGGAGCAGACTAAATTCAAACTGCTTTGGATTTGAAAGTGGCCTTGCATAACTGACAGAATGTGTAAACTTGTAAATATGGATTTGTGCAGTGAATCTGCAAAGTCTGGGGAAACAAAATCTGAAAAGCATTGGGAAGCATGATTATTTCAGGTACTCCGTAGGGACTCCACTTAACATTCTGATAATATACTTATTCGATGGCAGTTCAGGCAGCAAACCCCCAAATAAGTGTCTTGGCTCCTGCTATCTTTACTAGAGTAGCATGTATGTTTTGGTGGCTATTTGAGTATTTCTGTCGGTAGTTGTGAAAATGTAAACTTTTTAAGAACCTCTAATGATTATGAAACAAAAAGCATATTAAGTATTTATACTTTCCTGCAACCTTAACTGTATCCATTGTAAGTATTGTATGGGCATTTTCAACCCATTTTTTAAAACATCTTAAGATCTGTTGAAGAAGAACTCATTTCATTTAGTCCCTAAACGGCCACAAAGGAGGAGCCTCAAACCAGAAAACTGATCAATGCCTAAAAAAGTGCTTGGGGCCAGGATATTATTACCAGCTCCCTTGACCCATTTGTTTACTGTCCAAGCAGAGATTTGAGCTTGTCTAATCCATAATAGCAGGATCCCATTGTCAGACAAATCATCTCCAGCAAGAATGCTTTAGCAATAGTCAGAGATATTAATAGAGTAAGAGCTATTAATTACCAAGAGCCAGAATACCGCTGATACTTTTCATTTACTTTGACTGCAGATTTAAAAACAAGGAACCTGTGATTCCTCTCCAAAATGGATCTGATCCATTTTAAATACTGAACTTGGAAACGAGTGGATAAAATGTTTCAGCCAAAACAGTTTTCACCAGCAATGAGGATTTAAGCCAATCCAAATATTATGTGAATTCATATAAATTTTTCTGAATTGTTTTAGTTGACAAAACTAAAAAAAAACCCATGAAGAGCCCAAACATTTCATTTTGATGTTTTTAACACAAAACGTTTGAATTTTCTTATTTGAAATGATATTTTGCTTTTTAAATGTACCCACTTTTATTAATATTTAAAAATGTATACAAATGGAATATTTCTGACTTTTCATTTCACTATTTCATTTTTAAAAATTCATCAGAATATGTATGTATGCATTGTATTTCTTTATTGGAATTGTAAATGAATATTCTCATTTAGACCTGGATCAAAAAGCTGGTACTATCTGCAAATCTTCAAGTTTAGGTGTATTCACATGTCAACGACACTTTGGCCAGTTCATAACAGTGTCCCTTAGAAATCTGAAAACTGAGCGTCCTCCCAGGAAAAGTAAGCTAATTTATGTCCACCATGAATTGTGAAAGGCCAGCTTACATTGATCTTCCATGTTGCCTAAATTCCTAGCAAGGCTGTCTATCCCACCATTTGGGTAAGACTGCTGTAATGTGACATAATATAAATATAGTATCAGTGCAGAAAAATATTACCTGCTCAAAGGCTGCTTGTAAAACCATAGGAAATGATCCATAGCTTGTCTTCTGTTCCAAGCTAGACCACTAATGGCTGTACTAACCAATTCATTCCTTCTCCAGAAATTTGTCAAATTCCCTTTTGCATTGATTTTCACCACTTACTACTTCTGCTTACTTTGGCACTTTCTTCCATATTTAGCCAATGTTTATGTTAAGGAGTTCAGACTAGTGTTTTTTTCCCCTTCGCATGCATCCATAAAGACTTCTTGTTTCTTAATTATTTTCTGAACAGTTTATTGACTTGATTCCATTGCTTTTCTTTTTCTTTTTATGTAGCCCTTCACTTGGACTCCATGAAGGAAGCAAAATTTGTTCTAGTTTCTCCTTGCTACTAGTTCCCTTTAAACTTTTGGATAATTTTAGATGCTTCTTTTAAACTTGCCCTGGTCCATTATGTAGCATATTGACCCAAGTGTGCACAATGTATCTAGTGTGGTCTTACTACTGCTAGCATACAGTAATCTCCTTTGGACTCTTTTTCATACCCTCTTTCATTTATAACTTCCTCTTGGCATCTTTCACCAGGAAACCTTCCTTTCTATGCTCAAATGCCGAGCCTGAAAAATGCTCTCCATTATGCTTAATAATGACAAAATTACTGCTAGTACATCCACTAGAACATCCAGTGCTAGCTGATATGTTACAAATACTTACCCATGCATCTAAATACATGTACTGTGAGTACTCATTCTGCCTTCATTGGGATTTGCTGGCTCCTGCAGCGCCAGCCCCTCTCCCCCTTAAAGAACAGGGAGCCAATTCATGACAAGATTCCCAAAATTAGTGTGACTAACAAAAAGAAAAGTTGCAGTTAGTTTCACTCGATATTTCCAAAGCATTCACTACTTTCATTATCATTTTAAAAGTTCCCTGTAACACTATAAAAACTCCCTTAATATATTTTCTGCTGTTTCCCCTGGTAAAAGTGATATGGCCTCACTGACTAGTGTCATCTACTATTTGTTTTTGCCCTTCTTTATAAGTTATTCTCAAAAACCCATCTACCTATGTGATTTTATAAAGCACAAACAACCCGCACTGTTCGTGCAGGTGATGGGTTCCTCTCTATGCATAAGCTCCTGGTATATTTGTCTGGAGAGATCTTTCATATTCTTCAAGAGAGCAGGAAGTGCACTGGGTGATGCAAGAAAGCCGGGTAATGCCTGTGGTTGTCTTTTATGATGGTAATGTCATGATGCCAAACTTGAGTGTAAAGCTACATCAGGGGATGCACTACACATATGCATAAAGAAGAAGCGATCATCCCTGCCCTAAAGAGATCACGATCTGACTAGACAAGCCAGACAAACAGTAGGCTATGGAAAGCATTATTATCTTTATTTTACAGATGGAGGATTGAAGTACAGAGAGATGAAGTGATTCATCCAAGGTTGCATAGCCAGACTGTAAAAAAAAAAAAAAAAAAAAAAAAGGAAGAAGATGGAATTAATTTAGGTTTTCTTAATCACTGTTTAGTGTTTTAAGCAGAAAAAAAAATCCTTCTTTTCTACTATTATGATAGGAATTCTAATGAACAGAAAAAAGCAGTAAATTGGAGTCACCTGCATTGCACACCTAAGCATTTAACCATCAAAGACTCAATATTTTTGCCATTTGATACAACATGGTTGTATTTGGTTAATGACCTTATGGATTCACCCAGGTTATTTATTTTTAAAGATGTGGCTGGAGTATAGTATATTAATTTAAGAACCAGAAGAGCTTATCAGCCTGGAAATTGTAGGGCAAGCATGTGCTGTTATGCCCCTGTGCACTGTTCATTTTCCAACTCATCTTCAGGTTCAATAAATTACATATTTGTTTGTTTTGGTGGCTTGAAAAATCCTTCTAGTTCTTTTTCATGTCTGAAATGGTTCATATTAAAGCTTTCATAATACCCTTCAGTTTCTGTGTTAAATTGATGTTTAAATTGGAATGAAAGTAGGAACCTTGGCAGTTTAGATAATTCACTTCATCTGGTGGCCAGCTATGTTAACAATCACATCATATGCCAGCACTTACACTAGATGAAAAGAGTCCCTGGGGCACTGGAACTGCATTTTAGAAGCCGAGTGAAAATACAGTTATAGTCTTTGTTTCATCGTTTTATTCTGTAAAATGGTAAATTATTTTAACTGGAATTTTAAGGTGTTAAAAGAACAATTTAAAGGTTATGTTCAGAGTTATTTTGGTTGGTTTAGCCTTGGAAACTGAATGTCAATTGTTGATCAGTATTCTGGACAGGAAGTATTCAGCACAGTGTCAGCAAATTACGTCTTTTTATTCCAATGTATTGAGCACTTGGAGGAAATGATATACTGTTAGCATATGAATGACATCAAAGCCCAACATTGCAAGATAAATTTCAGTCTACTGAAATAAAATGTATGGCTTCCCCTTCATGTATTTAAGTGCCTTCTCTTGTAATGGAGTGTACACTTGAACCCAAAAGCTTTTTCTGCATACCATGGGTTAGCTGAATTGCAGGAGTTGACTGTGGGTGCATGACTGCACATTCCATCACTTAGCAAAAAACATTTTCCATACCAAATTGGATTTTCTACATAGAGGCTAGAAAGTGCATTTGATTAAAAAATAAGATTTGTACAGAAAGGGAATGGATAAAAAGGGCTCTTGGAACAGATTCCTGCAGAATATCTTTTTCTTTGTATTGCCCAATAATGCTGGACTGATCTGTAATTACTTATCATAAAAAAGAGTTCGCTTTGCCAATATTTCATTTTAGAGGGTGGACATGGATTCCTTCTTTACTACATCCTTGTGCAATTGTATTTATAAATCCAAAAAGATAATTATAATAAGAAAATTGTCACATGTCTTCAACTTATTACCCTCCCTACTGAATAAATATATCTTATAATAAAAAAAAAACATCTTTTTCCCAAAGAGCTGAGGTTCTGTTTACTAAAAGAAATGCTTACAATTTTAAAATTTCAGAGTCAAATAGGCCACGGGATGGGAGCATGTTTGACAGCCAATCACAGGCAAAGTCATTCCAGATGCTTAGAATATTTAGTCTATTAGTTCAGGGGTTGGTAAGAAATAATGTCAGTTTCCATTAGTGTTCAACTACACACTGGTGGATATGCTTGGCTCACGATGCCTCTAATCATTTTCCATAACAGCTTTGTTTACGAGTGCAATAGGACAGTATTTGTAAATGAGGTTGAATAAAAGTTAGATTAAAAATGCTGGGTTAAATATGAATTAGTGGAAGTCAGAGGCTCAACACCTGTTAGGAGGTTTGCATTACTTAAGGCTATGCCAATTTATTTCAGCTGAGAATCTAGTCAATATTTTAAGTGTGGAATCAATTTCAGGATTTACTCTTATTTACCAGTTATGATTTTCTCTCTTCAGTATGTAATAGACAAAATCTTTCACTGTCTTATTTATTTCTGAATATTTTAAGGTTTCTGTTCCTAAAATGCTCTAGTCTGAATATTGTATTTTTTTGAATATTATGTTTTATATAACATAGATCATTATAATGTATGTATGTATATGTGCATATGTGTACAGGCAACCCCCGCTTAATGCTGTTTCACTTAGCGCTATTTTGCTCCAACGCTCATTTGAAACTGATACCTGATTTTACTTAGCGCTCAGTGAGTTTCATTACAATGCTCTCAGTTGCCATCTTGGGTTACTAAAAACAACTGTGGTCACCATCTTGGGTTGTCAAATACTTTCGGTTTCACTTAACACTTATTTTGCTTAACACTCAGTTTTTCAGGAACCAATTAAGAGTTCAAAGCAGGGGTTGCCTGTATATGTGTGTGTGTGTGTGTGTGTATGTGCGTGTGTAAACTGCCAATATGCAAGGCTCAATTCTGTCACCTTTTCTCAGAAAGACTTTGAACCTCCAAAGCACATCAGTGCATGCTTGACCTTAAGTTTATGAATCAGTACTTTGCGATCAAAGTAATTATGGATGTGGTTAAGTGGTTTTATGGACTAGGGACACGTTCCACCTATGTGCTTTCACGTGCTACTACTCTTGGAGGAAGCTGCAACCCAGAATAATGAAAGATGATAAAATCTATCCCCAAGTTTGTAAAAGTGGTACTGTCTGAGCTGTTCCTTAAGTGTCTGCATGATCCTTCTATAGTGGTACTTGTTTAAAAGGACGCCTTTATAAGAAAACTGATTGAAAGAGCTAAAGTTTCCAGACTATGTGGCTACCACATGGTACACATTTTAAGTTTACACTCAAAATGTGTATACAAATCTTTAAGCAAATCATTGTCTAGGCTACTAAAGGCACCACTTTAGCATCATGTAAGGCAGGGAGGAATGTAAGATCAAATTAATTCCAGAAAAGATCCATCAATTTGGTGTGCACACATGGTATGGCTTTAACAAAAAAAAAAATTCCCATTGTCCTTCCAAGTATTTCTCCATCACTTAACTGATAAAAAAAAAAAAAAAGGTTTACAAGAAAACATTTTTATTTTTAAAAGGGCACCTGGGAAAAATAGTTCTCTGAAACGAATCCATAACACTAAAGGATGGATCAGCCAATGGTGATGACTACATATTTTGGATTATTGCTAGCCCTGCTGCACTTAAACATGTGCTGAAGATTTAAAGACATCTCAGGTGGTCTAAAACTCTTGCCACCCAGCCTGATTTTGGTTTTAGTATACTATAAATAAATGTCAGAAACCTCACATTGTTATTAAACAGCACTGTGGTAACTCATAGGACTGGCAATAAGTCAGTAGGAATGCTCTGTTAAAAAGAACTGAAATCAGACTAGCAGACTGGTATGTTTCTTTAAGAAATAACTGCCCATCCCAGTAGCTTTCTTGGAATTGTATGATTAACACTTTATGCTGATTAACTGCCAAGTATATTTGAATGTAATGTATGATGATAAAAAACATGCTCTAGAACCCTTTAGAGGTTAAAACCATTATGTAACATTATCATGTATACTGATCTAATAATCAAGGCTGTGGTGAGCTGTCTTTGCCAGAAATTAGTACGCATACCAACAGGACCCTGAAAAACATTAGAGAGTTTTTAAACTTTAAAAGGGCCATAACCTATTAAACACTGTGAGTTTTCCTAATGAATCCCAATCCCGGAAACACCTGTGCTAAAGAGCTTTGTGTTGATCTGCTGTGAAAATTGGCAGAATGCTTTCGCATTTGCTGAATAAAACAAGAAATGTTAAAATTTTTTCAAGGCATGCTTAGCATTATGTTATACAGTCTCCCCTCCACCTCCCCCGCCCCCCTAATGTTTATTTAACACAGTGAAAAAGAACAAACTACTGAAGCTAAGATACTGGTTAAATGGATGAAAGATAAAGGGGTAGAGTTTTAATCTTGAATTAATTAATATGTTGGAGATAAAGACAAGTTTGTGTGTCAAGGTTTTTAAATATATGTATTCTGTTTCAGGAGTTCCTAGGGAGTTGATACATAAAGTAGTTGATACATAAAGTAGGTCTCCATTGTACTAAGTACCATACAGACAAACAGGATAGAGAGCTCACAGGCTAAGATTTAAACAATGCATGAAACAGAAACAAACAGACAGACAAGTGGGTGGACTAGAAAACTGTTAATAGTGATGGGGTGACTGAATAGGTTATTGCTACAGCGGTACAAGCAATCAACGGTGGTTGCCATACCAGACTATGATTACTGAGGTCACTCAATACTTTTGCACTGGGATATTCAGGTAGGCAACTTTACATGTAGTTGGTTTGGTTCTTTCAGATAACCTTAAAAAGTAGCCCGGCTCAGAATCTAGTCCAGTGATTCTCAACCAGGGTCCTGTAGTACCCATAAGAGGGTCCTGCAGTCCCATAAGAGGCTTCAAGGGTGCCACAGGATGCCACTCAATGTTAGCACTATTAGGAGTGCTAATGTGATTCACAATATAAACCCAGAGATTTCAAATAGGAATTCATAGCTTTAAAAACATTCTGACCTGTTGTGGTCTTTCTCAGTTCTTTGCAACAGAAGAATTGCTTGCTACTAGCTGCCTCACCAACAGATGGAGCAGGGGACTTGGACCTGCCCCATCCCTGCAGCTCTTTCCAAGCCCCCCACCTCAATTGCCTGAGCAGGGCATGAGGGTGGGACCTACTGCTGACCAGGACAGATCCCAGCCCTTGCTCCCTGATTGCAGGGCAGAGGCTGAAAAGCCTGCTACCCACCCAGCCCCATGAGCTGGGTGGGAAACAGGGTCCTCAGCCCCCATCAGCAGGGAGCTTCCAGTCCCCACTTTTCCATCAGGAGATCCTTATCTCCCAGCACCAGCTCTGTGGTTGTGGGGCCAATTGCAATCTTGGAGTGGGTGCCTTGGAGTTCCTTGCTGTTGGGCCATGGGGACATAGTCCTTGCCTGGGCTCTGGTGGTGGAGTTCTCCTCAGCAGCAGGCAGTTCCCAGGGGGCAGGGAGTAATGTTCTGCCCTGTGCTGGCCAGCTGACCAGGAGCAAATTTGCTCCCGGTCAGGTGTTTACATGAGCATTACTGTGCAGTAACTAATCATAAGTACATTTGCTACTTGCATTTGCAGGTAGCACATTTACTCATGATTAGCAAAGTTTACTGTTCACTAATTGTGTACATATGTAGACATGCACGCTTACTATGCAGTAAACTATGCTACTGTGCAGTTAAACATCTTGTGTAGATGCACCTACTGTCACACAAATAAAATAGCTTTTCCTTGTTAGGTTCTGTTGTCAGTCTATGCTATTATGTTACATGGAACATGGGGCAGTGACCAGCAGTTTCCAGATACAGATGTAAGAGCTCCAGTGATGGCAATTAAGGTCACTCTTTATCGTATCCCCCCAGGAAAATCTAGATTGCCCTTATTTTCTTCTCCATATAATACTTATCACATCTATTAAGTCCTACTGATGCTGGGAAAAATCTAAATGGAGCTACAACAGTGTTAAATCCCAGTCTTCTCAGTTATGTGACTAACTACCAACTCAGGGCTCTAGATTTGTTGCAATTGCTCCTAAGTCTATTTAACTACTCTGTCTTTTGGTTTGAACCTGCTGGAGATTGCAGAAAATCAGCCTATAGTTTGCTGACGAGTTCAAACAGCTGCAGTTTCATCAACTGTGTTTCCTGCTGGCTGGCAAATTGTAATCAAGGACAAGAGCAAAGAAATGACCCAATAAGTTGTGAGTAGGTACATCAAAACTCAATGCTCAGGATTGTTTGTTTTATCACCCCTCCAACTAAGTATAATTTTAACATTGTTGTGACCTTTATTAGGGGGCTGAAATGCCCCCCCCCCCCCATTCCCAGCCTTCTTATCACTTCCTTCTTATCTAATAAAAAAATGGATTTTTCAGGTCAAGTCAAAGTGATCCTTTTGTGGTTGTCAACAATTATTCATAAAGATGGTGAGACTATAGAGGGGAGAGAAGGGGGACTTCATCAAGAGCTGGGAGAAAAATAGAGCATAGAAGTTCATGGTGAAAGCTAAACTATGCAAAGTTTTCTTGTTACAAGATTTGCTACTAACTCAAAGTTCAGACAACATGAAGTGAAAGATATAATAGGTCTTGCAGGCCTAGATCTGATCAAAGCTGAACTGGTTAATGATGTTGTGATGTCATCTGAAGTCGATGGTTCTGTACATGGGTGGGTCCAGGATTTTGAAAGGGGGGTACAGATGTGTGGCACATCAAGACATATGCCACAACAGATATTTTTATCCAGGTAAAGAGAAACTAGATGCTTTACTTGTATGCTAAGATGCCAGTGCTAAGTTTTTCAGTTTAAGATCGAAGAAAAAAATCAATATAACTATTGGAATATGCACTAATTTAATAGATTATGTATAGATTTTAAAATAAAATGCAAGAAACTAGTCAAAAAATAGTAAAAATGGTCAAAAGATAATGTCATTAGCCCTGTAGTCATTATAGTTAAATGTTTGTTTCTCATTCTGATTCATAAAACAAAATCTAGCCTTCTTGAGTATCTTGGAAGTACCTCCATCAGGACCTTTAAAAGGATAGAGAATTGTTCACCTCTGTGGAGTTGAGCGAGATTAGCAGGAATCAGAGAGCGACTAATGAGCCATGAAGTCAATTGACTTCCTCAGCACTGTCTGAATAGAAATACCACTTTCCCACCTAGGCAGTTGGTTTTAAAGTTTGGATGGAGTAGGAATCAAAGCGGGGAAAGGGGTGCAACTGGATCAGTACATCCCCCTCCCCCTGCCCAGATCCACCCCTGGTTCTGCATGACTTAGATGGAAAAGCAAGAGGTATGATGTGTTTGTGACTGGATTTTCAACTGACCCATAAACCTGGTGTGCAAACTCCATTCCAGGTAGAAAATGAAACACAAACCTACCACTTGCTTGTTCTTCAATCTTCCTTTTGATTTTGTTTCTGCTTCCATTAAAATCTCCTGGCTTCATCTTGCATATCAAACATTTAGATTGCTAGGTGTATCAGATTAGGGGAAGAAGACGTAGCTGAATGTAGAAGGAAAGGGAATCTCCCACTGAATGAGAACACTTGTTTTAAAGCCATCAAAGTATAGCTTCAGAACAGCAACAAGTAAAGCACAGCTGTATATCTTATAAACAGAGTGAGGATTAAACTGAAGTCCTTTTCATCTCAGAGAAAAATATTCTTTCTCTATATCCTGATCCCTTTTTACTCTTCGTACTTTTGAGTAAAGCAACATGTAAACAAGGGGCTTTAGCTTTCCTACAACTTGTGCTCTTGCATAATTCTCACTTGAATTGACCACAGCAATAAGCAGGAAGACCTTAAACAAAAAGAAATAAAGGAGTGTTTATAGACATGCTCTGGGAGTTAGTGGTGGGGGGGCAGAGCGAGTGCTTTAATTAGCCCAGATCTGAGGGCTGCATTAATTAAAACGGCTTGGAGCGGCATGTGTATCAGCGTCCTCACGCTGAAAAATGGTGGTTGTAATTACAATGCATCGGAGCAGACTCCCTACTCCTGGTTTTACTTTGTATGGCAAAATGTAGTGATTTGTTCATTAAATAACACTGAGTTGGGTATCTGTACACCAGCTTTTAGTGTGCACATCTCTCTTTCCTGTGAATTCTTATCACAGTATTAACTTGCATAGTGGCACTATTCAGTCAAAAATATTAGAGATATGCAAAAAGTCTCATTTTTAACTTGGGTAACTCGAAATATTTGAAAGAAGAGGATTTTATCCTTCAGTGCTGAATATCCTTGCTGATTTTAATTGGTACTACCACTACATAATCTTCTACTTGTTTACTAGTATATCAAGCCAGACTGGCTAAAGTAACTGAAAAGCTTAACAGAAAAAGCCAAAAGTGAGCAGAGAGAGGCTTGTGGCTTTAGGTGTAAATCCTGGACCCAGGAGGTCTAGGCTCTGTTGCTAGTTATATCTCACACGTCTCATGTGACCTTGGGTAAGTCTCTTGGAACCTAACCCAACTTTGAGGGAAGTGAATGGAAAGCATCTATTGATTACAAGAGAAGCTGGATCAGGGCCTTAATCTCTTTTCTGTGCTTGAGCTTCCCCATCTGTAATGCTGGGATAATACTTACTGACCTCGTAGGCATGTTGTGAAGCTAAATTCATTGTTTGAAAACCCTGTGGAGTTCACTGGATAGAAAATACATTGACAATGTAGTATTATTTTTATTGTCAGTACACCACTAGTATACTGAAAGGAAACTCCCACAGCCAGTTTGCTTTTTAAAAGAGGGTAGAAATATTATACCAGGTATTTTGTCACTACTCACAAGCCTAAGTAAGCTTTTTGTTACCACCTTTCACTATGGTATTTGCTACTGTGAGCTAATAGTGTTGCTATTTTCTTCTGCAGTAAATTATAGGTTCTCCAAATCATTAGGGCTGGGTCCCACAGCTATAAGATTATTGATTTTTATGTTAACAAGCAGAAAATGCTAATTGATTGCATAAAATGGTTTAATGGTTTATTGGTTGTTTTTCTGATGGTGACATTGCTTTCAGGAGGCAGATACTGAACACTGGTTATAGTTGCAGGGGGGTGGGGAAAGGGGGGCTTAAATGTACCTTTCCTCTTCCCCCAAGAGGTCTAAGGGAAGTTTATTATTTCTGACTCTTAGAAAATGCCATAAAAATAGTGTCACTAAAACTGTTACTGGAAGATCTATATGCCAGATATAGTATTATATGATTAAGAAGCTGTACAATGGATTTTACAGTACAGTACACCAAGAAAAGTATACCAATAAAAAGAAAACCTTATTCTATGGGTTAGGCTCATATTTCACTACTGGAACATGCATTAAATGCAGCAGCTCAAATGTTACAAAGTGGAAATTAATACATATTGTCGGTGATCTTCAGACAATGATTGTACTGTATGTTAAGGTCTGGAATCTTTACTGTGAGCTTCCATCAAGCACTTTGGCATTTTATACAGTATATCCTATAAATCAATAAGGTTTAAATAGTGCTGCCCTCTTGAACACCTGCTTATCTGTCTTGAGAAAATTCTGTAGCATTTTAAACGTCATTTTATGACATTAGAAGTAATGTCTGCTCTAGAAGCACTTGGAAGAGCCATTAAAGTTAAGGGTCTATCAGCATTTCCATTATAAAGCCTGATTTCAAGCGGTTTATATTTCAGTCATTTAAAAATGCATTGGTCTGCAACTTGGATTTCTTCGTCCTTTAACAAAATAGCAAGTTGTTTAAGGTGCTCATTTTATCTATGATTTTGAAAAGAGAAAACCTTATTTACATATAAAAGACATTATTTTTATAGGCAATTAGTCCAGCATGTGGATCTGTTTCTCTTCCATATGTGTAATTATAAAATAGATTGTGAATGATATACATTTGAAAGACAGTATCTGATGACATTAATACATTGCTTACCGTATCATGTTTTAATATATGTACTTTTCATAAATTTTCTAGATGTAATTTAAATAGTATTCCTATCATGGCAGCAACTATTATTTCTTTAGCTTTGGAAGGTATATTTCAGTCTTAGTACCTCATGTAATTCAAGACAATGGACAACAAATGGTCAACATCTTATAATACTTATCTTGTTGCCATTATACTGTTATGACACTTCCAGCAAGTGACCCTCGTATAAGATATTTACCCAAATCCTAGACCACTTTGAATTTAAGAAGACGCCCCCATAATTTGATTCTATATGTGGAAAATTATAAAATTGCTGTAATTTTTCATGTATAGCCTCTAATTAGTAGAATTAGTTATCTTGAATTCATACCCTTCATGGCTGTGGCAGGGGTGAGGGACCAGATTCTGGCCTCTTGTACACTTCCCCCCAGTGCCTGCCCTCCTTGCTGCCTTTCACCTGCCATGTACTTTTCTGCTGGCTGCCTATCTGTGCCTGTGTCTGTCTCCAACCCCCTACTCCCCCTTGCAGCCTGTCCTTCTATCCTTTCTCCCACCTTTGCCTGTACCTCTCCCCCACCATGTCCCTGCCCAATCTCCACCCCCTTACCTTCTGCTGTAAATCTGCTCCCCCAGGGCAGGGGCCCTGGCTCAGCCCCAGCCCAGCCCAGCCCAGCCTGTCCAGGGAGAAGTGGTGGCAACTCTCAGCTGGGCCAGGTTGGGGCTGGAGGGACCGGAGCCAGAGCAGAAGTTAAGGAGGGAGGGAGCAGGGGGGTGGGAGGGGAGCTTGGCAGGAGCAGGAGATGGGGGAGGCAAGGAGTGAGGGAGCAGGTGCAGGCATGGGGGCACAAGGGTTGGGGGAGTGACATGCTTCTGGATGCTCCCTTTCCCCCATGGTCTCCCTCGTGCTCCCCCTAGCCATGTGCTTCCTCCCTTGCCAAATGAGCTATTCTGGCCTGAGGCAGGCAGTGGCTCAGCTTTGGCTTCAGCCCCCAGCCCAGGGCTGAAGCCAGAGCTGAGCTACTGTTTGTCCTAGACCAGCACTTGAATCTGAGACAAGGCTCCTAAACCCCCATCTTTCCCTCCTGCCCTTTCTGACTGGGGAGAAACACCTTGTCTTGTAAATATATTAACTTCTTATCACCAAATTTACAGTCTCTCTCTCCCTGATAATTGAGGGGAAAAGGTGTGGCCAACAGGATAGTAGATCTAGATGCTCCAGAGTGGAGAGGGCTTTGCAGAGAACTTGCATCTTAAATAGGATCAATTTATGACATTAAAATAAAATACATTGTGAGCTCCTGTATCACATTGAGGAGAACAAAATTCTAGCATATAAAAGTTGGCCTTGGCAATAAGGTAGGGAGAGAGGTAGTCACTTGAGAAGGTAAGCATTACCATAGTAGAAGTTTATAGGTTAAAAGCAATACTTTGAAATTCACTTGGAACCCTACTGGTAACAAGTGCAGATCCTAGATGATTAACATAACATACTCTCAGCAAGAAAATCTGTTCAGTAAGGTGCACTGCATTTTGCACCATCTTCAGTTTCTGAATTATCTCGAAGTACAGCCCCATTTAAAGACCACTGCAACAGTGTGTTGCAAAATGGAAATATCCCTTTCTGCAGCTGCAAAGAATGACTGGTAACCTTTGCAATTTTTTTTACCTGTGTCCTTCATTTTCTGAGTGCTGCCTTTTGACATATCCAGTAATTCTTTTCTCTGTAAAGGTAGGCAACCACCTTGCATTTTGGAGTGAGAAGGCTGTTTTAGAAGTGACTGGCTCTGTCTTCCCTTTTCCTATTTGCTCTTTTAATCTCAAAAAGTATGTTTGCTCTTTGTGCTTGAAGAGATGCATTGCACATTGGTCTCGCAGGAGAAATATTTTGTATTCCCCTAAAGAAGAGCAAAACTGTAACAGGAGGACGGGATTCTATTTCATCTAGTGGATGGCCAAACTGCAGTTTGAGATTGACTCTAAATTATGTAACTAGAGAGTAGGAGTGATTCTATTACCCCTTTGGGCACCTAAGTGCCCCCTTTATAGAAATAGGAAGACATCTTCATATATCCAGAGGGTTATCCTATATGGGGGTCACTTACTTACCCAGAGGGGATAAATCATTTCTTCTACACTTTAGTTGGGTAACTCAGAGTTGGTTACAAGTTGTGCTTTTGTCATCCACTGGATGAAATGGAATTCTTCCCTTAGTGGCTACTTCCTTCCAATTGAAGTGTCTTTCTCTGTGAATTGTCTGCTCTTCGGACAATGCCAGAATCAGAGTTGGCTATCTGGATATATGGTATTAAGGCTGGTTTTCTTTTTGGGCAGGATTTCCATATAAGTAAGGGGGTTAGATTCCAGCCTGAATCTCTGCAGTTGTATGTATATAATGGACATTTTTGTTAATGCATGCTTTTATTTTTGTAATTTTTTATCTTTTCTATTTCTGGGTAATTTTTTAAAGCTTTTTTTCCTAGTCATTTAGCCAAAAATAGCAACTCTGCTGTCACAACATTTTCTTGTGGATAGACAGATGGAGAACTGAAATTGCTGCTTCTGATTTGCTAAGTATTGCTCATGTCATGAGGTATTGTTTTTCCACCTCCACTATCCACTTTCAAATCCACTGCTTTGTCTCACCCACCTCTTATGCCCTGTCGTTTGGACTCTGACCTCTTTAGGTAGGTCTTCATTGTAGATTGAATTCTGGTTCTCAGTAAGATTTTGACTCAGTCTTCCCTGAAGGCCATAGAGACAAAAAAACCCTTTTATGTGGATTTATGTATGTTTTGAAACCTGACTTGTTGTCCAGCTGCAGGTATAGGATAACACCTGTTAAACTATGGGCCTTAACCGGCTTATTTTGCAGTGAAGATGCAGCTGAAACCAGAGCTGGGCAGCGTAGGTGGTCATAGTTCACTGCAGTTCACAGGTCCCACAACCTACTCACCTTCTACACACCAGAAGGCACCTAACATTTTCTATTGACTTATTTAATGCTTAACCACCTCATTCCATATGGCCTGCTCCATTTCTGCACTGTATGAGAAAAATGCTGTCTTAGAGATCCTAAACAGGCCATGCATATGCATGAAGTAGCAGCACGACTTTGGGGAGTATAGCTAATGTCCCCAAAGCTGTAAAGGAGACTATTTCCAAGAGGCTTGGTGAAGAATCAATGATGATTACCTCCAGACACCAGCTATGTAACTAACAAATTACAGTTCTCTTGCCCCTGCCATCAAGAGTGGCTTGGAGCTCTTTTGTCAGGCCACTGGAGTCAAATAGTAAAGGAGAGCTACACTGACTTTTAAACTCCAGTATAGAAGGATTTCATAGATTTCATAGACATTAGGGCTGGAAGGGACCTTGGAAGATCGAGTCCAGCCCCCCCGCCCAAAGGGCAGGAAGTCAGCTGGGGTCATAGGATCCCAGCAAGATAAGCTTCCAGTTTGCTCTTGAAGGTGTTCAATGTAGGTGC
>NW_017728950.1:14118989-14128251 GCF_001723895.1 Crocodylus porosus | reverse complement strand
ATATCTGAAAAAAGACTTTTTATTGTCCTTGATACCTGGTTTGCTCCCTGGAGGACCGGACCAGTGCAGAATAATCCTCCTTGGAGGTGAATTCCATCCTCCATCCTTTGTAGGCCTTTCTTTTTAGCCTCAGGAGGTCTGCTAGGTCCCTGGAGAGCCAAGGGGGCTGCTTTTCCCTCTTGCTGCCTTTCCTCTGGGATGGAATAGAATTAGCTTGTGCATTGAGGATTGCTCCCTTGAGAAGCAACCGCTCTTCTTGAACTCCCCTCTCCCTGGGGTCGTGGTCCCGTAGGGACTGACTGACAAGCCTCATGAGCTTGTCAAAGTTGGCTTTCCTGAAATCAAGGACTTCCATGTTGCTGACTGACTTGCCAGCTCTATGGCAGATGGTGAAGGTGATCAGCTTGTGGTTGCTGTCACCCAGCTTCCCATCGATCACTAGGTCGCCGATTAGGTCATCCCCAGTAGCCAGGTCAAGCAGTGCTTTGCCTCTCGTTGGCCCATAGACTTCTTGAGTTGGGTAGAGGTCATCCATGCACGAGAGGAAGATTTGCGACTGCTCGGATTTTGCTGAGTGAACCTCCCATGAGACGTCTGGGTAATTGAAGTCAACCATGACAACCATGGTCCTGGAGCATGTGGCCTCAGCCTGTTCCCAGGTGAACTCCTGGTCAAGCTCAGGACTTTGAGTGGGAAGTCTGTAGTAGACTCCCACCGTTGTGTCCCCTGTGCTGTGTTCCCCATGGATTTTAACCCAGAGGGTCTCCAGTCATCCACTCTGGTCTCCAGGGTGCCCCAGAGGAAAAAGAAGTAGAGGATCTGAAACAGATCACATAGCTGCAGTGGGTAAAAAAGTGAGTAATTCATGGCCTTGGGTCAGAGTCTATAGACCTACTTGGGAATGTGCCCCAAAATGGAATGGAGAGGAAGTGACATTTGAAAAGGGGTGCCAAGTATGATGGTGTCATACAGCCAGGCATAAAGGTGTCATCATCTTCATTATTTTAGAGGGAAGACAGCAGCAACAGTGGGTGCATTCCATTGCTTTATGATCAATGCAATTCTTGTTATAGGATCATAGGAAAGTAGGCTTGAAAGGGACCTCAGAAGGTCATCTAGACCAGTCCCCAGCTCAAGGCAGGATCACACCTGACTAAGCCATCCCAGCCAAGTGTCTTTCTAACCTGCTGCTGAAAATTTCCAGGGATGGAGAGTCCACAGCTTCTCTAGGTAGCCTGTTCCAATGCTTGGCCACACTTATAGTCAGAAAGCTCTTTCTAAACTCCAACTTAAATTTCCTCTGCTGCAGCTTGAGATCATTGCTCCCAGTCCAGTCCCCTACAGCCACTGAGACTAATTTATCTCCATCCTCTCTATAAATTTCTCCAGGTATTTGAAGACTTGTGAAAACCCTCCTCTTCTCCAGACTAAATAACCCAAGTTATTTTAGCCTTTCCTCAAAGTCATGTTATGTTAAGTCAAGTTCTGGAGGATATAACCTGGTATAGGGCAGTCTTTTTGGTTCTGCCAAATCATGCCATTTCTTTCCCCATCTTTTTTAATCCTTTCCCCCACCATGATATGTTATTCAAGATGGGTACCAAGACAAAAATGTAAACATGCAGTTAGTGATTTATTCTAGCTAGGATTTAACTGGTTCCTGCTAAAAAAGTTATTCAAAACTGGGATTACAGGTATAGGAAGCACAAATGCATATCTAGATAGATAGTAGGGGTGTGCAAAATGGGCCCTATTCGATTCAGATTTGGCCTGAATCAGGGACAGTGATTCAATTCATTGATTCAGTTCACTCTCCCCGATTTGATTCAGCCTTATCCAAATCCGAAGATTTGATGCTGATTTGGAGAATCAGTGATTCGGTCATAGACACAGCTTTAAATGTTTTTTCTACATACCTCGAGGTACTAGGTACATCTGGTTAATGCTGCGATGCTAGGGTGGATGAAGCATCCCACAGGAGTGTGGCGAGGGAAGGGGGGACCACATGCTCAGCAACGGACCTGGAAGTGGACTGGAGGTACTTCCAGGTCTGCTGGGGAGTGCGTGGAGGCCCCCTTATCCCCCCTGGCTCACCAATCAGCCATGGAGGGACCCTGGGTGTCTTCCCAGACCCAGGAGGCACCAGTTACTGAGCTGGGGGGTGCAGGGGACCCCCCTGCGTGCTCCCCAGCGGACCTGGAAATGGACTGGAAGTGCTTCTGATCCCCCCCCCACACTTCTGTGGGACGCTGCATCCACCCCAGCATTGCAGCTTTCATGAGCCACCTGGTACCTTTAATTGTTTTTTTGTGTGTAGAAAAAACAATTAAAGCTGTGTCTATGTCCAAATTGCAGAATCTTTCCAAATCTCTCTAAATCGATTCAGAGAGATTAAAGGGTCTCCTGATTTGATTCGCATTCAGAGATTCAGCCACCAAATTGGGCCAAATCTCTACTGAATTGAATCAGCAACTGAAGCTTCACACAGCCATGATACATAGATAGATATCAACTGCACTCCATTTATAACCCATGCTTCTGGGCTTTGTCGGTTGCTCCTGCTCCTCACCACCCCCTTTTTTTTCCCACTGTGTGTGTCAGGATTTTTTAAGCCTCCTTAGAGGCATTGGGTGTTGGGTACAGCTAAGGCTGGGGACTTCAACTGAGGTGTGCTGATTCTCTTATAGGGAGCAAAGCTGGAGGTTCCTGGCTAGAGGGTCTTGTTTCTCCAGGGTCAGACTGATAGCCATATTTGGGGTCAGAAAGAAATTTTACCCCATGGTCAGATTAGTATGGTATATAGGGGTTTTTGCCTTCTTCTGCTGTAGGGTGATGGCCCTCTACCCAGAGCTTCCTGAGCATATATCGACAACATTTTATAGAGGCAGGATATTGGCTGCCATGATTCCCCTGCTTTACATGTGGCAGGTTATGGTGTTAAGTCTATGTTGTGTCAGGGCTGAACGTGGTCTTATGTAGAGTTTAAATTTTGGTTGTATGGGATGGTTTGGATAGGTATCATCTTGCCTCGGGCAGGGGTTTGATTAGATGATCTCTGGAGGTCCCTTCCAGCCTTATTTCTCTATGAGACTGTTTGCCTGAATTTTTCTCCAATCATAACCAGGGATCCTGGTTTTCTCTGTTTTTAAAAACTGCAAATTCTCTGATTTTAAAAAAATCCCAAATTCCCTGATTAAAAATCTAAAATCTATGTTTTTCTGTGATTAAAACAAAACAGCAGCACATCTATATATATCTATATAGATATATAATTTAACACAAAGTTTTATTGATATACTTAGAATTTTAAAGTAATTTGGAAGCTTGTCAATCATTATAACAAAATAAATTCTAAATACCTATATATTTTGGTATTTGATTTTGATTTTATTTATCATGGAAAATCAGACCTCCTCTGACACCTTTGTTCACTAGGATGAGGGACAAGCTGTGGCTGTGCCCCCACTGCTTTGTGACACTGAGCAACCTTGATATGCCCTGCCCCTTCCCATGCTGTTCCTTCTTGCTTCCAAGCTACAGTCCCCCCAGCCCTGCCAGTGCCCTTCACTCCCAACCTCATGTGGTGCCCCCTGCCTCTAGTCAACCTCCCCCTGCTCCTCTTATCCCTAAGTAGTTCCTTGCAGCCTGGAAGACTGCTAGCCTGCAAGGGGAAACTTGTAGTTTCCTATGGGTTTCTCCTTTAGAGAGGAACATCCACATTTTTCTCTTTCAAAGGAGAAAATTCACATTTTTACTCAGCAAACAAAAAACTCAGGTCCCTGCTTATGACTAATGATATTTGTAAATTGTTTTGTAGCAGAGAAACTCAAGGGGGTTAGAAGGATATTTCTAGGTGGGAAAAACTTTCTATGCCTATATCTATACTCTACTAGCATTGATAGTCACTGATTTGTTGATCTCTCATCAAGTGATGAAGTATCTCCTTGGTGCATATCTATGGTCCTCTAACAAAGTCTGTAGACATGTAAGATGGCATGCAGCTGCTTATGACTAGACAAATCTGTAGACATGTATGTAGCTACAATAATCCATTTGTGACCTTACTGTGCAGCAGAAATTTCTGTTGGGATGAGAGAGGGAAGACAAAAGGGTGACATGCTACTTAGAGCATGACTGGAAGCTGGGGGTGTGGGACTGACAACAGAAGGAGTTGCGTGTGCAATTGCTGTCCTAGATATAACCAGCAGGCCAAAGACTTGCACGCCATGCCAGTGGACTCTCTTTTTAATGATCCTGTTCTCCAGCTGATGTAGCCTCTGAGCTAAGAGTCAATCTAGGCACACCTAGATGGAAGTGTGCATGGGCAAATTTATTTTGTTCCTTCAACCCTTTGCCATCTCCTGTGCCAACAGCGTACCTGTTGTAATATACCATTACCATAATATACCATAACCATGAGATTTCACTGATTGGGTCCATTTTATTTTTTTAAATATATTTAAAATTTTATTAGAAAATGTTAAAAATCCTGTGTATATATATATTGGTTTGTAGAGCTGTAAGATAATGTAGGGCCCTGTACATGGTAGCTGGATGGGTACATAGTTGGTATATATGTTAATGCAATCTAAGACATGCAGTTACTCTTGCAGTTTATATAAGCTGGGGGTACTGGGGGTTAAGGATTTCTAATGCCATGCTATCATAGGAAGAGAGTTAAGAACCTGTGCATGGGAACTGTGTTGGTACAGACTTGTAAGCTGGCAAGACCTTCTTACACAATGGTTTTAGCATGCAGTGTACAATTCCTAGAGTGGGGGATAGTCAAGGGCATTAAGGCCAGGTACAGAAGTTACTTATTGCACAGTGAGCACACAGAAAGCGTTCTACAGCCATAACTGAACAAATGGTCAGGGCACATAGAGCACTTTAAAAATGGCAGAGCCCACTCTAGGATAACCTTGATGGTATCAGACTTCAGCACTGTAGCTTAGAGCAGCATGATGGACATCTGAATCGGATCCCACTGCGACTCACAGTAGGTTGCATTCTGCCAGCATCCCATGGAGCATGGCACCCCACTCAACCCTTGTCTTCTCTGTCTGAGTCTCAGGCTGGTTTTGGGCTCTCAGTGATTCAAGGAAGTGAAGCCTGTTTCCACCCCCTTGTTCCCTCTGGCCAGCTGTGAGCCACTATCTGGTATTATCACTCAGTGTGTGGGTTCCATCTACCCCATCTGGGCATTTGTAAAGATTGCAGCTTCCAACTAAGTGTTATGCTGTTTGCTGGACACTACATTTGCACAGGAGGCTGTCCAAGATGTTAATCTTATACAGGGTTGCTTTGAAGCATCCTTGTCCAGACCTTAGTCTGTTCAGCTTGATCCATACTTCTCTGTCAAAGTCATGCCCAATGGGGGGCTCATTTGGTGTTGGTATAAAATTCTGTAGGAATAGATTTAAGACTGGATTACTTTGCATGATTTCCATTCACCCCACCCCCTTACCTAAATTGAGTGCAACACAGAATGTCAAAGTATCCAGCCTCTTGGGCTCTTCAAAGGCCTAGAAACCTGGCAGTAGAGGAGAGGTTAGGGTCTGTCTTATGTCTCTTTGTCTAATGCCCTAGACTGCAGTGTGTGTTCAAGTTGTGCAGCCTGTTATGAGTCTCAGTGCAGTGTGAAGTACTGTACAGTGTTGAGCTTTTTAGTGCAACAACTTCTGGATCATACAATGTTCTGCTGGGGCATGTACCATGGCAAGTGTGGTGGTTCTGAGCACTTTAAAGTTGGCACACCACGTCATGCTGGCTAAATGTCCCAAGGTGCTACCTGTGCAGAGACTTTACTGATGACCTTCTGAATGTGGCGTTTATAGGTAAGGGAATGGTTTAATTAAACTTCTTGTAGGGCAGGCTGTGCTCATGGGGAAGAATATAGTTGCCTACTCTGATATTCAATGTGATCTTGGTTTAACAATTGTCCAGATGGAAGACTAATTATACCGATTTATTGATGCTTCCCACTGACCCCAGGAATGGGAATAATTCCCCCTAGCAAACCTGCCCTCCCCCAACTCCTTCCTTCCCTCCCTCCTTTTCCTGGAGAACTGGAGAACGCTCATCCCTCAAAGCCTTGATGCTTGGGTTCCCAGTGCTCCTGGCTGCACAGCAGGAAGGTGGAACCCAGGCGTCCAGGTTTTCCCAGCTGGGAGGTGGAATGCAGGCATTTTACGGTGTGGTCAGTGTCAGGTTGTAAGCAGCTGCATGGCTTCCAGCCCTGGATGGGGGAAAGGGTCTGGGCAAGGGATTCACCAGCGATCCTTCAGTGTCTCCCTTGTCTGCAGATCCACATTTGTTCATGGGACGCCTGGTCATAGAGCCTGAGATGCTGGATCCAGGATAGTCAGCCAGATACCTGCAGAGCACTGGAGACATGTGGATAGATGGCACTGGCAAAATGAGGAACAAATGGGACCTTCGATGTCAGGGCTTGGAATGGACAGATTAGTGACTGCTTGCACTTGTGCTGCCACTTGAATGAGTCATCCAGGCCCAGGAACCTGCTGAAAAGGTCCAAAAATGAGATCTACAAATGAGCATCTGCTGTCTGAGGGAGGCTACCTGCACCACTACAGAGCAGAGAGTCGCAGTGCCAGGATAAGGAGTTTATGCATGGCATCAAAGACTGCTTGGAATCCAGCTATTATACCCCTGAGTTGTGAAGCACCACCTCCTGTGCAGAGATTGTAGCCCTCCCAGGCAGGAGTGGTGGGGCAGGCTGCCAGCCCCTGGCATGGAAAGCCCCACTCCAGGTACACTTCCCTGCGTTGGCAAGAACAGGGGTCCCATGGTGGCCAGCCCTGGATGGCAGCTGAGGGGGAATGCTGCACACCATACATTGATTGAGAGAGGCCCAGGGGGCTGGGGGGTGCAGAACAGGAGACATGGTGCACGGGAACTGCTGACCCATGGTCCAAGGCCCAGTAAGGCATCCAGAGGGGCCCACTCCAGGGGGCAGCAGTGCAGGAGAGGAGGGGGACCAGGCTGACTAAAACCCAATGCCATGGCCAGCAGTGACTCAGCCACCTTCCAGGGCCACCTTGCTACCCTCTGCCACTGGTGCTCGGTGGCAGAGGTGCAGGGCCCCAGAGAGAGTCCAGGTCAGTCCCAGAAGGGTGTGAGAGTGCTGAGAATGGGGGCAGAAGGGAAAGACCCACCAGCGTGTCAGGCCAGGCCACTCCAGGCCCAGGTCCTGCTGCAGCCTCTGTGGGGATAGGCAGCCCCCTGGGCTCAGGTCCAAGTTCTGGAGTGGGCAACATTCCACGGTTTTTCTTTATTGTGCTCACACAAAATTTGGCAGCTGCAATATTTAATTAAACTAAGGGATATCAGTTTTGCACAGAGCATTCCTCCTGCCACCCCAAGGTGTTTGTTAAGTTGAGCCCCCGTGACTTCTGACACCCCTCCCTCCCTCAACAACATAACCGCCTGGTGCAGCCAGGGTCTTTTTCTACCCTCTCAGTGTTAACTGTGAAGAAATTTCCAAGTTTCAGAGTCGGCAACTTTCCACAGTGTTTGTTTTTAAAACACACAAACAGCTTGGCAGCTTCAGCATTTGATTAAAACAAGGCAAGTCTCTTTTTCAGGCTTGCATTCCCCTGCTCCCCTGTGTGTGTCCAAGGGGAAGTTGGGGGGGGGGGGGTTAAAGGGGAAGGGAGAGGGTGCCCAGCCAGTCTGGGTTGTGGGCAGCAGTGTCTATGAGGCAGGCCTAGAAGAGCCTGGGCCTGGAGACCCATGGCCTGGTGCCAGGGCAGGGGCACTCAAAGCCCTCCGGCCATACTCATCTGGGAAACAAGCACACCATTATCCAAATGGATTTGTTAAGAGCACTGTCCTGCCTTCAGTCAGCCATATACTTTTTGACTTCTCTAGGTATGATTAAATTTTCTTCTGCCAGGTGCTCTAGTATCATGGCATGACTTAGAAGCCAGGTCAGTAGAAGATAGGTTGGCTTCTCTAAAATAACAATGGGTATGGACACCCTATTGATAGGCATATTATTTGGAAGGAATGAGACATGAAACCACCAGATTTCCTTGGGTTATGGATGCTGCTGGTGTATCCCATGCTAGTGTTCATAAACCTGCCTTTATGGTAGTTCAAGGCATGCACAATGATCCAGTAGTATCCTTTTTTGTTTGACACATTCATACATACAGACAACATTGTCCTTTTGAGAAGTAGGATGTCTACTGTTTACCCCTTCCTTTTTTCCCCCCCTTTTCTGTTTTCTTTTGATTCAGCACCCTAAAGAAAATCAAATGTTTCTGCCAAAGCTATTGGAAAAATAAATAGTCTACGAGATTTACTCCTGATAACTTTTAATAAAAATCTACACAGAGTTAGTGTTTCCCAGGCATATGTGTGTTTTTAAAAAGGAGAGAAAAAGCACTTTGTAGTCAAATTTAAATTACGTAATGAATATTCTCTCTTTATAGTATGCTGTATGGAAAAATATAAGTAATTTCTTTCATGATTTAAAAATGATAAAGTGACTTGGAAATAAACCTGAACATGAAGAATTAAATTCAGAACTTGGTATCCAACAGCTGCCATCACCTGATACATTTTCACTTGCACCTTTTCCAAGATCCTGGAGAACCTACTTCCATTCTTAAAGAGGATACTTTCTTTGAACTGCTGATGAACAGTTCTCATTTCACCCCAGGTCTTCTGTCTCATGATTCTCTATTCCCTCAGCTTTTAATTTGTGTTTTGAGTGCTCATAAGAATAAATAGCTAATGGTCAGTCAATGGCTGAATGCATGTGAAGTGAATTTGTGTGTTCCTGTGTAACGAAGTAACAGGAACTGATTCAGCCAGATTCTGATCTGAATGAAAGTTGAAAGTCCCTTACAGGCTCAGGTTCCAGTAAGGAACAAATACTTTGGAAGTCTTGTGATCTTATGCCAGGGTACCCTGGGGTGCCTTCAGATCCTTTCAGGGGTGCCATGGTGTGCCACATAATGTTAGCCATGATAAGCATGCAGGCATGATTCACAAGATAAATCCAGAGATACTTACATAGAAATCCATAGTGTTAAAAATGAGGGCTGTCAAATGATTAAAACATTTGATTGTGATTAGTTGCACCATTAAAAAAAATTAGTCACAATTAATTGCAATTTTAATCACATAACGAAAAACTCAAAATTATGCCCAGAAAATTCAAAATAATGCAAAATTATACAGGTACTTTGTATGTTCGGGGGGTGGCTGTGGGGGGTGTGTGTGGGGAAAT
>NW_017728950.1:14097388-14118889 GCF_001723895.1 Crocodylus porosus | reverse complement strand
CGCAATTAATCGGAATTTTAATCACACACCTAAAAACTCAAAATTATGCAGGTACTTTGTATGGTTGGGGTGTGTGTGGGGAAATTTGTGAAGGTGTGGGGGGCTATGGGAGGGGTGTGGGGTTTAGATCCCAGGGGGAGGTCCCCTATGCCTTGAAAGGATACAGGGTACTATGGGTCAGGAGTTAGGGGCAGCAGCAGGTTTGAAGGGGCTGTGACTTGGAGTGAGGGGCAGACATACATACTCAGAGATGCAGACACAGACAGCACCCTGCAGGTAAGTCTTTAGAGGGGAAGGAGCATGGGGGCGGGAAGGGCCAGGGGGTCAGATTGAGACCCCCATGGTGAAGGAGGGGGCCATTCCTTCTCCCCCTACCTCTTCCCTCCACAGACTTAACTGCACAGTGCTCCTCTACATACAGCCAGGCCACAGCTGCTCATGTGTCTGTGTGCACCCCCCGCTCCCCACTGCAGTTCTGCTGCAGCCACCAGGAGCCCGCACCTGGGCTGCCTTGCAGTGCTCTGTGCTGCCAGTGTTGCCCCAGTGGGCAGCCTGGAGGTGGTGGAGAAGAGCCGGGGCATGGGCTCCAAAGTCATGTATGTGATTAAGACATTAAAAAAATGAATGCAAGAACCAATTAACGTGTTAATCATGTGCATTATCTGTGATTAATTGACGGCCCCATTGAAAATATTCTGGCCTGTTGTAGTCTTTATGAGGCCTTCCCAACAGAAGAATTGCTTTATTTTTTCTCTGTAGACAAAATAAGGGCTGACATTTTCCATGGGATTCCTCAAATCTAGCCAGTGGTGCCTTGAATCTATCAAGAAGCAACTTGAGTCCTAAAAGATTGAGAACTTCCCCCTTATGGTTAGGGACCTATCAAATTCATGGTGGAAGTGGGCTGCATGGCAGCTTCTTTAATCTTGCAGGTTTCCTCATGTGCCCCCCACACCTTTTGGCAGAGGGGTCCCATTGCTTGGTCCTGATTGCAGGGAAGCAAAAACTGTGGTTTTAAATATGGTACTGTTTTTGCCTCCCCATAAACAATAGAGCTACTGGAGCCTCTCAGACAACCAGCAACCCAGGGGTGTAGGAAGTGTGGCAGAACCTGCAAGATTAAAGGAGCTTCCACTGTGAATTTGGTAAGTCCCTACTTATAGTAATCCAGTAATCTGAGTTAATTAATTAACTGAACCAGACACCTATATCACACATTACCACTGTAACTGGCAGTCTCTTTCAGAGGGACAGAACTGTTGTCCCATTATAAGAAGTGAGGGTTGAGTTGAAACACACCAGTAGAGGTGTGTTTGTAAGAGCTCCTGTACTGTACCCTCCTTCTATAGACAGAAGCTAATTTTGGTTAGTAGTTAACAACAACAAGCTGTTCATTGAACCTGTCTTCAATAGATGAAAGTGCTTTATAAAGGAGGTCGGTATTCTTTTCCCTGTTTCACAGAGTGGAACGTTAGGCATTCAGGTGCTATGAAATGTCTTGTCCAGCGTCACCTAGAAGGCAAATGACAGAGCCAGGAAAAGACCTCAAGGTCTCCCAAAGCATAGTCTACCATGTTAACCTCATGATATCAACATTTCCCATTACTCTGAAATCTTTCCCAACTGCAGAGCTGCAATTTAAGACGAGTACATTCAACAATTGCTGAATGAACTTTTGCATCGACTGTTTTGTGTGCAAGTTTCATGTAGAACTGAACACTGGGCAATGCACTATGTAGGACGTTTCCACAGTTCAAACTGTGGGAAAGGCGAAGCAGCAGCTTCTTAGTTTGTCTACTGATGCTACTGAAGTTTCTGAGCTAGAATAATAGCCGTGATCTTTGTACATCCTTTTTGTGACACGCATTCAATAGTGCGTCAGAATGTACATCACCACCTATGGCCTTAGCTAACCCTAAATATATTATCTGTGACACGGTGAAATTCCTTTATATGATTACTCTTAATTCTGTTGTACTTGGGGGCAGGGAGGGAAGAAGGGGGGATGTTTGTGGTTCTTAACGCTCTGGGTGATCATTCCCCCTTACTGAGCATTTATGATGCATTTGTAAAGGCAAGTTTTCAGATTTTAATGTGTCAATCATTTCCATTTGTATCTAGCCCAAACACAATATGCAAGTGGTTTAGCTGCGTTCAAAATTACTCATAAAAATTGTCTTAATCCTTAAAACTGGTTTTGGATTATAGATTGGCAATGAAACCATACATCTCTCAGGCTTTCCAAGGGTTCATTGCCAAGTTCTACAATAAAAAAAATAGGGAGATAATCCTTAGCTGTTGTTATGTGTAGAGGCGTTTTTGGTGGCTTTAGAGGGGTGCATGTGTGTGTGTGTTTCTGTGAAAGTGTGCACAGTGTTTGCCTTAGTAGTAGTACTGGATATTGAATTATAGGCTCACAGTGTGGAATGCTGATCCAATATTCAATTCTTATTCCCACCTTCAAGTTCAATGCAATTCAGATACGGGCTTTGGCTTTGTCCTTTATAAGACAAGATGGGATTGTTTTTCAAAATGTGGATCTAGATTCTGAGCTGGCTTTACAAAGCTCCCTAACTCTAAGGGTGTTTCTAACTGGGGTTTTGGTTTGAACCAGACTCTCAGAATAAGAATGCCAGATCTGGTCTGGAGGGTTGGGTAAGTTCAACACCCTTGGTGTCGTTCATGGCTGGTTGGCCTAGTTAGAGGAATATATATTTTAAAACTTTGTTAATTTGTTTCATAAACTAGACAAAAATGTCTTAGAACCACTTCTGAGTCGCACCTTTAGGTCCTGTTCTGTCCACTTCACAAAACCGCGTTAGGATACAGATGATCTTGTATCCTAATACAGTGTATCTTGTATACACTGCAGACTTCTGTATATTGGCACTGATAAGAGTTATAGAGGAGATGGATGCCAAGCAAAGCAGCAGCTAAGAACTGTGCAGAAGAAAGTGGTTTCTTTTGCTTTCTTTTCCTCCATGAACATTTTTACTTCTAAAGAATAATAATATACAGATTTTCCATACGGTTATATGGCATATTTGTTTGGTTCCAATATCTTGGTAAGTGTTATATAAGGTTTCAGAAATGTCATCTTTGCTTTTATTTGCTTTTTGAAACAAATGTTAATAGTCTGATCTTAACTCAAACTCAGGGAATTTAAGGCTGAGGTCTGAGTGTTTCTCCCAAAAAAAGAGTCGAACAAGTAAAAATAGTGTTCTTACTTCGCCCTTTTACTCTTTGTGGAGATGCTCATATTGCAGCTTAAACGGTCTCTAGCTGCAGGATGACTGTGTGTGATTTACCTGCAAGGGAGTAACTAATACCTATTTACTTCAAGCAAAGCAACGAGTTTACGGGTTCATGTAGGACTGACAGAGATTTAGTGAAATATTCTGGGAGATACGTGGGTAAAGGAGCTCTTGACATACCTGACATTTCAGTCTTCATTAGTTTATACTCTATTTTTATTTTTGCTTATGTTAAAATGTAACTTAAAATCTTCCCAAGCTGAGATGGTTACTTTCTTGCTAACACAACAGAGGAATTATGAGAGTTAGATACAATTATGTGAGTAAACTTGCCCTTCCACTAAGGTCCCTCTGTTAGAAGGCTGTATTGGGCTTAACTCTAAATTGCCTTGTTCTTGTGTCAAATTAAATCCCATCTCTATTGATATTATTATTGTATTGCTATAATATACCACAGCGTAAACCTGAGGGATCTTATACATCTTTGTACTGCTATTATGTCATATTGTGTAGGTCTTTTTGAAGTTTTCTAATAAAATGTCAGTTCTTTGGGATGGGTATCAGCATTTCTAAAATTTCATTATATTTATCATTAGAATAAATGCACTAATTCCTCCCTCCCTCCTTCCTGGTAAATGTAAACTTCACAAGCATTATTGCCTAAATGTATATGTATCAAGTTATCAATCCATACAATCCTAGACACACAACAGACATTTTACGCATATCTGATGACAAGCACCCAGCCAGTTATCATGTGCTTTTAATAGCGCAGCATACTCCAGCATAGAAAGGAAATTTAATACAATACAGCCTAACATTTCTTACCGTCTATTGCATCTGGTGCATTGTGAATATATATAAAACTCCTCAAGGAAGTTTGGATTTAAAATGATCTCTTTGTCACATATTATGGCAAAACACAATCATTCTTGTGTGAGAAAACCTTTTGTGTTCAAAGGATTTATTAATCACAAACATCTCTCAGCAATATGAAAAATGAAGGATTTATGGGAGTCATTCTTTAGAAGCAGTTTTAAATGATTACCGTATGTTTATCTGAAATAACCCAGATTTGGCATTTTCCTGCTTTTGTTTACTTTCAAGTTTGAATTGGCTTGTTTTCAGGAATTTTTCTGATCCTCTGTGCTGAAACTGTGGGCCTAAGTCTTCAATTTTTACCCCTGTGAACAATTTTCAGTCAAGTGAATAGTCCTTTTGAAATAAAGAAAATCATTTGTAAGAGTAGAAGTTGCAAGACCAGATCCGATCTAGGCTGCAGCATTTTCCCCTCAGCTATGTATTGTGCTGGAAGATCAAACAAAGCCATGCAAATGACGATAACATACTGTAAAGATGAATCTGTCTCAATATTTTTGTCTCCTTGTATTGCAAGCCAGAGAGACAGCTGTTTTCTCCCCTACTATAAAGAGGTAGATGGATATTAAACTGTGGTTTCTGGCTGCCTTTCAGAACAATAAGAAACTACACACCTGTCAGCTCTTGGCAAGCAGGAGTTGTAAAATTACTAACTTTGTTTCCACAGCATTCTCTCACTGACAAACACACCATTGGCTTCATTTTTCTCTCCATCACTTCTCAAAAGGCTTAGATTTCTCCCTAGAGGCACAGAAGAATTAAGCAGTTTTACTACTGCTTTTCATAAATGACTTACTTTTAGAAAGTGTACATTTTCATGCTAGGCTTGCTTTATTACTACTTCTGTTCCTGAACATTTTTTTTTCCCAATCAGTGTTTTGCATCTGTAAGCATTTGTGCTATACAGCACCCTGCTTTCCTAAAGGCAATCTAAAACACCCCTTAGCTAATGGCTCATTTAGTGATCAATTTGTCAAGTAATGTTCACAGATGTTTTTCTGGTAGTACAGTGCAGGTAATACCCATGTGAATGATTTCTTCTTGCACGTGGCTAGGTACAAAATTTGCTTTGTAAAGTGAATCACAGTTTTTTTGAGCAAACTGGTAACATCTAGGTTTTGCTCTCCCCTGATAAGACTTTAATCATAATATTCTATATTAAATATAGAAATAGGAATGAGCAAAGGAGAAACTCGCTGCCTGTTTGTAATGACCCATGTGATCCACAGCTGGGGTCAAGGCTTGTAGAGCAGTGGTGTGAACTTGTGTATCGTGTGAGCTCCAATATCCAGGCACACAGAGGGGACTTAAGGACAGAGTTGCAGTCTTAGCTCTGCATTTCCTGGCTTTTGTGGCTTTGAGCTAGACTCTTAGTGTTATGAGAACAGAATTTAGTTTAGTTTAGTTTTGTTTCTTCCTCCTGGTGCATGAAAAATAATAATAAACTGAAGAGGGGTAGACACTTCGAGACATTTCATGTACTAGCTAACATCTTTTGGCTTTCTCCCCAGTTCCTGGCCCCCCCAAAATGTTAAAAGCACAAATCAGGAATTTTACAGAAACAATCTTTTACCAGGAATGTTGGAAACTTTGAAGACATTAATCTGAAATGATCTGTCAAAGATCTAGAAGAATGGAATCCAACTGAACTTTAACTACTTTATCCTACTTAAGCCGGAACAGAACTGCTGAGCCGAGCAATTTAAGATTCCCACAGCTGCACTAGCTATGTTTTCGTTCATGGTACTAAATTGTTTCCATTAGCCTGAAAAGGGTTATAAAACCTACAATCAATTTAGTTTCTGGGGCATTGTGTTTTGAATACCGTTTAATAGGGTGTGACAAAAACACATAATTTCTCCACATGTTCTTACATTGCAAGCAGATTTTGCTTGGTGCTAGGCAGGGCACCAAATGTTCTGGACAGTAGAGAAAGCATTGGAATTGAAAATAAAGGAACAGTATCTGACAGCTACAACGCCCAGAGCATGACAAGAATCTTAAGTGCAATAGATGAGCACAAAGGAATAATAGGAAGCTTTATTGTCAGCTCAGCCAGCATTTGCTATGGATCAAAATCATTAGATATGTTTAACAAAGAGGAAGAGAATGGGTTTGTAAACTGGTAATGTGAGCTAACCCAGTTGGACAGGCACACACTTAAATACCAATAGTAATAACCAGAGATGGGCTGAATGTGAGGAACAGATGTGGGCAGGAGGAAGAGGATTTTTCTGAGTGGAGTGGCTTTGATTACTTTTCTTAGCCTAACACCCCCACAGTTGGGGGTTTTTTTTACATGAATAACAGCATTCATTTTAATAAGCCTTTTCAGTGGGGGAGGATAGAATGAGTTATTTACCTTTCTGAATGGTCCTTATCTGTTTTGATACTGTACCTATTTAGTAGGATCACATTTAGCTCATGCCTTGTGTATACACTGACCACGTCTACACAAGACGCTGACTGCTCAGTAGCCCATGACTACTGTGTAGTAGCGTCGCATGGCAGCAAGTGTGATGTGACACTACTGCGCAGCAGTCTCAGGCTACCGAGCAGTCAGCATCACAAAAACACAATTCTTTGGCACTACTGTGGTTACCGTGCTGTCAGCTAGTACTTGTTTAATTATTGCCAGTATCACATCTAGTTACCTTTGGTTTCCTGACCTTAGTAACCAGGCACCCACTGAGTTGACTGGGGGCAGAATTCAGAATAAATCCACAGTCAGACTTGAACTCATGTGTCTAGATCTGTAACAAAATGCCATAACCATTCTGTCATCTCACTCTCCAGTTCTTATGTACTTATGTATTCTTATACCTCAGTCTTAATGTTATCACTTCAGCTTACACTTGAATTATCACGTTACACAATTGCTTTAGCGCTGTCTTTAATTCGTGTTTATACAAGTACTAAATGACTGCTCAGTAACAACTTGTCTCAAATAGACGTGGCCACTGTTTCTTAGCAGGCAACCACACCGCCATTTTAATGACTTTCATTGGAAACTGGGAATGCATGCATTCAAAAAACTTACGTAATACACACAATTTCTAAAATTGCCATATATAGGCAAATTTACTGGCCCTCAAGTACATATATGTAGTGGTGGGGTAAAAGGTTCATTATTAACATACATAAAGCGTGCTCAAGTTTTGTTTTCTTTTCCTTGACATTGGACCTACTTTAATTGGCTTTCTAGATATGTTCCATTAACTCTGCATTTATACTTAACACATTTTAACAGGAAGCAAAGGAAGTCTAACAAGGTTAACTTTGAGCCTAGGAATAAATTACAGTTTAATAAACAATTTGTTTGCCAACAAGTGCAAAGTGTGGAGTACATCCACTGATCAGAAGAAAATGTGGGTTTGTATCGGTCAAAGTGCGCTGCTTCGAAGGGACACTTGTTCATCTGGTTTATACTTGAGCAGATTTTTAAAGTATAGAGAGATTAAATTAGTCAAGCACTTTCCCAGAACAAGTAGAAAAACTTAGAGTATCTATATAAACATTTCTAGTTACTAGAGGTGCACTGATTGGCACCTATATAAAGAAAATTGACTATTGGAAATTGGCTGTTGTTGCCTAATGTGGATGATAATTTGGCCAATAAATGCCCATGCATGTGTGCAGCTGCAGCTCAGCATGCAGGTGGCAAGGAGCACAGCTTGGCAGCATGGAGAACAGGTGGGTCTGGCTTGTAAGTCTGTTGTGGTGGAAGGGGAGGGGGAAGGAGGGGGCATGTGGTGGGGAAGATCAAGGCCCCTGTGGTGCAGGAGGGAGTGAGGCTGGGTCAGGGCCTGGGACAGGTGCTGCCTGGGTGGGACAGGGAGGGGCATGGGATAGAGCCACAAATTGACTGGGGGATGTGGTGGGGGGGGCAGCTTCTACCACTGCACACATCCCAGGAGGGTATGGGTAGTGGGTATGTGCCCCTGGATCTGCACGGATCGGGTTTGGGTGTGCTTGTTGTGGGGGAGGCAGCAGCACTTGGGGGGGTTGCAGAGGCTAGAGCAAATTTTGGGGTCACTGCACCCCCCCCACCCTGTAGTCCCCTCCCAGTGCTGCCACCACCTGCCCCGAGTGCAGCCTGGCCCAGCCCCCACTGGGAAGTGCCTGGCATTGCCCTGGCCCCAGCCTACAGCAGGAGCCCACGCTTGTGCCACACAGATCATGGGGGCCTATGCCCTCCTGGGGTGCACGCAGCAGTGGGAGCTATCCCCCCCTCCCCATGCCTCCCAAAAAAGCCGTGGCTCCATCCCATGCCCCATCCTGCCCCAGCTGGGCAGCACCTGTCCCATTGCCTCCCCCATAGGTTCATAGACGTAGGGTCAGAAGGGACCTTGTAGATCTTCTAGTCCAACCCCTTGCCCTGGGCAGGAGAGAAAACTGGACTCAAATGACCCTAGGTAGGTAAACTTCAAGCCTCCTCTTAAAGACCCCCAAGGTAGCGGCCAGCTTCCCTTGGAAGTTGGTTCCAGATCCTAGCCGCCCTGACTGCGAAGTAGTGCCTTCTAATGCCTAGTTTAAATCTACTCTCTAACAACTTATGGCCATTATTCTTGTTAGTCCAGGAGGCGTTCAGGAGAACAAGGTCTCTTCCAATCCCCACTGGTCCTCCCTAGTAAGTTTATAGATGGCCACCAGGTCCCCCCTCAGCCTTCTCTTGCAAAGGTTGAACAGGTTAAGTTCCTGTAGTCTCTTCTCTGCCTTGCTGGTCCCGGATCATGCGAGTGGCCCGCCTTTGGCCCCTCTCAATGCTGTCCACATCCCTCCTGAAGTGTGGCACCCAGAACTGGACGCAGTACTCCAGCTGCGGCCTGACCAGTGACCCATAGAGGGGGATGATCACCTCTTTGGCCCTGCTTGTGATGCATCTGTGGATGCACGACAAGGTACAGTTATCCCTACTAAGTGCGGTTAGCATTGGCGGCCCGTGTACATCTTGGAATGGATAATGACTCCAAGATGTCTTTCTGCCACTGTTCTTTTGAGAAGAGAGTTCCCCAGCCTATTAATATGCTGCTGGTTCTTACTGCCCAAATGCAGCACCCTGCACTTGTTAGTATTGAATCCCATCCTATTCTCATTTGCCCACCCCTATAACCTGTTCAGGTCCAGCTGTATCCTGTCTCTCCCTTCTAGCGTGCCCACCTCACCCCAAATCTTGGTAGTATCCATAAATTTAAACAGGGTGCCTTTCACCCCCTCATCCAAGTCTCTAATAAAGAAATTGAATAGTAAGGGCCCGAGGACCGAGCCCTGGAGGACTCCACTGCTCACATCCCTCCAGGTCGAATATGACCCGTCCACCACCACTCTCTGAGTGTGGCCCCTCAGCCAATTTGCAATCCATCTGACTGAGTAGGCATCAGTGCCACAGTCGCCTAGCTTTTTAATGAGAATGGGGTGGGAGACAGTGTCAAAGGCCTTCCTGAAGTCCAGAAAGACTACACCCACCACGACACCTGCATCCAGTGATTTTGTGACCTGATCATAGAAGGCAATCAGGTTGGTCTGACTGGACCTGCCCCTAATGAAACCATGCTGGTTGCCCCGAGCATCATCCCCACTGATGGCCCTTCACAGATGTGCTCCTTGATAAACTTCTCAAAGAGCTTCCCCAGGATTGAAGTAAGACTAACGGGCCTATAGGTGCCTGCATCCTCCCTCCTCCCTTTTTGAAGATGGGGACCACATTGGCCCTCTTCCAGTCATCCGGCACCTGGCCAGAGCACCACGAGTGCTCATAAAGCTGTGCCAGGGGCCTGAGATAACCCCTGCAATTCCCTCAACACCCTAGAGTGGAGAGCATCTGGACCTGCTGATTTGAACATGTCCAGCCCCTCCAGAAGTTCTCTAACTCAGTCCTCCCTGACCCTAGGCCTGGAAGAGTCTCTCCTGAGTCTGTCCCGAATCTCAGTGGGGGAGTCCTGGTCCCTGCACAAAAAAATGGAGGCAAAGAAATTGTTAAAAAGGTCTGCTTTTTCCTCTGGTACAACCACCAGATTGCCTAGTGTACCCTGCAGGGGCCCCACATTACCCGGTGCCTTCTTCATACTCCCTATGTATTTAAAAAAAGACTACTTGTTATCCTTGATGCTAGCCCTAGTTCCGTATCTGCCTTATCTTTCCTAAAAGTCTCCCTACAGACCTGAGCAACGGAAGTATACTCCTCTTTGGTGATAGCCCCTCCCTTCTAGTGGGTGTATGCCTCCTTTTTGGCAATCAGGCATTCCTGAATGCCCTTGGTGAGCCGGGGGGCTTTTGAGCACTCTTGCCCCCTTCGTTTCTCATTGAGATTATCTCTCCTTAGGCTCTGAGTATCATCTTCTTAAGGAATGAAGGGGCCCTTGTCCATGTCCCTCACTGCAGGGGCTTCAATTTGCCCCCCTCCACATCCCTTCCTTTCCCCCTCCTATTCCACCACAACAGATTTACCAGCTGGATGCTGCTCTCCAAGCTGCCAGGCTGCGTATTGGAAATCAGATTGGTGTTGGCTGGTATGCCTCCTTAAAAATCAGTTATCGGTATTGTCCCAAAAAATCTGTATTAGTGCACCCCTGCTACTTACCTCTAACAGTGATTCTCAAACAGGGTGTTGCAAGATTCTTTTAAAGGAGATGCAGGGTGCTGCAAAATATTAGCACTAACATGATTCAGAAGATAAGCCCAGAGGGCATCTTTCCACGTGCTCCAGGGGTGAGGGGGAGGCACTTTAATTAGAGCAGCTCTGATTAAAGTGCCCACAGCGTCTCATGTATTCAGCATCCCATGCTTCAAAATGGTGGCAGGGTGCTTTAACTAAAGCTCGTTCAATGTTCTTTAGTTAAAACACCCCCACCACCTTTCTGAAGCATGGGGATGCTGAATGCACAAGATGTGAAGGCTGTCGGAGTGTGCTAATTAGCATGCTCCAATAGCCTCAATGAATTGAGTCTGCTCTAATGTGCAGTGTCCCTAGATGTGTACAGGTACCCAGAGATTTTAAATGGGAATTCATAGTGTCAAAAACATTCTGACCTCTTGTGGTCTTTGTTGGATCCTTTGCAACAGACGAATTGATCTATGTTTCTTTAGTCAAAAAATGAGTAAAAGCTGAGAGCTACCATTCTCTAAGGGTTGCCTTGCATCTAATGAGTGGTGTTCTGAGTTTTAAAAGGTTGAGAACCACTGCTATAACATGCAGGAGGGTTATCTGTGGGCTATGCAAGACTTAAAGACGACACGGAAGCAATTGTGTAACGTGGTAACTAAAGTGTAAGCTAAAGTAATAACACTAGAAACATAGAATCATAGAAAGTTAGGGTTTTAAGGGACCTCAGAAAGTTATCTAGTCCAACCCCTTGCTCAAAGCAGGATCACTCCCAACTAGATCATCTCAGCCAAAGCTTTGTGTAGCTGGGGCTTGAAAACCTCCTAGGATGGAGATTCCACCACCTCTCTTAGTAACCTGTTCCTGTGTTTTATTACCCCCTTAGTGAGAAAATTCTTTCTTAGTCTCCATCCCATAGCAAACCTAGTTTAAAGCCCTCCTAGGTTAGTGAGCCTATCTGCAAAGATGCTTTTCCCTCTTTTCATCAGGTGGATCCCATCTCTTCCCAGCAATCCTTCTTCTTGGAAGAACATCCCATGGTTGAAGAAGCCAAAGATCTGCTGGCAACACCAGGTGTGGATCTGCAGGATGCATCTGCTCCTGCCTGGGCCCTTTCCTTGGACTAGCAGGATCAACAAGAACACAACCTGAGCCCCAGACACCTTCATCCTTGCACCCAGAGCCCTGAAGTCACTTTTGATATGCTCAGGGTCTCTCCTGGCAGTATAATTGGTGCCCACATGGATAAGCAGCATGGGATAGTAGTCGGAGGGATGAATGAGTCTTGGTAGTCCCTCCGTGATGTCTCAGATCCAGGCTCTGGGCAAGCAGCATACCTCCACAGACAACATGTCAGGTCAGTAGATGGGTACCTCAGACCCCTGCAGAAGGGAATTTACAACCATCACTACCCACCGCTTCTTTTTGGTGGTGGTCATCTTGACCCTTCCCACCTTGGTGAGGCCTGGCCAGTCCTCCTCCACCAATGGAATGTGCTCCTTCCTCTCTGCTTCTAGGACTGCATATCTGTTCTCCAGATGAGCCAATCAGGTGGAGGCACCGCTCACATTGCAGGCACTCCCTGACCTGGCCAGCATTGGAAGGAACCTACAAGCCGCAGTCCCCACAGTGCCAAACCTGGACCTTGGTGGAAGCTTCCATGGTGAGTGGTCCTGTCTGGACAGAAACCTCACAAGTGCAAGCAGAGGCAGTGGCAGTGGCTCTGGCTTTGCAACATCCTCCAGCCATTTTCCTGGGTCTCTTAATCTGCCTTCTCCCTCTTCCTGCTCTTCTCCCAAGTAAACCTTCCCTAGCAAACTTGCCTGGAAGCTGGCCTGTTTATTGCTTGATGACCCTAAATGGTTCCATTTTTTCCTGCTTCCTCTCACCAAGCTGGAAAGCTTGCCTCTCAAAAAAAGGGAGGGAGGGCATGAACTAGCCTCAGAACTGCAAACTGCCTGTGAACTGCTTACCTTGTTTGCAGTCTCTGTTTGCTGGCTCCCTGGTCCCCTGGGGAGTTGTCTTGAATACCCTGCTGGGCCTAGACTGGCTCTGCCACCTGGTTAGGGCTTCTGTCAGGCCCAGGCAGCAATCACTCAGCAATATGCATTCACTCAGTTAGCAACACTCCCAGCTTTTCAGAGCACATGTTTCAAACACACACAGCCCACAAACAAACACTCAGCAACCTAAAGGCACAGGAAGCTGGATTTATAGATTGTACGACCAGAAGGGACCTCAGAAGATCATCGAGTACAGCCCCCTTCACCAAGCAGGAAATATAACTGGGGGGCAGGTGACACCAGCAAGATGACTGTTAAGTCTCCTCTTGAAGACTTCCAGGATAGGTGATTGCACCACCTCTGGAGGGAGCTTATTCCACAATCTGGAAAAACTGAAGAAGTTTTTCCTAAAGTTGAGCCTGAATCAATCTTCCAGGATTTTGTTCCCATTACTTCTGGTTTTCCCCTCAGGTGCCCTGGTGAACAGTTTCTCACTGAGCCCTTGATGTACTCCCCTAATGTAGTGGTGAGCTGCTACCAGGTCCCTTCTCAGCCTTCTTTTCTTCAGGCTGAAGAGTACCAGATCCCTCAGCCTTTCCTTGTATAGCATGCCTTTTAAGACTCTGATCATACAGGTGGTTCTTTGGACTCTATCTCAAGCTTGTCCATGTCCTTGTAAAAGTGTGGTGCCCAGAACTGGATGCAGTACTCCAGCTATGGTCTCACCAGTGCTGAGTACAGTGGAAGAATCACCTCCTTGGCTTTGCTGGAGATGCATTGATTGACGCATGCCAGAGTATTATTTGCCCTACTGGCTACAGCATTTCACTGTCATATATTCATACTGTAGTCTATTATTACCCCTAGGTCCCTTTCATTTGTGGTGCTAGTCAGTTTAGTGCTGCCAAGCCTGTAGGTGTGTTGGGGGTTGGTCGTCCCGAGGTGGAGCACTTTACATTTCTCAACATTGAACTTCATCAGGTTCTGATCCACCCAACTTGCTAGCCTGTCTAGTTCCACCTGTAATTGTAGCCTATCTTCAAGCATGAACACACTCTCCCATAACTTGGTGTCATCTGTGAACTCGGCCAGTGAGCTCTTTACCTCCACATCCAAATCATTAATAAAAATGTTGAAAAGTGCTGGACTGAGAACCAATCCCTACAGGACACCACTGCCCACTTCTCACCAGGATGACACAGATCTGTTCAACCTGACTCTCTGGGTCCTATCCTGCAGCCAGTTTCTCACCCACCTGTCTCAGAGTTAAGCCCACAATCCACCAAATTTCCTCATGAGGATGTCGTGGGGTCTAGATCAAAGCCCTTTTGGAAATCTAGGTATACAATGTCTAGGTCTTCAAAAGGTATACAAAATCTAGGTCTTCTCTTGTGTCCAGGTGGTGACTTACCTGGTCATAGAAGGAGATGTGGTTGGTCAGACAAGACCTGCCCATGACAAAGCCATGCTGGCTGTCATTCAGAATCTTTCCTTCTGCAAGCTTATTGCAAATAGACTCCTTGATGAACTTTTCTAGAATTTTCCCTAGGATGGAAGTTAGGCTGATTGGTCTATAGTTACCCAGGTCCTCCCTCCTGCCCTTCTTGTGGATGGGCAAAACACTAGGCCTCTTCCAGTCCTCAGGGACTTCTCCAGAGTACCGCAAATTGTGGGAGAGTTTTGCCAGGGGTTCAGCAATGACTTTGGCCAGCTCTTTCAGCACTCTTGGATGAAATCATTCAGTCCTGCTGACTTGTATATGTCTAGTTTTATTAATTGGTCATACACCAATTCTATGGCAATAGTAGGAAGGTGATTATTCCTACTGTGCTCATCCTCTACTCTACCTGGAGTGTTTTTCCCTTTGGTCCGGTGAAAGACCAAGGTGAAGTAGTCATGCAGGAGTTCAGCTTTCTCCTGGGTACTGGTAACCAGCTCTCCTGAGCTGTTGAACAATGGCCCTACACTCCCATTTGTTTTCCTTCTGTTCCCTATGTACCTAAAGAAGGACTTCTTGTTGCCCTTGATTCCTGTTGCTAATCTGAATTTGGTTGCCACTTTAGCCTCTTCTTTGTTCCCTGCAAATGCAGGCTGTCATGGAATAGTCCTCCTTGGGGCCTGCCCTGAGCTTTCATTGTGTATAAGCTGCTTCTTTCCTAAAAGGACTGTTATTTCCCTGTTTGGCCAAGAGGGGTTCTCAGCTCTTCTGTTACATTTCTCTGCACAATTCTTTTGTGCTTCCAGGATCATGTCCTTAAGGAACAACCACTCTTCATGCACACCTTTCACCTTCTGTCCCATGTCCTGTAGACTTGCCCTACCAGTGACCTGAGATTGTTGAAATTTGCATTTTTGAAGTCCAAGACTTCAATCCTGCTAACTGATTTGTCTGTCTTATTTTGGACAGTGAACATGATGGTTTCATGAATGCTGTTGCCCAGACTTCCCTCTATATTTAAGTCAGTCACCAGGTCATCTTCTTTGGCTAGGACCAAGTCTAGCAGAGCATCACCTCTAGTTGGCCCATGCACCTCCTAGGTCAGGAAGAGCTCCTCAACACATTAGGAAGGATCACAACCGTTCCAACTTGGCTGAGTATTCCTCCTAGGAGATGTCTGGATAATTAAAATCACCTATGATGACTATGTCACATGCATGTGCAGCCTCAGTCAATTTTCAGGTGAACTCCAGATCGAGTTCCTCACCCTGGTTTGGTGGTCTGTAGCATACACCTACAGTTAGGTCTCTCGCACTGTGTCCCTCCTGCAACTTGACCCAGGGGGTTTCAAGCTGCCCATTTGTGGAGCCAATGTCAGCCTCCAAGGAGGTATACTGCTCTTTCACATAGAGAGCAATGCCTCCACCTTTCTTCCCCACCTGGTCCCTTCTATGCAGGGTGTAGTCCTCTATAGCTACAGTCCAGTCATGTGAGGAGTCCCACCAGGTCTCTGTAATCCCTACTGGATCATAATGCACCCTGGAGAGTAGGAGGGCTAGCTCCTCCTGCTTTTGTTGCCCATGCTCCTGGCATTAGTAAATCACTTACCTTCCCTGGCAGGATCTGGTGCCTGCTGCCTGTCTTTTTTCCCCCGTCCCCATTTTGCCCCCAGCCAACTGCCTGCAAACTGCTTACCTTGTTTTCAGCCCCTGTTTGCTGGCTCCCTGGTCACTTGCATTATTATATTTATTCACTTAAAGCAAGACTAAGGCATAAGGATACATAAGTACCTAAGAACTGGAGGGTGAGATGACAGAATGGTTATGGCATTTTGTTACAGACCCAGACACATAAATTCAAATCTCACTCTGCACTTATGTTGAACTCTGCCCCCAGTCAACACAGTAGGTACCTGGTTATTGAGGTCAGGAAACCAAAGGTAGCTAGATGCAATACTAGTAACATTTAGCCCTGTGTGCCTTTGGCAGCAGACATTGGTGGACCTTAGCCATGCTAGCCCAATGGATTGTCTAAGCTTGGGATGGACACTAGAATCTATAATATTTGCATAACACTCTGCTAAATAATCTGTGAGTCTCTTAATAGCAGAAGACACCAGAAGCTTGCTAAAACAATGGTACGTGTGTGTAATATATATAAACCTAAGCCTTACAGGTAGTCTGGGAGAAAATTAGGGAGATCAAGACACAATTTAAGATACAACTGGCAAGGGACATAAAAGTCACCAAAAAGGGATTTTACAAGTATGTCAAAATTAAGAGGAAGATGAAATAAATCATAGGCCCCCTATGGCAATCTAGTTATGGATGATGCAGAGAAGGCTGAACTATTTAAAGCCTTTCTTCAGTCTTCTCAACTAAGGTCAATTATAAGATGAAGACCACAGATGGTAGCAAAGATAGGGAAGGAGAGTAGTAGAAGAACAGGTTAGGAGTTACTTAGAGAAGCCAGAGTTTTTCAAATTAGCAGGTTCAGATGGAATATACCATAGGGATCTGAAGGAATTGCCTGAGCTAATTTCAGAACCATTGGCTATTCTCTTTGAGAACTCATGGAAGTTGTGTGAGGTCCTGAATGCTTGGAAAAGTGTAAATATAGTGCCCAACTTTAACAAAGGGAAGGAGAATCCAGGCAATTACAGACCACTCAGTCTGATCTTGATACTTGGAAAGGAGAACAAGGTAATCAGGAAGAGCCAGCAGAGATTCACCATCAGCATGTCATGCCTGGCCAATCTATGTTCCTCTTATCATAAGGCAACGGGCTCTTTGGATAGGAGAAGAACAATAGATATGGTAGATCTTGACTTTAGCCAAGCTTTTGACATAGTCTCCCATGACATTGTTATTAACAAACTAAGGAAATACAACATCTTCATTAATGATTTGGAAGATGGCATTGAGAGTATGATTAGCAAATTTTAGATGACACCAAGTTGTGTGGAGTTGCAGACACTGTGAGAGGGTAGGGTTAGTATCCAGAATGACCTGGATAGACTGGAGAAATGCTTCACAGTCAATCAGATAAGTTTCAACAAGGACCAGTGCAAAGTTGTGCATTTGGTATGGAATAGTTGCTTGTACAATTACAGACTGGGGGATGATTGGGTAGACTGCAGTACTGAAGATAAGGACCTAGGAGCTACAATGGACTATAAGTTGAATATGAGCCAACAGTATGCTCTTGTTTGCAAAAGAGCCCATAGCATTGTGAATCATCACTTGAAAATCAAGGAAAGTGATTCTTCCAACCAGTTCATTATGGTGAGGCCTCAGCTGGAGTACTGTGTCTAATTTGGGCCCCACACTTCAAGGAGGATGTGGAGAGATTGGAAGGAGTACAGTGCAAAGGAATAAAAATTATTAGAAGCCTGAGAAGTGTCAGGAAAGGCACTTAACTTTTGGGATTATCTAGTCTGGAGAGGAGAAGGCTGAGGTGGGATTTGATAACAGTCTTCAAATACCTGCATGGTGATCAGAGAGAGGATGGAGATGGGCTTGTCTCTGTGGCCACAGGGGAAAGGGAGCAATGGCCTCAAGCTGCAGCACAGGAAATTTAAGCTGGAGCTGAGGTGGAACTTTCTATGACGGTGGTCAGGCATCGCAACAGGCCACCCAGAAAAGTTGTGGACTTTCCATCCCTGGAAACTTTCAAAAGTAGGTTAGACAGGCACTTAGCATGAATGGTTTAGTCATGGATGATCCTGCCTTGAACTTGGGGTCTGGACTAAATGACTTCATGAGGTCCTGTCTGGCCCTACCTTTGTATAATCCTATAACAACAATTGTGAACATGATCATTTTCCCTCACTGTACCAGTGTAGTTCATTCCTACTAAGTTTTTTGCTTGTTATAAAGAGAAAAATAAGGATGTTATCCTAGTGCATAAATGCATGAAAAAAGATACAATGGAGGCCTAAGGAAAATGAAAATGAAATTGGGGAAATTAGACTTGTTTGATAGCTCTGTAGAGCACTGGTCCAACCATATGAAGTGACTGGAATAGTATGTAATCACGAGAGATACAAATGCTGAGAAGGTAACATTTTTACTGAGTGCAGTAGATGATGAAACTTCTAACCTGCTGCGTAGCCTAACAGCTCCTGAAAGCAGAGAAAACATTTACTGACAATGTGGAAATTCTATAAAATTGCCTATCTCTGAAGCCACTGGTGGTTGCAGTGCATTTCTGCTTTTATAAATGGAGTAAGAAATGAAATGGAACAGTTTCTCAATATGTGGCAGGACTGAGGAAATTAACAGAGCATTGTCAGTTTGCTGGGTGTTTAAATGATGATGAAGGGCTTGGTTAGTGTGAGGTATGCATGATGAAGTAATTCAAATCCAGCTGAGGCTGATTTGACTGAAAATGTGCACTTGAACTTGCTGTATCAAGAGAGAAAACTACTAAAGATGCCATGGAGCTGCACCCGTATGCTGTGTATGCAACAAATAAACCATGGGTAAGGCAATAAGCAAAAAAATGGCCAGCATGCAGGTCATGTCACCATTATGGTAGCAGCTTGCCTTGGCCCAGTGGATTCTGAGTGTGTCCCACCCACCTGTGCCTGCACACATGCTTGGAGCCTGGATGTATGCCAGCAAGGGTGTCCCTCTCTGGCTGTTCTCAAGACTTTGCTCTCCAGCATGCCTGAGAGGTGTCACCGGGGTATTTCTGGGTCTGCAGAGCACCTGTGGAGTGTGGGTGGAACATAGTTGAAAGAACCGAGTTGCCACTGTAGTGCTGACATATACTGTATGACTACGCTTTGTTGTAGGAAACAAGCTCATAGTGCACAGTTTGGTCAATGACAAATGTAGAAACTGAAATAAGCTGAGGCCAATAGAAAAAACACAGTTAAGTACAAAAAGTAGGAGTATTCACCTGTTCTGTGCATGCCATATCTAACATAGGTGTGATGGCTTTGGAGCCACTCTGGCTGTGCCCCAAGAACCTTAATGTCTTGGGTGTGCTTTTTTGGCATGTGCCCACGTGCTGCTCTAAGGAAGTCCCATTTCATTACACCCATTTCAGGGGGGCAGCACACATATAGCAGGTATGCTATGCTTCATTGTGGTGTTTCTCTTTTGGGGTCCAGAGGTAGCGTCTATATGCCTAACATGTTCTGATAGCTCTGTAGAGCCTAACATGGCCTGAATTGTTCGGTGTGAATTCAACTAATAGAAGGTAGAGGAGTTGAGACTTATAAGCCTCCTACTGAATAAGCACTTGTTTAAATCAAATTTTGAAATGTTTTTAATTAAAACTGGTGATTAAAGTTAGGGTGGCACTAGTGGCATCTCTGGCTGAGGATATGGTGGACTCTAAGTCCATTTTGAACAAACAGCTAAATGGAATGCTATCCTGATCAAGCAATTCCCAAACATGGGGCCGAGTGTTTGCAAAAAGGGCGAAGTAGAACATGATAGGACAGTTCCCAGATCTCAGGCTATATTTTATTTTTAAAATTATGTTAGGTTTATGAAACCAATTCTTGCTTATTTTGCAGGGGGGTGGGGTGTGAGTGGATATGAAGTATTTCATACGTGGAAAACAATTTTTAATAAAAATAACCAATCAATTAGCCCCACGTATTACTGTTACAAAAGTGTGTGTTGTTCTGAAGCATCTGTACCCAGATCTCAATCTGTTCAGCTTAATTTATACTTCTCTATCAAGGGGGACTCATTTGGTGTTTGGTATAAAATACTGTAGGAATATATGTGACCTTTCCCAGTGGACGACCCACTCCATTTCTGCCCGTAGGTTTGGTACAACATTCCCAATGTCTTTTAGGAGTTTGTGTCTTACATGCAGAAATGATTTATGACTTCTAAGTATCTTAAGCCTCCATCTGTTCAGGTCTTCAGGTGATTTTTGTCATCTCTTGTCTCTATTGCTAATAATGATGTTAGGGGGTGTCAGGGACCACCTTCTCATGGTGTTTCCTATGAGTAGCTATAAAGAAAAACTGAAAGTCACTACCAAGGCAATCAGACTTTTGGTTTTTCCAATTTCAGTGCAAACTGGGAGCGATAAACCATCCATTCAATCCATATGGAACACTTATGTTTAATGAAGACTTGAAGAAACCATACTCTGAACATGTCTTCATTAAACTGCAAACCTTTCCAGAGTAAGTTATCGATCTTCCTTTTGCAAAGACTATGGAACAAATTTGTGCAGATAAAGCTGAGCCTGAATCTGTGGTGTAAGAGGCATCTACTTAGGAGTATTTTTCCAATCTAAAATGAATGCTAAAAAAATGGAAGTCATTTGTTTATTTGGACATCATCATTGTATTTTCTAAGTACCACCACAAGTTGAATAAATTTCATCTCCACAACTACTGGATGTGTCTACACATGCTCCTGACTGTGCAGTTGGTACTGTTCCATCATTTAGTACTTGCTAAAGCAATTTAGCAAGTACTAAATGACTGCACAGTACCCGCTGGTATTGCACAGTACCAGCAGCACATGGGTTATTTCTGACCCTATATCACCATAGTGATAAGCTACAGCAAAGTTGCTCATCATTATGGCGACCTACCATCTCGTGTAGATGCGCCTGCTAGTAGAGCAGTGTTATTAGCCTCAAATTAATAATAGGGGAAATGAGTGATAAGTGCTAGATGAAAAGAAGTGTTTTACACCTAACTTCTTGAAGCCTAGTGTGGAATCTGCAGCTTGAAGTAGATGCTTTAGCTTCACATACAGTGCACAGAGAAGAAGAGGTGCTTCTGAATCTAATATCCAGCAGCTGAGCAAGGAAGTGCCTAAATTAGTCAGTAAAAAGTGACAAGGAAATCAGTCTATCTTAAATCTTACCCTTTGCTGGGACTGAGGGACCAATTTTCTGGATGCCAGCAGCACTCTATTTTCTTGAATAGAGCAACCCCAAAATACAATGTACATCTTGTTTTTGAAAGGCAGAATGAAGAACAAAGATTTTTCCAGAGTTTCAGCTGCACAGGGCAGGGATGGAGTCTTATCTTTAGCCAGCTCATTTTCCCTTTCCTGGAGAACCAAAGCTGAATCCCTAGCTGCTGGTAAAGACTGGTGTTGGGTGGTTCTATGATTTTGAAAAAAGCTAAAGAGTCTTTGCTGAAGAGTCTGAATTATAGAGACTGCAAAATATGGAGACCAGGAGCAGCTAGATGATGACAAAATTGTGCTTTAAAAGGGTAGCTTGATTAGTGGAACATTAAAAGCATTAAAAAGAGATGATCATAACACCTGTAATGAACCATGAGTCATAAAGTCAGTTGACTCCCTCAACTGCCTGAAAACTAGTACCACAGCT
>NW_017728950.1:14072029-14096831 GCF_001723895.1 Crocodylus porosus | reverse complement strand
GAGATGCATCTGTGGATGCATGACAAGGTGTGGTTGGCCTTCCTGACTGCATCTCCACACTGCCTGCCCATATTCATCTTGGCATCAATGATAGCTCCAAGATCCTTTTCTGCCTCTGTACTGACAAGAAGGGAGTACTCCAGCCTGTTGGTATGGTGCTGGTTTTTCCTCCCCAGGTGCATCACCTTGCATTTGTCAGTGTTGAATCCCATCCTATTCTCATCCGCCCACCCTTCTAACCTGTCTAGGTCTGATTGCAGCCTATTCCTCCCTTCTAGCATGCCCACATCCCCCAACATTTTAGTGTCATCAGCAAATTTGAACAGGGTGCTTTTTACCCCCTCGTCCAAGTCGCTGATGAAGATGTTGAACTGTGCGGGCCTGCGGACTGAGCCCTGCAGAACCCCACTGCTCATATCTCTCCAAGTCAAAAATGACCCATCCACCACCACTCTCTGGGTGCGGCCCTCCAGCCACTTGGAGACGCATTTGACTGTGTGGGTGTTGACACTACAGTCCCCCAGTTTCTTGATGAGAACAGGGTGAGAGACAGTGTCGAAGGCCTTCTGAAAGTCTAGGAAGACAATGTCCACAGCTACCCCTGCATCTAAGGATTTGGTGACCTGGTCGTAGATGGCCACCAGGTTGGTCTGACAGGACCTGCCTCTAATGAACCCGTGTTGGTTGCCATCTAAGCATAATCTACCCTGCTGGCCCCTCATGGACATGTGCCAGAATAATTCTCTCAAAAAGCTTGAAATTAAGTTAACTGAAAGACACATCTAGATTTTAAACAGAAACCGAGGATTTAAATAATGATCTCAGTATAAGGAAGCTCAGAAAAAATCTCATGTTGTAAGCACTTCCTTTGCCAAATTTGTAACTGTTCTTTGGCTTTAAAGAATTGCACGCAGTGTGAAAAAACCATTCAATATTAACAGTTCTTCTCAATTTGTATCCATGTTTTGGTTAGAAAAGGCAACATTTTAAATTATTGCAAACTATATTAAATGGAAAAGGTTATAATTAGCAAATAATAATTGGAGTAGTATTGATCCAACATATACAGCTCAAACGAGACATTATTGAGAAGATATCCCCAAAAAGTCATAACTTGGGTGGGGGGGAGGAGGGAGACGGGGGAATTCTTTCCAATAGCAAATGGAATAAATTCTTAAAGTTCTCCAGGAATCTGAATCCTAGAAATGGTCAAGTTCCAAATGTTCTTAAAATATTGATTCTCTAGAGGTTCTCATTTTCTTTGTTAGTGTTGCTTTTTCAGTCTAGAGAGTATCTAGCAGTATATCCTAGCTGGAATAGCCCTTCTATACCTTGTCCAACATTAATCCTCCAGACCCAGAAATGCTGTGGTGAGGCCACTCCTGTGGCATCCTCCCATGCTTATTCTTAAGACTTGTCCTCTGGAACACTGAGTGGGTGGTAGGGACAAACTGATAATGACCTCACTAGAGTATTTCCAGATTTGGAGAACTGGGTGGTTAGGATGTGCTCAGGGATGTTCCTAATGGGATATGCTCCCATTGCAGTGTACATATATTCTCAGTTTCAATTATCCAATACAAGCATTGAAGTGTTAGGGTTTTAATTGCATCATATGTGGCTTCCTCATAATACAGCATCTCAATTTTAATATGTTTTAGATCCATTTTTATATCATCTTGGAAATTATAAATAGCTAGGCCAAATTTTCAAAACTGGAGGGTTAAATTACTTTCATAAAGTATGCATACAAAATACAAGCCAGTAGTTATATGCAAAGAAGTATACAGTTGTGTTTACAAAGGGGGAATGTCATACTGTAGCAAGTCCAGGGACATGGGTGCAGCCGTGATGCCCCCTAGTGGGGCCAGTTTGGGATTGGTTGCAGCCCTTCTCATGAATCTTTCCCACTATGCCTTTCTCTTAATGAATGTTATAAAAGGGAGGCTGCCTGTGGGCTCTGCATGAGCCTGAGCTTGTGTCAGTCCCCACTGGGCCTCTCACCTTAAGGGCTCCTTGCATGGCTCCATACCTCCCCTACATCACGCCCCAAGCCTCACATGTGTCCTCTCTCTGATGTTGTTTATTTATACCCTTAGTCCCCCTTGGGCCTTCAGACCCCCACCTCCTGGCCTGCACACTGCCCCTTCTCTGGGTTCCCAGGCCCCCAGTTCTGCATACCTCCCTTTGTCTTAGCTCCCAGACTCTCAGGTCTGCACACTGCCCTTTCTCTGGCTTTGTGGGCTTTCTGGCCTGGCTCAGCCCTTCCCTGGGCATATGGGCCCTCTATGGGTTCGAACTAAAGCAAAGACTACTGGCCTGTAAAACCTCACCTCCCTCTGCCCACGTTTCCTTCCTCCGGGCCTAGGCCTCCAGTCCCTTCAGGAGCCCTGCTGCCAGGAAGAGACTGCCTGACTGGCTCAGGCTCTGGGCTTATATAGCTCCAGCCCAAGCCCTATTCCAGTCAGGTGAGTCTCTCATTAACCTCCTGTGCAAGCACCTTTGCAGGCTTTTAGCTTTCTTAAAAGAGCAGGCACACCCCAGTGCTCTTTTACACATAAACAATTTTTTTGTTTGTTGGGGTTTTTTTTTTGCTTGTCCTTAATTATTTGCACATCTGCATGCATTTCCATTCATGTTTGAGGCACTTGTTTTTGGAAAATTGGGTTTGTACATATACTGGTATCAAAGACATGCTAGGAACATATTCTGGGTGAACTGTGATGGCATTATATAAGTGAGAAGATGTCAGAAAGTTGACTGGCAGTGTGTTAGCTACCAAGCAGTCACAGATCATCTTAAAGGTTTATTGCCTGTCATACTGTTGGCTAAGAGAAAGGGGAAGTTTGATCAAGCACAAGTATTCTTAGATTTAAAGAGAAAAAGATCCCAGGCAAAGGCAGTCTCTCTTTCTCTCTCTCTGTCCTCCTTTAAAATGAGTTATTCAGTCAGCCCTTTGAACTTTTATTGGTCATCTGGCAACATTAAGGAGTTAGTAGAGTACACTACTTTCTTATTTTAATAAATGTTTCTGCCAGTGGAGGTTGATCTGGCCCTGGAGTTAAGCCTTTTCACCTTCTAAGGCTTTGTATGAGAGAGAAGGTCTCTGCCTCTCATACCTACCTCAGTGAAATGTCAAAATGAGTAGGGTGCCTACTACATTTATTTGCATTATGATGTTCTCACCTTGCTCCATTTCCTTGAAGTTTGAATATATTTAAGTTTAGCACAAAATCAGGTATATTTAGTGACTTATTCAACAGTTCGCCTTTTTTATAATTCTTGTAAGTAATCACAGGAGCCACAAAGATAAATTACTAGCTTGTTGGGGGCAATTAGATGTGTAGAGCTACTCTCATATTTGCAACACTGGCACCTTTATATTTAACAGTCCACATGGAGCAGGCCACTTAAATGTAAAATCCATACAAAGTAGTACTTCAGTTACAGATAGGTTCAATATAACAGTTGGGAAATAATGTTTTCTAGATCTAGGTGATATTTGCAAAGCAACTTAGGCACAGTGACATTCCCACACCTAAAAGTGAGGCAACTGGCTCCAGAAGTATAATTCACAATCTCCAGTTAGGCATCTTAGATTCCTACACTTGAAATAGAGAGAATTAACAGCATAGGACTGGGATTCACAACACTCAGCATGTTGGATGGGAAAGTGCCTAAGTCAGATGATAAGAAATGATACTGAGAAGATATGTCTGAAATTCAGCCTCTCTGATGGCTTCCATCTGCATTTAAGAACCTACCTGCAGCTGTGAGTTGGGTGATTCTGTGAAACTAAGATTTCTAGCCTCAAAACCTTGCCTAGACTTAGCTATCTTTCTCTGTGTATAAGCAATGCCCTTATTCTTTTCTTTTAAAATACAGCATCACCTTTCCTTTATATAATAGCCTAGTGAATAAAGAACTTGGCCAGAAATGATTCTGTATCCCTGTAATGTGGACATTCTCTTGCTCCAAGCATTGCTTACCCATGGATAAAGTACATAAGCATAGCAAGCTGGGGGCAGAAATCAGAACCTCAGAGTTACTGAGAAGTATTTAGCATCCCTCTTGCTTACGTCCATGATCCATGAATCTTGTACACTTGGCAGAAGAGGTGGAGGGATTGGTTGATTTCATTCTGAATCATGATGGAGCTCAGGCAGGAGGAGCTAGGATAGGGGTGGGCAAAATATGGCCTGCAGGCCAGATCCAGCTCACCAGTCCATTCTATCTGGTCCATGGGGCCACTAAAAATTTAGAAAATGAATATTTATCTGATCCTGGCTGCCTGTCAAAGATGACATAAGACAGGGGCAGTAGGACCTAGGGGAACCTGGTGGCAAGACCCAGCAGCAAGGCTAGCCCAGCCTGCCCCCCACCCTAGGAGACAGGAGCACAGGATCTAGCACCAGCTGTGCTGGAGTGTGGCCAAGGGTCCCGTTCTCCTGCTGCTTGGCTCTGGGCCCCTGCTGGCACTGACCCTGGGACACTGGTGTGGGCCCTGTGCTCCCACCCAGCTGTCACTGTGTTCCTGAATGTCTGCTCACTGCCAGCCCCCCCCCCCGCAGTCTGTAGCTGCCATTTCCCTGCTTTCCTGCCCACCCGATGCTCCAGCACCATGTGGTTCATTTCTAGACTGTGGGAGCACAGGGCCTGCTCTAGTACCCTGAGGCCAGAAGCAGGAGGGGATGCATGTGTGTGTTCATAGGGTGAGTCCCACATGCACACCCCACAATACACATACACCCACACCCCTTTGAACTAGAATTCACACAGACCCCCATACCCACCCTCCCCCACACACAGGTTCCCCACAAACCCCATGCCCACCCACACCCCACATATCCACACACACACCCACATACTCCCTTACTCCACACCCCCACACCTATCCCACTCACACATTCACCCTTCCAGTCATAAGATGGCAACCAGGGGGTGGGGCACCTGTCAAGGGGTGGGGCTACCCATGCGGCCCTCAATAGTCTGTCAAGACTTGGTAAGTGTCCCTCCACTTGAAATAATTGCCTGCCCCTGGGCTAAGACATAGCTGCTCAGCTCAGGATGCTTCTGCAAGGACATGTAGGGAGCTTAGAGTTTCAAAATATAGGTGAGCAATGAATTTAGGGCCATAACAGATTTTGTGGTCTCTGAAGAAGGGATTTTCTAAATTCTTTTTTAACATAAACCAGCACATAAACCTGGAATTAATTGAAATTTTGGTGCCCAAGAACCTCCCTGAATCTACCCCTAATTAGGGTCACCATATTGCCCTAGTCTCAAAACCTGTTGTGTAACTTGGAATGACTGGCCTGGACTTAGAGAGGGTACCAGAATGCTGTTGAGGCAGATGCTGCTAGTGATGTTGGAGGATGTAGTGTCAGAGCAGCCAGCAGTGAGGGGGTAAATGGGCCAGCTTCTGGGTATTATTTAGTACCACAGCTGCTGGTATTATCACCACCAAATTTTATCTTTGGCACTGGTTTATGTGGCTGCAGTAGGGGTGCAGGAGCAAGGGTCTCTTACTCAGTGGTTTCTTTGTGAACACCCTAGCTGCTGTTCTTGCAGAAGCAGCATTTGTCCTCTCTAGCAGCATGAGGCTGCCTTGAACCCTGTCACCCCTAGGCCCAACCCTACCAGAGGCCCAAGGCATAAACCTTAGCAGCTATGTCTCTGTCCATTCAGCTGTCTTTGAGCTCCAGTCCCAGCTGAACGTACTGTAGATTTAGGGGCTGGGTTGGAGTGTGGGGGAGTGGGTTGGAGGATGCAAAAATGGGGCATATGGTCTCCATACCCCAGGGAATAAATCAAAAGAGAAAATGAGAGAGAAGGAGAAACCTCTCATAATGGAGTAAATTAGAATTCCTCAGACTTCTACTATGATTACTGGTTTGTAGATGAAATGAGCCTAAAAGTTGATTTTGGTATTTATCCATTTCTCTTCTTCTAACATGAAAATATGTATGTGAAAAATACACTTTAATTATCTTAAGCTATTGGAAAGATGAATTACTTCTCCCCCCCACACAAATCCCCAAATTATAAGCTGTGTCATTTCAGAAATGTGACTGCGTAAGCACTTACTCTAATGTAGGTTCCCCTTTCAGTGCTGCTATTGAAACCTCACCATTTATTTTCAACAATGGTTAGATGTTTATCTCAAGAGAGAGAAAACCCAGTTTAGGTTTTAGTAAGTTAAAATGTAAGATGGACTCAAATCTTGGCATTTAAGAGGCCTTTAAACAAAATATCAGGATCTGCAAACATTGTCCTTTATGAAATCATCAGGCTGGTGAATCTGAAAGGCAAAGGGCACTTAACAAGCGTAGTATTAAAGTGATGACCACTAGAACCTGATCAGCTGGCCTTCATAAATGTGAAAGGTTGGAGGTTGTGATAGACTATCAGCGTAACACAGTGCATAATAGTTTCCATCTCTAGAAATGAGCTAGAACACACCAGTGCAAAAATATATTGTTGTGGCAAAAAGACTGTCTAAGGGAAGTGGATGGATATTAATCTCAATTCACATTTCTTAATTTGCTTTAATTACCGAGAACTGTATTTAAAAATCTTGTAATGGAGTCCTGATAAATGAGGGAAAAGTCTTTCCCCAAACTAGCATCACTAAACCAGTAACACCTATGCAATTGTTTTTGGATCTTGTAGGATTTTTGCCTATAGTCACAGTGATTCTTTCTGGTTGGCTTGGAAATTGTTCTCCAGGAGCGTTTCAGTTCAGTTGACATAAATAATGTTTCACTACTAGTTCTTTACAGTACTTTACAGGTAAGAAGTTTCTGTATGATGTAGAAACAATAGCGACACCTTGAAAATAATCTAACTTGGAAGTGTACTACGAAGCAAAACATTTTTTATCAGACTTGTCTTAAACCAGTTCTAAGAATATTTTGTAGTTAAAAGTATGAAACTATATTTCATTATAGGAGCTGAGACTGAAATGTAAATAATTCCTAAACTAGCTAGAGGAAATCTTGGCAGAATGGTTTTCACTTCCTTGAATTTCTTTTCTTTTTGTTCATTCTTGGGTCGGGAAATGGTGTGCATGTGGGTGTTTGGCTCAAAAAGCGAAATGGGTCCAAAAACATAGGCTATCGTGTTGTAGCACAAATGCAACTGTATTTAGTGGCATAGTGCTATTGGATTCAATCTTATCTTCCATTTTGTATTTCGCATATCAACTAAAATCTTCCCCTTTTGTATTTTTCCTAATTTTTTAAAAATTGAAATCAACATTTCCTTTCAGACAGAAGTATCCTGCTCTCTAATAGCTGAATAAATTCAAGCTGGGAACCTAATGGTGAAAGGCATCACCCTTTATTGCATTTCCCCAAATAGACTCACTCAGTCCTAACCATGTATCCCTTTTCACTATGGCAACCACAAAAGTTGTATCTTCACCCAGAAGAATGAGACCACATGGAAAATATAGCATGGTATAGTTGAATGGTCATAAAACCAAAACATCAGTAGTTGAATAATAACTGAAAATGTGGACAGATGAATAATTATATTATCACTGTAATGGGGAGGGGAAGACTTGTGAACACGTCAGCTGATTTGCTGTAATTGTTTCATCTGTCAACTCCTATCCTGCAGTAAGTGAAGCTAAACTGCAGTAATTTACCTATGAATAAGAAACGGGGTAAATTACTGAGGTTCAGCTCCCATTTACCACAGAATAGGGGGCATAACTGAAAGAGTTATAGCACACACCGCTGAACTGTGTGAATGCCCCCCTCCAAATTTTAAAGCAGTATTAATTGTTTTGTGCGTTTACAACCTGATTATATTTCTGCAGGACTGAAAACCACCATGAGGAGTACACTAAAACCCAGTTTATTTTGATACTGACAGTGGTTAGAGGTTTGCAAATGACCTGCATCCTCTGTCAGTTTGTGGTTGCACTTTCCAATTACTGATATATTGGGATGTGGTGGATTGTGGCATGTCATGCAAATGTGACAGCAACAAGGCATCCCATCATTTCAAATGTTTTTGAATATTTGAGGTAGTGCCTTTCCACAAGGAATGAGTGCTTTTCAAAAAGAGTTGAAAGGCAGATGTATCCAAAGAAGTGAATGCCGTTAGACCAGTGTTTTTCTGCCCAAAATAATCCTACTTGTAGGAACAACAGTGACCACAATGAAGTTTTCCTCTGACTAGGTAGTGAAAGTAATCTATGTAAATTTATAACATACTTGTGTTAAATTATAATAATAGACGCTAAAAAGTCTTGTGACAAATTTCAGGGTCATTTTTTAAAAAAAAAATCCAGAAAATTTTGGAAATCCTATTGCTTTGAAAGAAAACTGCCTTTATAACAGAAAGGGATAAAACTACCTTGTTGACAGGGTAAGATCCTTAAAAGTAAAATTGCCCTTTCCCCCTTTTTCCTTTACTGTATGCTTGCATGTCTAGCTAAATGCACACAGATATCTGTTTTTTGAAGAGAGGGAGTAAAAAATTACTGGATAAAGAAGACTAGCCCCTCTGATTGAATCCCCAGATTGTAGCATGCTAGCTAACTGATTAACCTTACTGGCAACCTGCTTCCCTTTTCCTTTGCAAGTTATTGCTCTGGGAATGGATTGATTGGTAGAGAGAGCTTATTTATTTGTGAGGGAAAGCTGATTCCGAATTGTTCATTGGAAATCAGAAATAAACAAATAATGCATGTAAATGTATATATATGCATGTATTCACACACACAGAGCTATGTTGTGTGTGTGTTTAACAGCTAAAATCTTTATGCAGTGGGTGGATTAGGAAATGTGGGGATGGGGGTGTTTTAAAAGAATCTATCATAGACTCCCAATGTGTTCTCATTAAGGCACAGTCTATTTTGACTGAATGAAAACGATGGCATTTCCAGAATATAAACCACACAACTAGGATTTTTCTGGATGTGTTTTAAAAATAGAATAAAATGCAAGAGCTTAAAGAAAGAAATGTGAGCAATGGCCAATCTCAGCCACTTGCATAGCTCTGCCACATTCTGAAGAACAAACAGCTATTAAAATCTGAGCACACAAAGCATGTAGTAGGCTTAGTAATGACAAGCAGTGTCAGCACACTATAATTAACATAGGGTGGTATAATTTATAAGGAATGCACTGTGCGGTTTAACACCAACGCAGAAGGAGGGGAGGAGGGATAGAATCAATTGTTAGTCTGCAAAATCAAAAGTGGCTCTTATCCCTGGATGTAAACATCTTATTTTTTAAATGCTCTTTAATTTTTTCTTTTTTTATTACTAACAAAAGTCTTCTGTCATTTTGAGTTAATGCAGTGCCAGGCAAGAGTGAGTCATGGAGATGACCTCTGTCCTTCTGCCACCATATTAATCTGAAAGGGAAAGTCTCAGCAGACTGTTTTTACTGTACATAATTAAGCAATTCTGAATGTTCAGTGAAACTTGAATGGTATGGCATAGAGCCTGGTAATATGACAGTTAATGAGATGAGACTTACACTTATTCTGCCTGTATAATAAGTGAAGGCTTTTGCCTTCAGATTGAGGGCAGACAAAGACTGAAGTATTCATTAATAATGCTAAGACCAACAACAAGGGCACTGTTTTGTGCCTTTCTCTGTTTTATGACTGTCTCCAAAGAACTAGATGAAATTACTTCGTAATTATACTTATTCAATATATGTAAGCTATGACATTTGCACTCCCAGTGAAGAGGACAAGAAAAGAGACATTCAAGAAACTATTAACAACAAGGGGGATGATTTATACCATATTTCCTTATTTTAGGGCCCCAAATATTAAAAAACTGGCTGAAACTGATTAAATTAATTGTGTGTCTGTAATAAGAAGATAATTTTGCCTTCAGAGGGCCTCTATACATTTTTTTCTGTTGCCTAAGCACATATGCAGAACAAAATTGCTCTATGAGCAGAAAATTCTATTACTGCCATTGGTGTTTGTGCTGCATTTTTTGCAGCAGCTGATGATCTTACATCTCTAATATTAAAATACTCTTTGGGCTTACCCAGGGAATTACAACATAATCAATTAAAACTGAGCTAATATTGCAAAACAATGCATTCAGTTAGGTAAAATAAAGTATAAATTCTTTTTAGTAGGTGAAATCTCTTTTTGAATAGCAATTTGTTTTAGGAATTACTAAATTGCTTGCAAAGGTGTTCACTAAGGAGAAGGTGTCATGATTCACCCTTGGAATATGCATTTCCATAGTATTAATGGAATCTGTGCCCCTGGATATTTTGAAGGATTTTGTGTGGATATGGGGAGTTGTCTTTTCAGGGACAGACATGTCTACATTACCATATGACTTGGGTGACCGAATGCAAGACAAATAGCAAAGATCTGAATTAAGAGACAGATCTTACTGTGGTAAGCACTGTTTAACATGCAGATACATTCTGTTGTGTCTTTTTGCTCTTTACATAACAAACCAAACTGAAGAAATCATGGGATGTGGTTTTGTTCCAAGAAACAATGTTTACCAAATATACACAAATATGCCAGCTCTAGTTGACTCCAAACTGCTGTTCTGACTGGTTCTACAACAGAAAACACAGCGAGTTCCACCAGGTTTCTCACAAGCTATTTAAAAGGATACTGGCATATTTGAATATATTGCAAAGCCCCTACACCTCAGATCTTAGTCTAAATGGGTAAGACAAGGAAAAGGTGGAAGGAGTAGACACACAGGACATTTGTACACATGCATGCGATGCAGCACCAGGTGCTTTTAGAAGCGTCCGGTGCTGCATCGCATGCTTTTGTATAAAAGGTGAAATGTACATCAGTGCTGTGAAAATGGCAGCGATGAGCTTTTGAACTAAGACACATTGAAAGTATTTTGGTTCAAAGGCGTATCGACACCATTTTCTCAGTGCTGACGTGCATTTCATCATTTCTACAAATGCGTGAGGCTGGGCATCTCAGTTCACATGTTCCACAGATGCGGTTAATCGAGTCTGCTCCGACAAGCTGGATTTCTGGTGCATCAGAGCAGACAAAGGTATGTGTATAAATGCCCCCAGTATATATCTGTGCTGCTGTGACTGTAACTCATGCAGAAATACCTGAGTTAGGTGTAAATTCACTGTCTCAGGTACTACCAGTTGTGCCAGTGCATTACTCAGTACAGAATGCAAAACCCACCTGAGAATTTGGACACAGAGCCTGCCGTGGGGTCTGTACTACCTTGTTTGCTGTACCTAAGTCAGATAGTTTAAGTCTGGGCACATCTACACATGCAGTTAATTTGAAGCAGTAAACTGGTGCATATTGCACTACAGTATTGCTCTCAGGTGCCATGTTTGCATATGTGTCCAGGACCACCGTGTGTTGAACTGGGTCAGAGCAGCCATGGCTGGCCGGGGCCCCAGGGGTCAGCCTGTCAGCCCAGGGCTGCTCCAACCCACCTCAACGTGCTGCGCAGGTGCTGGCTGGGCTACAAGAGTGTTTCAGGGTGGGGCTAGCCAGCAGGCAGCCCCCGCACTGAAGCACCCTTGTGCCCCAGCCAGCTGCATCTGCATATACACATGCGTTGTTGCACAGTAAATAACTCCACCATAGGACAGTACTTGTATTTGCAAGTACTATCCTACAGCGGAGTTTATTAGTTTACTGTGGCCCGATAGGGCCAAGCAGGTAGATGTTGTGACTTTACTGTGGAGCTAATTAGGTAGCTCTGCAGTAAATGTCTCATGTAGATATGCCCTCTGTTAGGTATATCTACATAACACACAGTGAGGCATACCTGGGCAACACAACACAGCAGGTCAGTGATGACTACAGGACTAGAACCCAGGTTTCTTAAACATCAGGCTAGCATTTCTTCCACCGAAGAATGCTTTCTTGTTGTTAATTTGTGCATTAAAACCCAGCCTATTTCACTAGTACTCTTCAGAAATCGGTTAATAGGCGATTGGTTAGGCAGACAGGGAGGTTGGTCTTTACTAGCTACAGTCACTAGTAATCAGCAATTTTCCTTAGGAGACCAAAAGCCATTTTCTGATCGTTTTTTATTTCAGAAGTATATCTTGGTATGAGAGGTAGTTCCCTTTAGAATTGTTCTGTTACATACTTTTCTTAGATTGCAGATTATTCTGGCAAAGGATTAAAACTTGCAACTGAATTACCTTTAAGAAATGCCTTTTATTGTGTAATGAGTTCAAGAATGTAATTCCCCCTTCCTCTCTAAGATCCATTTGTTAATCAGTTAGGAAATATTACATGTTAATTTGTAACATACCAGCAACCAAGATTTCTAACTATGAAGACCTGATTTATCCAAGGCTGTTTTGAGACAATGAGCCTACACCCACAAGCTCGTGATTTGAGGCAAAACTCCTATTGATGGCAACAGAAGTTTTTACCTGAGAGGAGGCTGCAGAAATGGGGCCTTTATAATATTTATTTGTATTCCACTGACACCAGGTATGCATTTCAACAAACAGTAACACCCTCTCTCTTTGACGATAGTTTCTCTTTATTATTATAAATGTCACAAACAGCAAGTGAATAGGGGGAGAAAATTGAGAGCATTTTGTAATTCTTGAAAGGTTAATTGCACTATTTATAGACCTAACTGTAAAGGAAAAAAACCCTCAGCATGACCCGGCAGGGTCAACATAGTAATAGCAACCTAAATGGAGCTCTGACCAGTCATGAATTACTGTCTGTGATACAGAGAATGCTGACAGTTCAATCACAGCACTGTTTCAATAGAGAACTCCATATATTTAAAGCGCTGATACTGTTTTCCCTCTAAATGACAGGCTTGACAGATGGGCCGAAAGCACTGCAGACGTTTGAACAAGGAAATAGAGAGGGAGCCTGCTGGAAGCAGGGCTTCACGCAGCCAGCCGCGAATGATGAATAGAGTGTGATTGTGTCTGACAGGTAGTAATATAACTATTCATTCACCACAGAACACCTGGAGCACACTATATTAAATGGTACAAGATGGAGAGATTCTGTGACAGGAATAGGAAGTGTGAATCCCACGCTGAGTTTAGGTACAGCAATATAAAAGGTCAAAGGGCGTGCAACATAAACTGCCTCAGAGAAGACTGTAATTAAATTATTTGCTTACCAAAGTGTTTCTAATGTTTTGCTAACATGTTGCCAGGATCATTATTTCAGCATGTCTGTACAGCTGAAATGAGCCCAGCAAATGCCTCTTTGCTAACTACTCCTATTCCATTTTACATTTGGAGGCTCACTAATCATAGTGTCATCGTTACTGCACAAAGCTATGTCACCGAGCAGAAGCCGAGAGGGGCCGAAATCCCTAATGTCATTATAGGGCTAAAACCAGCGTACTGGTTTTTGTCTAACATTTCTGAAGCTTTTAGCTGATCATTTATTAAGGCTTTCTGGGCCAGAATCTGCACCAGCACAATGTCCACTGAAGAGTCGATGGGTATTGCTCTCAGGGGAGCATCTTTCTCTGTAGCGCTGTAACCATAGCTGTTATAGTTTTGGGTTTTTTCTGTATTATACCCTTACATTTCCAGAAATTTACTCAGTGCCAGAGGAACTGGAAGTTTTGCACAGCCTTTTGCACTAGACACATTTCTGAACTGGAGAAATTTTCTTTGTTCATCCTTGTTTTGTTATTTTATCTGAGTCTAAAATAAAAATGTCATTCACATTAAAAAGGTATAACCATTCCTTACATAAAGGAGAAAAACCCATAACTCACAAATAGGATTTCATGTTAACAAGAAACCTGCGTGACCATGGGCATAATTTGCTAGATACTGTTCAGGTGGAGAGCTGGAAACCTTAAGGACACTTAACAAAAATATTCCTTTAAATAAAACTTTTCAATTCACCTTGACATTGATAAACTATTTAGTAGTTAAACATTAATGTATGGGAGTATTTATTTGCAAGAAAGGCAGAATAAAGTAAGTCTTGCTAATACTCATGGAAATGTATGTTTTTGTGAAGGTTTTATCTGAAGTATACATGTTACTGTCAGTAGCATAACTAACATTCCTAAAAGTTTATTTTTGACTTGTATCTAATTATTCAGTAGTTCTAAAAATGTCATTGCAAGATGGTCAAGATTTGGCTGTTGAAATCATGGACACTTCAGAAATATGAAAGTCTATGAAAGCCTACAAAATATATCTACAGTGGGATCTTATTGCAAAAAAAGCCAACAGCATTCTGGATTGTGATAACAGGAGTGTCATTTGCAAATCAAGGGAAGTGATTCTTCCTCTCTGTTCAGCACTAGTGAGGCCTCACATGAAGTACTGTGTACAGTTTTGGGTCCTATACTTCACAAAGGATGTGGACAACTTGGAAAGAGTCCAGCAGAGAACAACAAAAATGATTAGAGGCCTGAGAGGCAAAACTTACATGGAAAAGCTGCGAGAACTAGGGTTATTCAGCCTGAAGAAGGGAAGATAGGGAGGGGAGGAGTTGATAAATGGTCAAATACCTGCAGGACAATTATAGAGAAAATGGAGAAGGGCTTTTATCTGTAGCCATAGGGGCCAGGACTAGGAGCAATGGCTTCAAGCTTCAGGAGGGCAAATTTAGGTTGGTGATTAGGAAAAACTGATTATGAGGGTAGTCAAGCACTGAACCAGGCTACCTAGAGAACTTGTGAAATCTCCATCTCGGAAGTTTTCAAGAGCAGGTTAGACAGACACTTGGCTGGGATGGTATAGTTGGTACTATATGGTATAGTGGTACAGCTCAGTGCTACTTTGAGCTGGGAGTTGGAGTAGATGACCTTGTGAGATCCTTTCCATGCCTACTTTTCTATGATCCTATATAATTACCACTTTTGCATATGTAAATGAAGGCTTTATATAAATGTAAGCAGTGGAGCAAAAGGAAAACATATGAGCTCAAGAATTTGTCCTGGGACAAATTAAATTAGCTCAATAGTGTTGTAACCCATAACAACATTTTCATCAGTGCTAATGTTGGAGCCGGCATATTTCACATTAATGCACTTTAAATAGAGTTGGTTGAAATTTTTTGTGTGGAACAGTTTTGTGATAGAAAATGCGATTTTGTCAAAATTAAATGTTTCAGGGAATATGTTGATTTTGATGAGGGTGGTTTTCTTTATCAGAAAAGTCAAAATGAATCATTCTGAGTTTTGTGTTTTTAATGTCAGAACATTTCCTTTAGATAAGATAAAATGTTTCACTTAGAGATTTTGTTTTCAATTAAATTTATATGGACTTTAGGGACTTGTATATTAAAGATATATTATTTTAATGTGATATCAATGTTATGTCTAATAATTATATTACTTCGGCATTATAGACATTTTACTTTAACCAAAGTAAATGTGTTGACATCAACTAAATAAATTGTTTGAACATTGAAAAATAAAATTTCAGTGTTTCCAAATAATATTGTTTTGCATTTTTTATTATGTAGGCAATTTCTAAATGATACTTTTTCATTCTGATTTAAAATGAAAATAGATGTTAGAGTTTCCTTTGGAAAGGAAGCTTCAGTTCTTAACAGCTGTTGCAGTGACTTTGAACCAGTAGCAGTCACTTCTGTTTTAGGGATACATTTGCTATTCAGAATGCTTGCCCTGTCTGTGAACTTCCAAACACTTTTCTCTGTTCTTTTTTCTGGACTGCCTTTGTCTTCATTTGTAATTATAGCAACCATTTATTACTGCACTGCAAAACCTCGGCTCCACGGATAATTGTTATAAAGACCGAGGATGGATGACTTTATTAACTACTTTATTCAAGCACTTAGACAATTGCTTGATATATCTTATGCAAAATAATCATGAGAATCATATTTCTAAATGTACAGAGTGTCACAAGTTCTGACATGTCTTAGAACGTCCTTGTGATATGAAGTATTGCTTGTTGATTTTACATGGGAAGATGTTCAGTAGCTTTCGTCTCAAATTAGTTTTGCTTGTCACTTCCTTTATTCACAGAATTCTCTGACTGCATCAGTTACCAGCTCAGTGCTCCCTTGTGAAAGCAGAGACACCAGGCTTTTTTTTTCCCTTTCACCTTCTCTTTTCCCTTTCTTCACAAATTTGGCCAGTGTAAGGGAGACTTAAAAGAAAGGACTGCAGCAAAGGGTGAAACTTTTGATGGCACTGAATTTCTTTGGGATGAAAAGTTGGAGTTTTAAAGTGTCCCTTTTTAAGGAGAACAAAATGTAATACAGAATAGCTCTATTCATCCTTTCTTTACCCACTGCAAAGTAAAGACACTGCTGAAGGCTTTAGCCAGAACTTCAACATATTTGGCCTTTGTGGGCTGACAAAGGCATTACCACTATTAGCTAAGCCTGTTTAACCACCATGGTTGAACCTGTCTGGGACTATTTCCTCTAAACGCTTTCACAGCTTCTTTGTCAGACTGGCTACTGCTTTTCCCATTTATTGCCTGAGGGTAGTGTCTTTGACTTTGTGACTGGCTAAATAGAAAGTCCACCACCGTAAGAGATGGGCAAGGAATAAACAAACAAAAATGAAACTGTATTGGGATGCAAACATGAAACTGAACTTAAAAAAAGCAAAACACCAAAAGGATTTTTAAAGGTTGGAAAGAGTTTGTTTTCTTTTTGTCTATTAGTCAGGGAAGGGGTATCCTATACATTTTTAGAAATGTGTATTAAGGTTGCATACAATTTGATGAAAAGTTCTGTATAACAAAGGCTTTCAGTCCCTAGTTTAACGCTAGCAAGTTTAACAAACAAGCCACAGTGTACAGCTTATTGTGTAAATTAATGAGAAGTACTTGCTTGTAAATATCATTTGTCTGTTTCTCTTCAGGGGTTTTGCAAAATTAAGAATAGTGGACATTGTATCAGCCAGCCAGCCACACCTTTTAGCATGAGAGTTGGGAAGGTGACTATATGCGGTTGAGGGTAACTGCAACATTGTATTATCACATCTTTAATTAACAAAGACATAAGAACAATTTTTTGCCTAATATAAAAGAAGGTTTTTTATTTCCCCCACAGGGTTAGGGGAATCTATGAGAGTGACCACACACACACACACCACTTACTGTGTGGTAGCCTAATAACACTACACTGTAGCGTGCCACTTGAAAACCATGCTAATAACCTACTGCACAGTGTTATTAGGCTACTGCGTAGTAAGCGTCACAAAAAAACATGCACCGGCCCTACTGTGCAGTAAATGTAGTTACTGTACATTCAGTTAGTACTTCATTAAGGAGGTACTAAACTAAATGTGCAGTAACTACGGCACATTAATGAATGTGTAGACGTGCCCACATGTGCAAAAATTGCTCCCAGTCAGCTCAGGCAGCAGGGCGTTGGAAAATGGTCCCTGGCCCTGGGCAGCTGATCTCTTCCCAGTCCTGCACCTTGATCTCTAACACAGTTGAAATACTAATGTGGACTGAAGATTATTTTGGACTGTTTTGTTGGTCTCAGAAACCTGTAACTGCTCCTTGACTGCCTTTGTTGGCCTATACCTCAACAAAGGGCTAAATAACCCGTCCATTATGGCACCAGTTAGAAAAGGAAACTGAGGCACAGCCATGTGACTTAGCATTGAAGAGATAAGAGATCATAGAATCATAGAAAATTAAGGTTGGAAGGGACTTCAGGAGATCATCCCCTGGTCAAAGCAGGACCATCCCCAACTATATCATTTAACCCAAAGCTTTGTCTAGCTGGGTTTAAAAAATCTCCCAGGATGGAGATTCTACCTGTTCAAATTCTTTACTGCCCTACTAATGAGAGAGTTTTTCCTAATATCTAACCTAAACTTCCTCCGCTGAAACTTGAGACGATTGCTCGTTGTCATCTGCCCCCACTGAGAACAGTCTAGCTCCATCCTGTTTGGATCCCCCTGCAGGTAGTTGAAGGTTCCTATTACATCCTCCCTCAGTCTTCTCTTCCCTAGACTAAATAAGCCCAGTTCCCTCAGCCTGTCCTTATAAGTCATAGATCGGTGTATAGTGAGGAACCCTTGGTGACTGAAGGATAGAAGTACTGAAAGTCTCTGCTTATGCTACTTCCTTGTTTTAAAACTTTCAACATGTTTTGCCTTAACATGGAAGATACTGAAGAGTTGCTTGTAGTTATAACTTTCGCTGTCTTGTTTGTGGGTTTTTTCCCCCATTGTAGAAGTTCTATAGGAGCAAGTGCTCAGGCAAGTAAAGCGAACAGGATTCATCGTGCAGCTCCATGTGAGGCAGCACAAACTGGATATTGCCCATGGCACTGGGCAAGGGTTGAGCTTTGATCACCTGATCTTTTGACTTCTCAGTCTCTTACAATGCCTCGTTTTTATTACCTGCAAACAGGAGCTCTGAAGAGTACACATCTTTTCAGAATTCTCTGTGGTAAAGAATGACATCAAGAAATCTATTAGCTTTTCTGCAATGTATTTATCACTCTTTATTGCTGCCTTTTTTCCTCTGTAGTCTACAAGGTCCATCAATCTCTCAGACTTCCTACTGCTGATAAATAATTTCTTATGTATTTTTCTGTCATTGGCTTTTCATCCTTTACATTTCTCTTTAGTCCTCCTAATTTCCATCTTACATTTTACCTGTCCTCTTTTCAGTCAGATTCATTTGTACTGGGTTTGCAGTTTTTGAAGTGTGCATACTAGGCTTGAATAGCCTTTTGAGCCCTGTTTTTTTAACCATACCATCTTTTGTTCTTCTCTTTGTGCTTCAGTTTTTATTTAAGGACGTATATCTCTTCTATGATTTCAGGATGGTGTATTTAAGTAGCTTAATCCCCAATCAAAGGATTTCAGTTTTCCTAGTTTTGACTTTCTAATCTTTTTGATTGGCTTACTCATTTAAAGTTTAGTACAACTGTGCTAGTTTTCAGTATGATTCTTCCCTTGAGCCTAATGAATTTAATTATTGTGGCCACTCTTATTTAGTAGGTCATCAATAAGTGCTTGTGTTATTTAGAATTATGGTGATGATAATCTGTTCCCTTGTGTATTTTGGTGAAATAGCTGTTCTGAGATGCAACTACTTACAGTGATGAGACATTGCTTTTCTAAGCTCTATCACAAGGTACCATTTGAACTGTTTTGAAGTGTCCATTATCACTGTTTTATTAGATTTAGTTGTCTTTTTAGTTCTTCAACATAGTGCATTTTATATCTTTTTCCTGCTTTGAAGGTTAGCCATATAACCTTATTAATATATTAACAAAAGGACTTTGGATTTACATTCTTCCTGGCCCTCTCCATTCAGAAATTGTATCTGAGTAGCTATCACAAATGTCTACAATGAGATAATGATCATGACAATCAATGAATAGGCACCAGTCATTCAACTTTCTCTGTAGACATGGTGTTAGTGAGTATTCCTGATGATCTCTAACGCTTTATTCATGTCATTTCAGAAGTGGATGGCTATAGAGACAATAATCTGTGTATTTTACATACCAAGAGGCTTTTATCCCTCTCCTTCTCTAAAGCAGCATCCATTGCTCAGCCAGTATGCTAGGGATCAGAATTTATGTTCATAGACTGTAAGCAAGAGACAGCCCTACAGTCCATAATCAGCTCATTAGCATTCTGGTCATGCCAAATAGTGTGAGTGCAATTTTCAATGGCCTAATGTAACAGGTAATCATAAATTAGTATTTGCTTTAAAACAACACCAGATTACACAGCCTGCATGCTTAAGGAGAATGACTCAGTAAGTAGTACAGCTCTGTAATGAAGTGGGAGCTCATTAAACAGATGCTATCTACTTCAGTGATCTACATAAGCAGCAAACAAACCAAATGGAAATGTTTCAACAGAACACTGCAGTCAACCAGAACAAGTTCAGGTTCATTTGCGGTGGCACCATCTACAGGAATTAGTCACAGTAATAATTAAATAGTCACTTGCTAATTTATCATTTTACATTTGTTATTGCATTTGCATAATGTGTTGTTTTTTCCTGTCTTTGGTTACATTAAAAGGCCCTCATTTGTATATTAAAAAGCCCCAGAAAACAGTGGGTGATTTTAAGATTTATCAAACTGCAAGCGCTCTGTGCTTTGCTAGTGATAACCTTATTGCTTAGCTCCCATTTTTAAAGTGTCTTTTTCTGATTTGTATATCTTTGTATTGCTATGCAGTCAGCAACATCCAGAAAAAACATCCTGTGAAAAGCTGAGAATGTAAATGTTTATTTCTTTTTGGAGCTGGGCTACAGGCATGCAGATAGGAATAATGCCTAAAAAGCCAATGTTTCTGGGATTAGTGCACTGGAAAAGGCATAGGATGCCTTTTTAGTAAGCAGGATAGCCAGAAATAACTAATCCTTTTGAACTGGACTTCATGCATAATTGAAAAAGGTCGGTATTAGTTTTGCAGTACGTTACCTGAAGGAGACTTTAGGTGGTTTTGGAAGGTCTGCAGCCAGTAGGAAATAATAATGCTTTCTAACAATATTATGCAGTGTTTTGTAACACTAATGCAGTACAACATTGCTAACAACTGGAATATATATGTATATATATTCCTGTTTCTACAACAGGATAGATTACCTCTTAGTTATAGATATCTCAAGCTATCCAGAAATGTGTATGTGATGAAACTATTAAAACATGTAAATTGGTCTCTCTCCATGAGTGCATGTATGTTAGTTTTTACATGTGATTACTTTTTTGATAACTGATGATGCACTGAGATATTATTCAGTGACACAATACCTGATAGTCCTTTAGTAGTGTGTTCAGTTTTGCAGTTGTTACTGCTGTCAGGCTCTGTAACATATACATTTCTTTTTGTTTCTATTTCTCTCTCTCTCTAACTTAATTTTGATCCTGTAATACTCCAGTTTCATTGTTATTCCTTAAAAAGTATTTCTTTCTGTCCTTTCCAAAGCTTTAATAACATGGACACTTAACCCCCCCCCCTCCCCCCCACATTTATTTATAACTTTGGTGGCTTTTTTCCTGAATGCTAAGTAGTTGTACATGAAAATCTTAGATCATTATGTATGAGTGACTGATCTGCCTTGTCTTGTCTTTGATGACACAATAGGAAATATTCAGAGATCATTAGTGGCCAACTAAGAATAAAAAACTATTTTTAGGAAAAACTAATTTTACCTTAAACCTATTGGCAAAGATCAGGCTGAAGTTTTTCTAGGAATCAAATAATAAATACATAATAAATAAAGTATAAAAATCATATGTCTCTACAAATAAAAAAAGTACCTTAATTTTGTGAATGTTGCTAGTGAATGAGTGAAATGAATGAGTGAGAAATCAGCATGGCAAAGGCAAAACTGAATTTAATACAAGCCCTTTTATCAGATTAAAAGACACAAAGTTTAATTGTGTGGCATTTTCAGTTGCAAGGTAAGAGGAAACAATCAATGATACTTCATTAAACACAACTAAAAGTAATTCTGAACAGGATGATGACCATATTAGTGTTAATGTTGTTGACTGAACACTACTGCTCAATCAATATGAGAGATGCAGACTAGTCATATTTAACTAATCAAGTACATATTGTATAAAAAGCAAACTCCTTTGTAATATATTCAGTTTGAAGTAGTCCTAAGACACCCTATCTATGTTGCCATAGCACATACTTGTTCAGGGTATGAGCTAAAACTTTTAAAATATTCTTTGCTCTTTATTGTTTCTTCAGTATTTTTAGTGCTGTTGTAGAGACTCCCCCTGGGTACTAGCTCAGGGACTGGCAGGGAGCACTGGCCTTGGAGAAAACTGTCTCCTGGTTAGGGCTGGGACTTTGCTTCCTGACTCTGGGGAGGGCACAATGCCCCCTGCCCCAGCAGCAGGGAGCTCCCAGCCCCCTATCCCAATCTGCCGGTGGGGCAGCTAGCAGTAAGCCCCTGCCTGAGCAGGTTTCCCTGCTCAGCCAGGGGCTTGCTACTAGCTGCCCCACCAGCAGATGGGACAGGGGGCTGGGACCTGCCCCAACCCTGCAGCTCTTTCCAAACCCTGCCCCTCGATCACCTGATTGCGGTATAGGTCTGGGACATGCCCCTGACCAGGACAGTTCCAAGCTCTCCACTCCATGATCTTAGGGCAGGGGCTGGAGAGGCTGTTCCCTGCTCAGCTCTGCAAGTGTGGTGCTGGGTGGGGAACAGGCTGGGGAGCCTGTTTTCCACTCAGGTCCTTGATCACAGAGCTGGATGGGGAAAAAGCTCTCCAGCCCCCACCAGCAGGGAGCTCCCAGCACCAGCTCTGTGACCATGGGGTTAATGCTGGGAGATCTTTCTCTCCCAGCCCGAGCTCCATGGTCATGGGGCTCAGGCTGGGAGGTCCTTATCTTCCAGTGCTGGCTCTGGGATTGCAGGGCCAGTGCTGGAAGATCCTTTTCTCCCAGTGCGAGCACCACACTCACAGGGCCAGCGCTGGGAGATTCTTATCTCGCAGAACTGGGAGCAGGTGGTTCCACCTCTAAAGCACTCATTCTGCCCCCAGCCACCTGGTTCAATATCTACATGTGCACGGCTGAGCATGAAAAAACTCCACAGCAGGGTAGTACTTGTATTTACTACAGAGTTTATTAGTTTATTTTTGTGTATCCTAATCGGGGCACATGTATAGATGCTGAGATGTTTACTGCACGGTTACTTAGTCAACTGCAGTCTTGTGTAGACACGACTAGAGTCTGCTTATTGTCTGATCTCCGAGAGTTGTGGTCAAATTTTATTTTCACTTTTACCTGTAATGGGCGGCAATTACGCTTTCTGTATTTCTCATATATAATTCACACTAGAATTTCCAATAGCTGTTTTTTGGGGAAAAATGTGTGTTGTATTTTTGTGGGCTTTAAGCTAGGCTTGTTGGGGGAAGGGGAAGATGAAGGTGGAGAAGCCTTGGACTGCCAAACCAAGCAACACCCACAAGTACAGCCCAGCCTAGACCAATGAGCAGAACATATACCCAGGTAAGCAACAGGGGCCAGGGCAATGCTGAGAGTAGGGGGCCAGTGCACACATCCTCAGGAGGCCTCAAATACCTCCACACAAATGCTCGTAGTATGGGAAACAAGCAAGAGGAACTTACCCTCCTGCTAGCTAACACCAACCCAGACATAGTGGGGTTCACTGAAATGTGGTGGGACCCAGCGCATGACTGGGCGGTGAATATCAAGGGCAATAGGCTGTACAGGAGGGATAGGACAGGGAGGAAAGGTAGGGGCATGGCTCTCTACACTAAGGAGGAATACACATCCTCATCAGTTAGCAATGAGTCAGAGGAGGGGCACTCTGAAGTGCTCTGGGTTAGAATACAAGGCAGTCAAGGGGGAAGAGACTTAATGGTGGGAGTCTACGACAGACCATTCAACCAAGGAGAAGAGCTAGACCAGAAAATCTTAAGTCAGCTCACAGAGGCAGTTAGGTCAAAGAATGTGGTCATCATGGGTGACCTGAACTTTCCAGACATCTGCTGGGAAGAACAGTCAGCCAGGTCTGACCGCTCACGTTGTTTCCTAGCCAGAATGCAGGACCTCCATCTAACCCAGGAGGTGCACAGCCCCACAAGGGGAGACGCCTTGTTGGACCTGGTGCTGGCCACTGGCGACAACCTGGTGAGGGGGCTGTGGGTGCTCAACTACCTGGGTGACAGCGATCATCGCCTGCTGGAATTCACCATCCAGTGCAAGGTGGCAAAGGCCTACAGCAAGACAGCAGCCCTAGATTTCAGGAGGGCGGATTTCAGTGAACTAAGGGGAATAGTCGGGAAAGCACTGAGGTCCTGGAGGGGAGGGAAGTCAGGTGTCCAAGAAGAGTGGTCACTCCTAAAGGAGATGATCCTCCAAGCCCAAAGGGAGGTAATCCCAACACAGATCAAAGGGGGAAGGAGGGCGCAAAAGCCCCCATGGCTCACCAAAAGCATCTGGGAATGTCTCCTAGCTAAAAGGGAGGCGCACACTCAATGGAAGGGAGGGGCCATCACCAGGGAGGATTATACTGTGGTTGCTCGGGGATGCAGAGGAGGAAGTCAGGAAGGCCAAGGTGGAGATGGAACTTGGACTAGCTTCCCAGATCAAGGACAACCGGAAGTCCTTTTTTAAATACATAGGGGGCAAAAAGAAGATTCCAGGTAACGTGGGGCCCCTGCAAGACATGCTAGGAAATCTGGTCGTCACACCAGATGACAAAGCTAACCTATTTAATGACTTCTTTGCCTCCATTTTCCTGAGCAGGGACCAGAACAACCACCCCCGCTCTGGGCCCCCCTTAAACCCCAGGGGAGGCGCACCTAGGCCAAGGGTTAGTGAGGACCTAGTTAGGGAACTTCTGGAGGGACTGGATGTATTCAAATCAGCTGGTCCGGACAATTTCCACCCCAGAGTGCTGAGGGAATTAGCTGAGGTCTTTGTGGGACCCCTGGCATGACTTTACGAGCACTCGTGATGCTCTGGTGTGGTGCCAGAGGACTGGAAGAGGGTCAATGTGATTCCATCTTCTAAAACAGGAGGAAGGAGGACCCTGGAAACTATAGGCAAGTTAGTCTTACCTCAATCCTGGGTGAGCTTTTTGAGAGAATTATCCTCGCACATGTCCATGAGGGGCCAGCGGGGGAGGTTATGCTTTAGGGGCAACCAACACGGGTTCATTAGAGGCAGGTCTTGTCAAACCAACCTGGTGGCCTTCTATGACCAGGTCACCAAATCCTTAGATGCAGGGGTAGTAGTGGATATAGTCTTCCTGGACTTTTGGAAGGTCTTTGACACTTTTTCACTCCATTCTCATTAAAAAACTGGGGGACTGTGGTATTGACACCTACACAGTCAAATGGGTCTCCAACTGGCTGGAGGGCCACACCCAGAGAGTGGTGG
>NW_017728950.1:13965434-14071512 GCF_001723895.1 Crocodylus porosus | reverse complement strand
CCGAGCACCACCAGGAGTGAAAAGAAATAACAGTCACAGGCTGGCAGAGGGTAGATTTAGGCTAGATTTAGATTTAGGCTAGACTTCACTGTCAGGGCAGCTAGGATCTGGAAACAACTTCCAAGAAAAGTGGTGCAGGCTCCTACCCTGGGGGTCTTTAAGACAAGGCTAGATGAACACCTTGCTGGGGTCACTTGATCCCAGTACTCTTTCCTGCCATGGCAGGGGATCAGACTTGATGATCTTCTCAGGTCCCTTCTGATCCTACTAACTATGAAACTATGAATATGTGTTTACACAATTAAACCTTGTATCATAATCTGAATACACAAGGTGGAGATGGAATTAGGGCAACTTTAATTGTGATATTCCCTAATTTTGAGTGCTCACTTCATACCTTAACATTTGGTAATGTCCATGGGGTTTTTTTTTCCCCGAGTATTGTTTTATTATTTTGGGCAGTTAAAGGAGAAATTTATTTTAGAAAGTATAATTTATTCTGACACATTAGCTAAAATAAACACAAAACCACAGATATCTTGGAATGTATCTTTAAAACCTAAAAATAAGGTATTAAGGTTATTGTCTTACCTTGTCCCTTATGTTCTAACACAAATCATGTGTATAGTACAAGTTAGTTTCTGCAGCAATGTCTACTAGCAATGTAGCTAGCTACCTCCTCATTGCTGAGATGTATTTAGAAGTTAATAATGCACAAATCTAGGAATAGTGAGAAAATGTTAATTAGAGCTAGACATAGTTGTGCATATTTTCAGTATGCTTATACCTAGTTTGTATAAGCGTACTGAAAATATGCACAACTTGAAAATGTCTCTTGATAATTGATTTGTAAATTGTTATATTTCTGTACTGTTTTTTATTTAATAGCTGCACGAAAATTAGCATTATTCCTTTGTAGGGTCAATAAACAAAGATTTTTAGATCATCAAACCTAAATTTTTATGGAAAATGTTCACATGAAAACAAATTTGGAGTTTCTAAAAAGCTTCCATATTTCAGAATTAGAAATATACTCTTATGACCAAAGCTTTTGTCTAATGTTCCTATCAACAAATTAAGGAAGGCAAAATAAAACTTAGTTGAAGCAGGCTCTGAGCTCACACCCTTTCACCATGCTCAGGCTCTCTACAACATGCTGCTGGTTTTCTTGAGATGATGCAAATAAGTACAAACTGTTTTTGTTTGAACTGCTTTTCTTCATGTGATTGGTTAGTGCAAAACAACAACACAAATTTAATAGTTTCATAGGCTCCATTTTATGATGAAGTTATGCTTCTGTCATCAGTAAAATCACAGCTGGGAGCTACAATTGTAGTAATATCTTAGGAAGTTGGAGTTTATAACTGTTTGCCATAAAGTTATTTATTTGCAGGCTGTGATTTATGGAAGAACTGATATTACTTCTGTTCTCCTATTTACTCTTCATATTCTTCCCACTATGCTAGTTTTCAAATTTTTTAGTCACTGGGTACATTTACACGTGCAATTACCATGGCTGAATAAACTCTAGCACAACTGCAGAGGACTTTATTGCTCCTGGGCTCAGCATTTACACATACACCTGGGGCCACAGTACATTGAACTGGAACAGTGCAGCCCTGGCTGGCAGGGGACCCAGAGGATCAGCCTGTCAGGCTGGAGCTGCTCTGCCCTGGCTCAATGTGGTATGGAGAGGCTGGCTAGGCCATGAGGGTGCTACAGTGGGGCAGGCATGCGGGTGCTGCTAGCTAGCAGGCAGCCCCTACACTGTAGCACCTTCTTGCTCCAGCCAGCTCTGGTTTCACAATTTCATAGTTGGTAGGGTCGGAAGAGACCTGAGCTGATCATCAAGTCCAACCCCCTGCCATGGCAGGAAAGAGTACTGGGGTCAAATGACCCCAGCAAGGTGTTCATCTAACCTCCTCTTAAAGACCCCCAGGGTAGGAGCCAGCACCACTTTTCTTGGAAGTTGTTTCCAGATCCTAGCTGCCCTGATAGTGAAGTAGTGTCTCCTGAAGTCTAGCCTAATCTACCCTCTGTCAGCTTGTGACCGTTATTTCTTGTCATTCCTGGTAGTGCTCAGAGGAACAGGGACTCCCCCAATGCCTGCTGGCCCCCCCGACTAGTTTGTAAATGGCCAGTAGATCCCCCATCAGCCTTCTCTTGTGAAGGCTGAACAGGTTCAGGTCCCTGAGCTTCTCCTCATAGGGCCTGCCTTGCTGCTCCCTCATCATGTAAGTGGTCCTCCGTTGGACCCTCTCCATGTTGTCCACATCCCTCTTGAAGTGTGGTGCCCAGAACTGGATGCAGAACTCCAACTGTGGCCTGACCGCTTCCCCACACTGTCAGCCCATGTTCATTATTGATGCCAAAATGAATATGGGCTGACAGTGTGGGGAAGCGGTCAGGAAGACCAACAGTACTTTGTTATGCATCCGCAGATGCATCTCAAGCAGGTCCGAGGATGTGATCCTCCCCCTCTATGTGATACTGGTCAGGCCACAGTTGGAGTTCTGCATCCAGTTCTGGAATCTTTTGTGCCTCTTTTGTGCCTCTGCACTGATGAGAAGGGAGTTCCCCAGCCTGTAGGTATGCTGCTGGTTCTCCCCCCCCCAGATGCAGTACCTAGCACTTGTCAGTGTTGAAACCCATCCTGTTCTCATCCGCCCATCCCTGTAACCTGTCTAGGTCTGATTGCAGCCTATTCCTCCCTTCTAGTGTGCCCACTCCTCCCCACATCTGGTCACTGTCTACATGTGGGTTGTCACATACTAAATAACTCTGCCTTAGGATAGTACTTGTCAGGCAGTACTAATGTATAGTAGAATTAGTTTACTCTGGTCTAATAACACCATGCATGTAGATGGTGAAACTTTACTGTGGAGCTAATTAATTAACTCCACAGTAAAGCACACATCTTGATGCCCCCACTGAAAGCTCTCGTTTGGAATGTACCATCAAATGTGTTTGCTCCCAGTACACCACACACAAAACTGAAAGCTCTCTTTGCACTGTATCTGTGTCCCAGCCATGGGAATTTCTAAAATACATGCATCTGGAAGTTTCACTGATAGGCTGCAGTATCAATTGTGGCTTGATCAAGTGAAATGTAATTTATTTCAAATCTTTGGTCTAGCTTTATTAGTGGAAGAGTAGAAAGTGTGAGATAATTATCACATAACTTTTCGTGATGCTGATCATCAACTAACTTTATTACTATCTACATATCTGTGGTGGAGCACCTTTTGGGGTGCTTGCCACTTCAGGGCTCTCACTGGCTCCAAGGGGAGCCTGCTTTGGAGCAGCAGCTGGGGAAACCTTCCCCTGGTACCATTTAAAGGAGGAAGATGTGTGGCAGGACACTGTGGGTGCCAGCCACTTGAAGACCAGAGCCAAGCAGCCAGCAGGTGCTTGATTGAGGCAGCCATTTTAGATCCCTATCTGCCTATATAAACAGCTCAGTTCCCTGCTGGCTGGCCAGGCACCATACCAACTTGGAGATAAGAGAGGAGCTGTAGGGGATGGTTAGGAGGCTCCTGGTCCTGAGCATGACCTATAACTGCACCCTGCCGGGAGTGGGTGGCCTGGTGGGGCTCTCAGTGGCATGGGAGCGCCCAGGAAATGCCAGGCCAGTTACCACCCCAGTGAAAGGTAGGTAGGGGCACCTTAACCCTAGTCCTCAGTTTCGTGTGGGTTTGTTACACTGGAGGCAGTTGGGGCCAGGTATAGCTGTGGCCACCTGAGCCCTATGGGGGTGCAAGATCCCGAGAGGGAAAGTTGGGGCTAGACACAGCTACAGCCACCTGAGCCCACCAGGGAGAGAAGCCCCATAGCCCCAAGTGAGGGGGAGAAGAAATGAGTGAAAGGGGCAGTGTGGAGCCCAGATTGAGGGGATAAGAACACTCTGGTGAGGGGTGGCCCCAGAAAGGGGCAAAGGAGAAGAGCCCCGGGGAGAGGGGAAGGGAACCAGAGGGCTGAGTGCCCAGTATGTTTATATATAGAGAGAGTTGCCTGCAGAAGGGGCCAGACTAAGCTTAGGCCCAGTCTGGGAATTGGCTGGCCACTACCCTGGTGAAGTTGCGGGAGAGGCCCAAAAGACAAGGGATGGACTAGCTAAGCCTATGGCCTAAGGGGCCTGCTCCAAGAGGGAGCAAGGCAGAATAAGTTGTCGAAGGATGACAGAGACCCTGTGAGAGAGGGTGGAGTGTGTGAGGCCTGAGTGAGAGGTGGATGGTATAAGTGCGTGTGAGACTGAGGCCTGACTGCATGCCTAAGCTTGCTCTGGCTGTAGGCCATGAGCATATTATCATCTGGATGCCATATGCAAGGCATGGGCTGTGGTGTAGGGAAGGTTTGAAGCCACAGATAGCACCCCCTGTCGTTGGGGCAGTAAATGGGCAGCCTCCTGCCAAATTAAGATCAATTAATTAATAACAAGGCATGGCAGATGGTTCAGGTGGGGGTGTGCCCAAAGGCAAGTGGGGTAATTAGTACTGTGGCTAGTTGGGGAGTTCCACTTCGCTACAATATCCTATCATATTAAAGTCTTTCTTAGACTTTTTCAAATAACAGTCCACCTTTAAGACAAGATTTTGAAACCTCATTTTCCCACCATTATTTGACCTTTGTTACATGTTGGGGTGGTGGAAATAGTAGGGAGATTAAATGGAATTAATACAATGAGTGTGCAGTGAGCATTTCTGCAGGGTTACATCCTTCATCTTTTGTAGCTTTGCTGTTTACTACTTCTTCCTGGGCAAAGGCCTTGCATTTATTACTACCAATTTTCTTCTTGTTACTAGGCCATCCAAGCTCTGTTCTCTTTTATAGTTTGGCTGTGTCCTTCTGTTTGTTGCTACACATCTTGTCAAGATGATGTATGCAAATTCAATTAAGGTTTTCATTTATACTGATGAAAGACTTGACAAATAAATTATCCATATTGTGGCAGTGTTATAATGTTGTCCTAACCATGAAGGTCCATCGAATATACAAGAAGCAAGATTTTTCCCAATAGAACAACTTGCTTCTGGAAGAGACATGCATGCAGCAGCTGTACAAGTGAAAATTACTCTCTCATGTCTGACTGATATTGTTCGGCTTGGGATTAAGTTCCTATTAAAGGGTCACACTCTTGTTTGATGGTCACATACCTTTCAATAGGATATTATATACCACATTTACTCACATATCACACAGCCTCTTTTTCCAAAAGTTATTCTTTTGGAGATGCACATCTGATTTTGTGCCAGCATGGGAACATGGAGATGCTTCTGGGGACTGTGCTTCTTTCCTGGCTGGTATGTAGCAGTGGTGGAGTTCACTCCTCAGTTTCAGAGCTAGAGTTCTAGGTGCTGCCAGATTGGCAGTAGCTTTTGGCTGAGCAATGGCTGAGAGAGGTTTAAAACTCTAGCTTTTGGCTGAGTGTCCAGGGCAAGGTGAGTGACACTAAAGAGTAGACTCTGTCCCTGCTTTTTGTAGTCAGCATTTGGTTATGACCCTAGAGAAATGTTTTTGTTTATTAATTCTGCCTTTTCAAAACCGCCACACGTCTTATTTATGGTATATTCCATTCATCATTGAACATCCACCTCTCCAAAAGAACAGAAGGCTTCCTTTGTCTCAGGTTGATTTTGAGAGGTTTTTTTTGTGTTGCACCTACCCACGGCAGCTGATTAACCTGATCTCCCATCTTGTATTTTGTGCCAGATACAGCTAATTGATTTATTCTTTTAAGCCTTTACACTATTCTTGGAGAGCTAGGCAGAAGCATAACCACCCACATTTTTTAATCAAGTCATTTCACCCAGGAAGTGTCTTCCACCTCCAGTTCTTCAACTTCTGGGTATTTAATATTCTGCATCTGATTCATTAGAGAATGCCTTAGGTGTCTGCTCTAGTTCCTGAGAATGGGGGACTTAACATTTATTATTATACTGCTTTATCCCTTCTTAGCTCATGTCCTCTACATTCAGCAGCAGACTAATATCTGACTAGACAATATCGGAACAGGACAGTACCTGGCCAAGACCATATAACTGGCTGCATGCTGTTGTTGTCCCTGCTGTGTGACAATTGAGTAATTTGGGACACCAACTTTAGCAGACAGCCAGCTTTCAAAATTCAGCACCCATACAATTTCAGATGCCCAGCAGTAACTCTAACTCTTAGGAATACTCAGAATCTTTTATGATAGGAATTGGAATAAGCAAGTAGTGCTTTGAGATAATCAAGAAGCCAACAATGAAAATGAGCATCCATACAGACAAGGATTTCTTAAGGTGATATCTTTTTCTAGACAAGCTTTTGAATGCAAGAATCACCTATGTGATCAGAGACAACTAAGCTGTGCCTGGCTCCCTGTGATCAGAGACCTGAAGAATGTCTTGCATTTGAAAGCTTGTCCAACTTCATCTGAACTACATAGTTGGGCTCGTAAAGTATATTGCCCAAAGAAGTCCTCGTATCTCGCATAATTTCTGGACTATCTTTGCCAGAACATCACTCTTAGAGTATATAACAGGGAACCCCTACCCTTTTCTAGGAAAGCCTGAGGGGGTAGGAAACCTGGGACCAGGAAGGGTAGCAAGGAGTGGCAGCCCATGTGGACTGAGCTAAGGACTAAAAAGACCAGGTAGCTAATAAGGCAATTGGTCCCTGGGCACAGAAGCTGTGGTTACATGGCTAGAAGGAGGCTGGGCTTGGGGATATAAGCCCAGTCTCTGACCATGCAAGGGGTGGCCCCTGCATGTAGATGCTGGAGATGGACAGGCAGTCACCCAAGCCGCCCAGAGGATGGGGTGAGATGGCTAATATGGAGGTAGGGCCTGCAGACAAAATTTATCCTGAGGGAAGGAGACTATTTGTTTTGTGAAGCAGCTGGTTTGTGTTTTTGTTCTGTTCTGAACTTGAGATGGGAAGACCAGATTGTGGCTACAGGGGTGGAGATGGCCATGAGTTTCTGGTTGTAACTCCTCTGCTGTAGGTGTCAAATGCTAGCCAAAGCTGGAGAGGCTGAGACTGGTGGGGTGAAACTGGAACCCTAGGAGGGGCTGCTGCCAAGGTAGGGCCAGTTTGTGGAAACTGAGGTCTTAAACACTGGACCAAGGCTGAGGGTGTGGCCAGAGAAAAAGGGGGCCCAGGCTGCTGACAGCCTCAGGCCCAACAGGTGCTCACAACTCTTCAGGAGCACTCCCTTAAAGGGGAAGTACTTGTGGGAGAACACTGGGCCCAGGTGGAGGGCTGACCTAGCTGGGCAGGCAAGAAGACCAGTGAGGTGACCACCAGCCCCAGGTGCCACATCTTCCAACAACAGGCAAGATAACATTAAAGTTGTGGTAAGCAAAAGACTGGAGGTGAGGTGGGGCTGGTTGAGAACTGGCAGGTGGGTCAGACCACAGGAATATGGACCAGGAGCTGGGGTGGCAGACCCCTCCCTCCCAAAGCAAACTCCACACTACCATCCATCCCAGATCATTTCACTTATCCTTTAATTGTAAACAAAAAAAAAATGGAAATGTGATTGGGAATACATAGTGTAGAAAAAGGTGGAGATAAGAAATCATTGTGCTCTTTACAAATTAGATTTAGTTCTTCAAAACTTCTGGAATGAAACTGAAACCTTCATTTGTGTGACTGTGTCAGCCATGCAGTCGTTAGTTTTTTAAACATAATGTAACAAAGAAACCATAAAATCTAACTGTAGGGAATACAAGAAAGTGCAGCTTAATGTAGCAATGAAACTAAAAGCTCTAACTGTAAGAAATACAAGAAAGTGCAAGGAATATAAGGCATAAAAGGACTAATAAATAACCTGAACTGAGATTCAAACTACAATGTAAGCATGACAAAGGTTAAAAGTGAATGCAGGCTGGGCTGAGAAATCTTTTTGCTAGGGGGTTTGTCATGCAGAGCATAGAAGGCAAATTGGACTCTGCTGAAATAGTGAGCAAATAGTCATTAGGAAATGGGCTAAAATGGAGTAAGGAGGATGAAGGAAATGACACATTAAGAGCTGAGTGCGGAAGATGTAAAATTTTCTTATCAAACAAACAGCCCTAGGTAGTTAATTACCTGAAGAATACAACACTGAACTGGGGATAAATGACAGAAAAATGAAAAAGGTACTAGGAGACCATGTGGAAGAAGAGGCAGGAAAGATACTTTGAGTAGATGTGATATCTTTTATTAGACCAATTGAGTAGTTAGAAAAAAGTTCTTAGCAAGCTTTTGGGTGCAGTCACCCTTCTTTAGGCATAGGGAGTCTCCAAGACTCCAAGGAAAGAGAAAAGCTAAAAGTGTGGCAGGATGTCAGTGAAAATCTAATTTCTACGTATTTACAAAGACAAAAGGTGAAGCAGGTAGGGAACAAGGAAGATGCAGGGGAGGCCTACAGGAGATACAGCAGTGATAGAAAAGGTAGAAAAGAGGATGTCTGTGGAAAAAAAGAAAATAGTAGGAGATCAGGAAAACAGGAGTGAGAGAAGCTAAAAGTGTGACAGGATATAAGTGAAAATAAAAATCAGTAGAAATTAGAAAAACAAAAGGTAAAGCAGGGAAGGAAGGGGGAAGAAAGTAGGGGAAACAAAGTCAAAGGGAAACACTACAGTGGTAATAATACAAGGTAAAAAAGAGGCTAACAATGAAAAAGGAAATAGTTGGAAATCAGGGAGATAAAGGGCAGAAAAATAGAAGAGGTAGGGGAGAAAAGGTGAGGGGAAAGAAGAATGTAAGAGGTCAGGTCAGGCAGGTACCTGGTGAATCAGATGTCAGACAGGTTGTAATATGTCATGAATATGATGTCTATATTGAGTCCATGATTTTTTGTATCCAGTAGAATGATGAAGTGAAGTTCATAGGCTCATCTATGAAAAGTGTTTTGTAAATTCCCTTCGAGGATTAGAACTGAGAGATCAGAGAGGGAGTGATTATCTTGTGTGAAGTGTACCCTGACACAAGTAGTTGGGTATTCTTGTGGAAGAAGAGAAGTTGGTTTTATTCTGTGTTAAAAAATAATACTCTGATTTAAAAAAAAAAAAAATTGAAGAAGCTTACTTTTAAATGCTAAGGTCAGTCAGCTCAAAACCAAGCAGGAAGCTGAAATTCTTCTCTGCTGGTACTCTGAAGGTAGAGCTCATGTGATCAGCTGCTAGGAAACAGCCTGCTTCCTTCTCTACTTAAATGTTAAGGATGTTGGGGAGGGCAGCTTTCCTTAGGCTTCTGCTTCTCTGTAGTCGCTTTGTCTATAGTTATCTGTGCTCCAGGATTAAGCTTCCAAAATACAGGTTTCCTGGTGGATACAATGAGTGTTTAGCTGAACAAAGTCTGAAGCTACAAACAGATGTCATATGTTCCTGGAGAAACCATATTATCCCTGGATAAAGTGAAATAGTTTAGATGTCTATATCTGTTGCCCCAAGACAAACCCTAGAAAGGTTCACAGGATAGGAAGTGCTAACAGTTAATCCTGGGACACTGCAAAATGTGTCTGAATGGCTGTCTTAGGATTGCTTTTTTGAAACAATGGCAGAAAAGCAGCACTGCATTCAGCTTCTCACTAACTTCTAACTGGAAGGGCTTTATGTGTACATGCCAATCCTGGGACTTTTCAGTTCCAGGGCAAACACAGGAACAACTTGTCCCAGAAAAAATAAGTGTCTGTTCCTAGTCTGGTTTTCAGTTAGCAAACCAGCATGCAATGTTTAAATTTTCATCCAAAGCATGTCAAGCCCTTAACAAAAGGACAGGTACTGCAGTACTTCAAAAATACCTTGGCAAACTAAAAATATGAGCTATTATCAATTATGTCAACAGTTACTCTGCCACTGATAATATTACTGAGGATGGGCTTTAATCCCATGAGTTTTTCTTTATTTTTGTGTGGCAGTGGATATGGACATACTTTTCAAAGGGCAGAAGAGTTAAAGAAAATTTGTTATTTATAGGAAGTTGGGAGTAGCTAGCCATTTCTCTTAGTGGTAACCAGCAACTGGAAAAACTGAATATGCACTGAAGCATAATGAACTGAATGTCAGGAGGTGAGAAAATGAAGTCATTGCAAAAGAAAGAGGTCTTCTTCCTGCACCTAAGAAAGCAGAAGTAAAATTAAATTTCAGACAGGCAAAAAGAGTCTAAGGAGATGAAGTGATGCAGGTATTTGACTATGGAAACTAGTGTAAGTGGAAGAGACAAAACATGGAAGATCAGCCTGAGAGTATAATAGCATAATGTAGTTTAGATGGTAAACCATCTAATAATTTGATGGTCTGATAATTATGCTTATGACAGTTAAAATCAGGGGTAAGAATATGGTAGTTGATTTATATTTCCAAACATAAAAGATAGTGTCAGAATAGGTAGCTGTGGTGATTCAGGAATTATGTGAGAGGCAAGGATTTTTTGGGGGTGATATCTTTTATTGGACCAACTGCAGGGTTGGAATAAAGTTAGATAATCTTTCAAATGGAAGACATCTTCACCTCATGAAGAAAGTCTTGCATTCAAAATCTTGTGTAACCTTATTCCAAACAAATAGAACAAATATATTTAAAACAAATATAAAGTTAGATGAGCTTTCAAATGCAAGACATTCCTCATCAGATCACCTAAGGTCAGAAGTTATGCATAGACCACTTTCAGTCATCAGAAACTGGTTTAAACCTGTAACAGAACAGAAGTTCAATGCACATAAACTAGCTTAAAAATGGCTGAAATTGATTTAAGCCTGGTTGAATGTCGTATCAGATTTAACTGATTTGTGTCAAACAAGTTTATGAAACTTCAGTCCCAGACCCCTTCCTGGTTCAAGTTTAATCGGAGTCCCCCAGCATGCTCTGCAGCCCTGGACTGGGCTGTGCTGTCTGCTCCATCAGGGTTGGGGGGAGGCAGGGACTGTCTCCCAGCTCCTGCAAACCCCAGCTGGGGTCTGAGGCCAGGGAGGGGGGTTAAGCCTCCCTTCCCCCCCCATTAAAGTCCTCTTCCCCCAGAGTACACAGCTGCCCTGCCCTGCTAAACTTACTGAAAGTTACTGCTGGCTGTGAATGTGGACTACAAATCCCAGAGGAACCTGGAAGCAGGAAGAGGATGTGATGGGCAGTCCTGCAGAATCTTTCTGCTATGATTCTGGCCTGCATATCCCAGAGACCTTGGGGCAGCAGGAAGAGCAAGCAGACATACAGCCCATGCTCCCTATTTGCCAGAGAGCTGTGCTCTAGCACCCTCTGGCTTCTGGCCTGAGCCACTGCAGGCATGTATGTCTAGTTGTTTCTCAGTTTAACCTCTGCAGGTTAGACGAAACTGCAAAGACTAAATTGATTCAGTCTTGGGCTTTTTGACTGTCTGTAGTTAGCCCTAATGAAGGATGCCTTGCATTCAAAAGTTTCTCTAATTTTACTCCAACTGTGCAGTTGGTCCAATAAAAGATCACACTCCTGCAAAAATTCTTACCGCTAACATAAAAGAGAAGCCTGTAATGGGTGGGAATTGAAAAGACTGGGCATGTGCAAGGCAAGTCAAGTTGTTTTGACTTGAAGGAAGTTCTGGAAGTCAGCTTTGATTTGAGTTTGAACTGCATTCACAAGGAAGCAATCATTTATAAGCACTCCTCTTGGTGCCTTAAAGCATAATTTCAACCCTGTTCACTTTCTGGATACAAGTGAATTATTTGCTGTTACTGCTGTTCACAGTCTGCTGTGAGTTTGAGCCTGGTTCTTTGGAGTTGATAACACAGACAGTTACCCAGTGCAGCATGCACTGTATTTCACCTGGCAGTTTGGAAGGTTTATCCAGCAAATGCCATTTCCAGCTGATTTCTTAGAGACAGAGAGGTTGCATTTCAGAAGATCTCTTGTTCTGCCTTTTGCCCCTGTGCCAGGCTCTGGCAGTCTCTGGCTAAGCGGATTCAGTGCTTTCTGCCATTAATTGGGAACAATGTTGTTTTACACTTGGCTTCAGACAAGAGAAAGGCTTAAAAGTTATTTTCATAGTGATATACAGTCATTGGAAAGCATGAAATCTTCAAAAGGGGAAGAAGGACAAGAGAAGGAAAGAGGAAGGACAAAACCTGAAGGAAAGCCAAGAGGTAAAGGAACAAAAGATGAACATTTCTTATTTACATATCTATTATATATTTACATACTATTATATTGTACATACAATCATAAGGAGCTGAAATTGCGCACAAGGTAATTTTATTAAAACAGACAGACAAACAAACAAGCTATCCTTTCCCTCCCTGCCAAACTTGACCCTAGGAATTTAGAATGAAATGCAATGTTCAAGTGCTATGGGACTCCATGATTGCACTGTGAGCTCTATGCAGCTCTTCACTTCTGGATAAATATATCCAAAGCAAACATAAAAATCAGCAGCATAAAATAAAGTACTTACTCCAGACTTCACTGCCAACATGAAAGTCCAGCCATTACCAGTTCTTGTAATATTCATGTGTGTGTGTTTTCCACTGGAAAGAAGAAGATGTACAATCAGTGCCTCTACACAGGCTGCAGCTCGTAATTAATATACTTACCAGTCACAGTGTTGTAATTCTTCACCTGGAGAAGAGGTTTTTGAGTTAGCATAGGAACAATAATAGGTGCATAGGACATTTTTATGTGGGACGCAGAAGAGCTTAATTTTGGAAGACAGCAGAAGAGCAAGTACAAATTTCTTGAGCTTTGTCTTTACTACATTGCTGAGCTACAGAGATGAAGAAAATGACAAGAACAAAAACTGCAAGAGCCACATCTAAAAGTGTTACAAATTTGGTGGCTGTCAGCCAGAAAAGTGGAGTGTCCATGGCTGTCACAAGAGTGTGAGGAACAAAGATGACTTTTGGGTTGAAGAGAAATATTATAGGGATGGGAATAAACAGCTTAGAAGGAAACTGAAAATGAAAACATAACCCACACAAACTGTGGACAAAGAAGAGCTGAGTATTCAAAGAAGGTACATTCAGAGTTAAACAGAGCACAACCAGCAGAAAAAACACAAAGGTGGAGTATGTGTAGGGTTCCTTAGCGAACAAACTGTCTTCGTTCTTGGGGACAAATTCAGAGGTAATATGTCAGTTAATATCAGTACGTGCATGTAAGGGAGTCTGAGTATACCTTCTAAGGCAAGAAAGAGTAAGCCAAAGAAAAGAGTATTGTACTTTAACTTCTTTTCTTGCAACCACTTCCATCCGTTATTACCCATCTCTTCAAGGTCCTCAGTATATAAGTTACATTAGCCTCAGATTTACACTTAACTTAGTGGGTGCACAGGTGGTATATAAGTAAAATGAATTGGTGTAAAACTGAGTTGTTGAGGGAAGAAAGGTTTAATTACATGAGTTGAGACTCTCCTCTGAATTACCCCTTAAAGCCTATTTGTATCTGTAGCACTGATTTTTTTTTTCTGCTAGTTTGTTAAACTTAGGGTTCCTGAATATAAAAGAGAAGTCTAAGATGAAGAAATGATGAAGACACTGTTCAGTTTTCTGAGAGAAAGACAGAGTTGTATTTTGAACATAAAGTCACAAATACCAACTAATGGATTCAATTTCAAGTATATATTTTGAAAAGGGTATGAAGATTTAGGAATGACATTTATATTGCAGCCTTCAATGTTCTTAAATCCAACAAAGCCTAGCAATTTAACACAAGGGAACAAAGTTAATACCAGAGATAAATTAGCCTCACCGAGTCAGTATACTGCCTCTTCCAGTCATACATTAAGTCATATTTTGGGTTCATAGGTTTCACAAAGCTGGCTCAAATCTATTCCTTGACATTTTAAAACACAACTTTTGGGGTATGCTAACTGGCCCAGAACCCTCTACAGAGTAGGAGTAGCAAGTGCTGTGCATCACTGTATTTGCCAGCTTTAACAGATTTGCTGACATAGTGGTATCTTTTTGCCACCTTGTAGTGACCTTGGAGTGTTAGACTATATTTTTCCAGTTAAAAAGTGGTCCAAATTCCGTATAATTTCCTATGTATGAGGAAGCCAGTGCTATGAGGAAGGGATAGAAGAAAGACCGTCCAAAGACAGAAAGGGGCCAAGTGAGTCCCATAGTATATGTACTGTGGTGGAGTACTTGACCTTTTTCACTCTTTTCCAGTTATTGTGGCCATTTGGTCGCACTCTCTTTCTTTTACAATTCTGCTCCCTTATTCATTTCTTGACTTATTCCCACCATTAGTTTTTTGCTCTTTTCCTCTCTCTCCCATTTTCAATTTCTCTTAAATAAAATGGGTACTGATCATACATAACTGAACTAAAATTTGAATCCACAATATTGGCCTTTTATGTTAGACATAAATAAGCACATCACTGGAATGGATTTTATTTACCCAAGAGTACTGCTTTTTCAAGATTTTTTTTCAGCCAAGAATGTGGGTGACAAAATTTGATACACAGGAGTATAGCTGTATACCCATGTGTGAATGTGTATTTATCTGTGGACATTTATTTGTATATTTTCCATCTATTCTACTTTGAGGGTAGGGGAATCGCAGCTTTTCATTTGACTTGGTTTAGAAGATACTATCTGATTTATTTTTTTTTATGGTAATGCTATCTTTGGAGGGTTGCCTTTGTATGAAGTAATATACCACCCCAAAAAGCTCATTGTCTAAGCAGATTAGACAGATAAATGACAAACCAATAAGTCAAGGTTAAGACAGTTTACCAAGAAGGATGTGTTCAAACAATGCTACACAAGTCATACCATTCCTGAGAAAACTGAGGTGGTCTTCTGTGGTGTCATCTCTATTGGTAAAATCCTAAGATTTTGTAACTGAAATTCTCAGCTTGGTTAATGGGGGTTTACTATATACTTTCTTTTAAATTCATATTAGAACTTACATTCATTTAAGACAGGGAATTGATTCCTGGATTTTTTTTTTCAATCAAAACAGTCATTGGCTGTTAAAAGAACAATTCTCTGACTTTGGAGAAGGTACAGTCCAAAGCAACTACCCACCATGGGTAATGTCTCAGGTGATGATGGTAGCAGCACTGTACCACAAGAAGGCTGGTCAGTCTTAGAGATGTCATAGACAGAAAAGGAGCGTTGAGCATGGATGAGGTCAGAAGAGAAAAGGAAGTGGTAATTAAGCTTTGGGCTAGCACTCTTGGTGAGATGTTCATGCAAGAGAATATGTAAGCCACCCTTGCAAAGGCCAAAACCTAGCCCTGCAAAGAGTATGAAGAGGACACAACACAACCTTTTGCAGGTCCTTTCCCCAGAGTACAATATGGTTGATGGAAGAAGAGATGCCAGTCAAGAAAAACAAATACTTCTTTTGCCAAATTCCCTCTTTGATCCTCCAGTCCTCTGTTTATTTTTGGCTTTTTGATATTCCTTCTGTCTTGTTTCTTTTTGTTTCTGGTTGTTTCCTATACTACCTCACTTTCCAAAAAACAAACAAAGGGAAGAACATTAATGCATCTCATTCTCCGTGTTCTTTTATTTTCCAGTAGTCATAAGCATTTACATTTCCCTTCACCACCTTTCCCAGACTCTCTGATGCCTTTTCTAAGCTGCCATCATTGGTCATAGAACTTTATCCAGGCCCCCAGGGGAAGTCAAGTGGCAGGGAATTGTACATGCATTCGTTCTCCCAGGGAAAACTCTCCTGGGAGCAACTTCTATTTGACTGGAAGCAGGTTAATTTCCTCCTAGAAGAGCCATTTTTTTTCTAGGAGAAACTGTGTGAATACATGTATGCTTGTGTTTTCTACCTGGAAAACTGCAATTCTCTATAGGCAGTCAATTTCATGAACATAATTGTGCAGAACCCCTGTTGGCTTCATTCACTTTTTTCTATTTTCAGTAATCTACATTACAAGCTGAATCTCTTCACCTACCACACAGTGTTATCCAATACTATATCTGGGTACTTTGTTATGGCATACGACTTCATTTAGTGAATACTGACAACAGTTGACTTCAAAGAATATGCCAGTTAGACAGTATAATCTTCCAGGATTTGTGAGATCTTCTAATAATCATTTACAAAGCAGGAAAGTCTAGTCTTGTGAAAGGAATACATTTTCCATGTACCAAAGCAGCATTTATACAGAAACACCTTGAAGCCCTTTACAAAGAGTATCTTTCAAAAGAGCCCCAGAAGGTGAAATCCTGATATATTAAAAATGAACTATCAATTTAGATACTGTAGATCAGAGCTAGAAATACATTTTTGGGCCAAACAAATGCATTGAATGGAAGAATATAGCTCTTATGACTATTAAAAGAGATTTAGGATTTTTTGGGGGTGGGAGGGGGCGGGATTTATAGCATTCTGCTCTACTGTTAACATTTTGCCCGGCTCATCGTGAAATTCAATAAAAAATTTCTCAAATGTTGTAGGGCAAATAATAGAAAATTGCATGTGATAACATTACACTAAATCAAATCAATCATATCATATTAGTATCCTTTTTGTTCATTTGTTTAAGAATGCTGAAATAGTTGTCATTTTGAGGGAGTTTTGCACTGATTTATGGGAAGGAGGCTTATGTGTGTCAGTAAGCACATCAGCATTAAAAGTGCTTGCGTTTTTAGCCCTATGCAGACTTGCTCCTTAGGATTGGAAGTGAAGGAGCTTGAGGGCAGATCAGAATCAGGGTATAAGTAATAGTCAAATAATTGGGTGACTGTAGAGCAAGAGCCCCAGTAAGGTGGCAGAAAGGAGGAACAGCAAATATGTTCCTTGTTTTGCGAAATGTTGTGCATACCATAACCTCAGAACAATGATCAAGAAGGCTATCTTCCTGTCAGATGGTGAGGAGGGGAATAGGTTGAACATTTGCCAACTAGGCAACAGCCAGCTAATGCGATCTCTTTTGCAGTGAGCACTTGATTACATCTAAAGTCCTGTGGGAAGCTGGTAACTAATAGAAATCACATTTTTTATACCTGTCATAAGTTGCAATTAAATGATATCCTGACATAAAATTTAGATCAGGGGAACCAGTCCATGTATGAGTGATATCTCACACTCAAGTGTGAGTTAGAACAAATTCCAGAACCATTCTAGCTAGAATCATTCACTGAGGCAAGGATTTAGCTCTGATAACTCTCATAGTAGCTGGTGACTTATTTTTTTTTGTAAAGTCTAGATCTCAGAGTTATGTAACTCTCTCAGAATCCCAGTTTTCTTTTAAAAGGGAAGTTTTTATTCTTAATGATTTCAGTGGAAAGCTTAAAATTATGACCCCTATTTGTTAAAAAATTAGAAGACAAATAAAAAGAACTCCACATTTATTAAAGCTCATGATTTTTAATCAATTCTCATGATTTTGCAGCCCTGATTCCGTATTTTTTGAACACTTGGGTTAACTGGGGAGCAGCCGGGCGGCAGGAGGGAAAGAAATGGCTGTGATATCGTTTGACTTTAGCAAGTCTTTTAATATGATCCCCCACAGTATTCTTGCAAGCAAGTTAAGGAAGCATGGGTTGGATGAATGGACAGCAAGGTGGACAAAAACTTGTCTGGATTGTTGGGCTCAGTGGGTAGTGATCAATGGCTCTATCTAGTTGGCAGCCAGAATCAAGTGGAGTGCCCCAGGGGTACTGGTTTTGTTCAGTTTCTTCAGTAAGGATTTGAAAGATGGGATAGAGTGCACTCTCAGCAAGTTCACAGATGACACCAAGCTGGGGAGAGTCATGGATATGCTGAAAGGTAGGGCTAGTATTCAGAGACCTAGAAGGATTGGAGGATTGGACCAAAAGAAATCTCATGAGATTCAACAAGAGAAGGCTGAGAGGGAATCTAGTGGCGGGAATCTAGTGGCCTGTTACAAGCTAGTCAGAGAGGACCAGTAGGCACTGAGGGAGTCCCTGTTCCCCCGAGCACTACCAAGATTGTCTAGAAATAATGGTCACAAGCTGGCAGAGGGTAGATTTAGGCTAGCTATCAGGAGGTGCTACTTCACTGTCAGGGTGGCTAGGATCTGGAACCAACTTCCAAGAGAAGTGGTGCTGGCTCCTACCGTGGGGGTCTTTAAGACAAGGCTTGACAATCACTTTGCTGGGGTCGTTTGACCCCAGTACTCTTTCCTGCCATGGCAGGGGGTTGGACTTAATGATCTGCTCAGGTCCCTTCTGACCCTACTAACTATGAAACTATGAAACAAGGGCAAATGCAAAGTCCTGAACTTAGGACAAAAGAATCCCATGTACTGGTACAAGGTTGGGAATGACTGGCTAAGCAGCAGCTCTGTAGAAAAGGAACTGGGGGTTACAGTGGACAATAAGCTGGATATGAATCAGAAGTGTGCCCTTGTTGCCAAGAAGGTTAACAGCATACTGAGCTGCATTACTTGCCAGCAGATCGAGGGAAGTGATTATTTCCCTCTATTCTGCACCAGTGAGGCCATACCTGGAGTACTGTGTCCAGTTTTGGGCCTCCCACTTCAGAAAGGATGTGAACAGGCTGAAGAGATTCCAGCAGAGGACAATTAAAATTGTTCAGGGGCTGGGGAACATGGCTTCTGAGGAGAGGCTGAGGGAACTGGGCTTATTTAGTCTGCAGAACAGAAGACTGAGGGGGAGGTTTGATAGAAGTCTTTTACTACCTGAAGGGTGGTTCCAAAGAGGATGGAGCTGTACTGTTTTAAGTGGTGGCAGATGACAAAACAAGGAGCAATGGTCTCAAGTTACAGCATGGGAGGTTTTGGTTGGATATTAGGAAAAACTCTCACTAGGAGGGTAGTAAACAGTAGAACAGGTTACCCAGAGAAGTGGTGGAATCTCCTTTCTTGGAGGCTTTTAAGGCCTGGTTCAAAAAAAATCCTGGCTGGGATGATCTAGTTGGGGTTAATCGTGCCTCATCACTGACTATCTCTCCAAATGGTGCTTAAAGTTGAGCATCGCCAAGTCAGTGTTGTCACTCTTCTACTTGGCCAATTGTTGAGTCAAGAGCAGGCTGAATATCAGAGTAGGCAACCACATCCTTTCCCATGAGCATACCCCAGCCTACCTAGGAGTCACATTAGACCACTCTCTGGCCTACAAATATCACATTCAGAAGGTCAGCAGTAAAGTCTCTGCACAGGTAGCTGCCTTAAGATGTTTAGCCAGCACAACTTCAAAGTGCTCAGAACCACCACACTCACAATGGTATAGGTCCCAGCAGAATACTGTGTTCCTGTATTGTCCATTAGTTCATAGATTCATAGACTGTAAGGCTGGAAGGGACCTTGAAAGATCATCAGTTCCAGCCCCCTGCACCAAGCAGGAAAGATAACTGGGGGTCAGGTGACCCCAGCAAGGTGACTGTCTAGTCTCTTTTTGAAGATTTCCAGGGTAGGTGATTGTACCATCTGTGGAGGGGGCTTATTCCACAGTCTGGACACCCTCACTGTGAAGAAGTTTTTCCTGATGATGAGCCTGAATCAGTCTTCCAGGAGTTTGTGGCCATTGCTCCTAGGTTTCTCCTCGGGTGCCCTGGTGAACACTTGCTCATCGAGCCCTTGATGTACTCCCCTAGTGTAGTGGTAAGTGGTAAGGTCCCCTCTCAGCCTTCTTTTCTTCAGGCTGAGGAGTCCCAGGTCCCTCAACCTTTCCTCATATGGCTTGCCTTTTAAGACTCTGATCATACAGGAGGCTCTTCTTTGGATACTCTCAATCTTGTAGATGTCTTTGTTAAAGTGTGGTGCCAAGAACTGGACGCAGTACTCCAGCTGCAGTCTCACCAGCATTGTGGTGTCACCAGTGCAAGTTGTTGCACTGAAAAGCTTGACACAGTACTTAACAGTTTGCTGAGGCTTATAACAGGCTGCACAACCTACATGCACACAGATGTACTCCCTATACTCTCGGGCATTAGATCAAATGATATAAAAAGGCAGATTCTAACAACATTACTGGTAATGGAGGCAAAAGATGATAAAAATCACGTGTTCCATCGACTGTTAAGTGGAGACCTGGACAGATGGAGGCTTAAGAGGCTTAAAAGTCATAAACCATTTATACATGAAGTCTACAAGGTCCTGGAAGAGCTTGACAATGCTGAATCAAATATATGGGCAGCAATGGAGTGGGCCAACCACTGGGAAAGATCAGACCTATTCCTACAGCATTTTATAACAACACCAAACAAGTCCCCTTGTACGATCACGACAGAGAAGCATGGGTTAATCTGGATCTGGCTACAGATGCTTCCAAACAAGAAGCATAAGATGAACATCTTGGACAGCCCCCTGTCTAACAAACAGCAGTGGCCAGCAAACAGCACAGTATTTAACTGAAAGCTGCAGTCTTTAGAAATGCCCAGATGGGGCAGATGGAATTCACAAATTGAGCAATAATACCAGACAGTGGCTCATAGATTTGGAAGTTGGTATCTGAAACCATACAGAAGAAGGAGGAAGGAATCCAGCTACTGGAAGGAATCTGAGAGACATTTCCATATGTAATAGTCTGTATTTTGCAGAACAAGAAAGGAAGATTTTACCTGTTCCAATTTCTGTCTCCCTAAAGTGCTTTTAGCTATCTCCTTAAGAAATCCACTGTCACAGCACTTTTCTGTTTATGAGATTAAAATTAACCAGTCAAGGAACATAAACTCTTCCATGGGGTCTACCTGACCAGTCATATTTCTCAAATATTGGAAATTACACTCATTCTGACTAATGCAAATTCACAGGCCCAAATTGTATATAGAGAATAAATTAGTAATTGTTCACTAAATGGCTAATGGAGACCTCACCAAAAGGAGACAGATTCTGATATATGAAATATTCACTTGATTATTTCTACCATCTCTAGCTTCAGATAAAACATCTGCTATCTTCTGTTTCTTCAAGAAATCCATAAAGTTGGTGAGTCTACACGTTGCCCTAAGTTGCCGTAGCGACGTGCTATGGCACCATACGACCTGTTATAGTGATGTAGTAATCACATGAGTCGACATGTGATCAATGGCTATGTAGCAGTGTGCTCCCCTGTTTTAGCATCCTGCTATAGCAAGCAAGTGGTGAAAACTGACCGAGCGCCACACACATGGCACGGTATGGGCGTTACTGCACCACGCGGAAATACTAAAGCACGGTGCTGTAATAACGTCACCATTGGGCAAAGTGCAGATGCACCCAGGACCTCCATCCTTCAGGGTCCATATTAACAGTGGTCTTTAATACTTCAAAATGTATTGTAAAAATTAATGACCTGTAATGCTTTAATGAGAGAGATAAATATTGTTATTCTTATACTAAGATACAGTAACTCAGGTTTAAGTGAGACAACTCAAGTAAAGAACTTAAGTAATTTTTTCAAGTACATAAAGGAAGTCACTGCCAGAACTAGGATTGGAGTTCGTTGTTAAATACTACAAAACCTAATTCATGCACTTAGTTCGACTGGTGGACTTAAATTAAACTACATGGATCACATAAGTAAAGCCCTAGTTTTACGCCTAGAATAAATCATGCTTACAGGCATCACTGGGCTAAAGTAACTTCCTTCAGAAGGTGGTATTTGTGGGGACTGTTTTTCATTGGACCAGTATGTATTTCTTGGAAATCCCAGTCCACAGACTGTTCCCTTCATGAGAATGAGGTAATAGGTATGTCAAATGGGGTTCTCCAATGCCTTATGATCTATTCTCTGACTCATTTTTGTTTTGGCTTGCCTCAAAAGTGGGCTGTAACTTTTGAATATTCTGTAATTTGCTTCTTCAAGTGAACTCTTAAAAGAGCCCTGGGGGAAAAAACATTATTGCTGAAGTGTGCCCTTGGATATGCTTTTCATTTAGATAAATGTCCATTACTTTGATCCAAAACAGTTATTTGACTTTTAAATTAAAAAATGAATGAGAAATACTCTTTTAAAATTAGATGCAAGAGAATACTTTGCTCCCTTTGCTAAATAAAGACATGTTTTGTAAATGTGCACTTAGACAAAGATTGAAATGTTTATATGGGTCAGCCACTGACATTATAAGCAATACAATTAAGGATCATATTTTTATGATATATGGGTGTGTTTCACCATAAGAACCACATACATGTACGGCATGTTTCCACAGTAAATATCCGTTTTTGTCTTTAATCAACTCCCTTTAAACACTGGTTTACAGTCATTTTGGTGACGCATCAAGATAGTTGAGTCAGGAAAATTTATGCTGAGCAATCAAAATACAATTTGGGAACATTATTTACCTTTTTTCCCCTTTGCAAAATACAATTCATAATTAATTTTGCAAAAATAAAGCATTCCTCCCACCCCGGTTGTTATCAAATGTTGAAGGAAATTAGTCTCTTTGAAATTATCTCCCACTTGTTCACTTTTTTTTTTATTAATGCAAAATTTCATCATTATGGACATACACCTCTGCACCTTCAAGGTGTTTCATGTTTAGATGCTACATTGATAAACCACTTAAAATTACTTCAGAAAGATTTAGTAATTGTCTATTTTTGGTGCCAAACTGTTGGTGCTCCTAACTCAAATAGGCTGTATGTTAAGTCAGGTTCTGTGTTAGTTACAACCAGTACAAACTGATATAGGGTGCTCTTTGCAGCGTGCCATTTAGGTGAAAGGTAATAAAGAAAAACAAACCATATTTTCTTCTCTTCAAAGCCTACATCCAACTCTTAGAAGTTACTTTTATAGATTTCAAGAAAGTAATAACGTAAACAGAAGTCCAGAGAAAAACTGAACAAAACTGACTGAGCTGTCATGATTGTTACCATGACTAACTATGCTGTTTCTAGCAAAGTAGAAATGTAGGTGGGTAAGTTCCTTCAGAAGAAGCTAATTAAAATCAGCTAATCAAATACATAAATGAAAGTTCAGAAAGGACATTTCAAAGATCAGCCTTTTTTCCATGCCAAGGCACCACTTCCTTCCTTCCTGTAGTTCTAAAACCAGTGTTGTTCAGTTGTCCTGACAGCTATAGACCAACTAAATTATAACACACAGCAAATGAATGCCACGTGATTTACCTGTTTGCTACTAGGTTAGATAAAATTCCAAATGTTTGAGTGTCTTTTTAATGCTTCAGCATTTATCATCTTTCACAATTTATTCTTAAATAATTTTTAATTAAACATTTAGTATTTAATTTCCTTAAGTGTTATATCAATAATGTAGTAATTCATTTTGTGGTCTTGAAAAATTACACTAATGCAGTTTTCTGATATTCAGAAAATATTATGCAGGAGTGGTTAGTAGATGGTAGACTCATAAAGCACCAACTTTCTTTTTGCTAGTTAAGTATATGGCAAGAATACCCAAGGTATTCAACTGTTTCACTGTCTTAGTTCTTGTGACTCTTTGGGCTTGTGTTACTATTCTTAAGGGCAGTGGGGAGAAAGGTGGAGAAAAATTAAATACAACACCCTGAAAAACATATACTTCAGTGGAATAAACTAAATTAGAACCAGAATCAAAAACTAGTTTAGTTGGAAAATGCAAGAAGAAATTAATATTTGGCTCTTGCAGAACTACAGGAAATCAGTGGGTTGTAGTCACTTAAATACATATAAATCTAGAATTACCCCACTATCACTAATGGAGTTATTTCATGTTTATATTGGTGTAACCATGGCCCAAGTGACCTTATGTATAAACAGTTCTAATGTAGAATATCCCCCTCCTGTGTTAATAGGGAAGTTTAGTTGGACTGAGCACTACTGTTTGCTTTTTTTTTTTTTAACTGGAAAAATACCATCAGAAGGCATCAGAACTGTGACAAAGAACTGACTGCTGCCTTTGGGTTGTTGAGAACCACTGTATGAATGGTTGCATTGTATATCATAGCTCTTATTAACTCTAGTGCCATCGCTAATGTTTTAATGTATGTGTGTATGTGCCTTGAGGGAGTAGTTTGTGTGTTTTACTGGCATGATGCACAAAAATGTTCCCTTCCTCTTGCCTCTATTATAAATTAATACATACCATCAGGGGACCTCTTATAGTGTAAAATTGTCATCTTGTGAATGGTATGGATGTGATATCCATGAAGTGAAGCTGAGCAATAACCCATACTACGAACAAAACAAAACGTATACTCTATCAGCCCCTGATGGTTTGCATTAATTTATTATAAATAATTTACACTTCTTTATCACAGTTATTATTCTCTGTCTCATTTTTGCTCATAAATTTTTAAGAGGAGGGCACACTCTCCACTACAAATGAATATTCTTAGATGAAAGCTAACCTCTTTGCCATCCAATCAGGATTCTCCTGTGTTTTCAGCCCTGCATGGATTAGTCATGCCGAGGCATGAAACATGGATTAGCAAAATAAAGAATCCTGTTGGTTTCATAAACCTTTTAGAGCATGATTCTGTAATTAGTCTTTTAATTGAGCGGCTAACGGGTTAACGACTATATAGTCTGATCAATGCTGACATAGTGTCTGTGCTGTAGAATGGAATGGTTGCCTAGCAACTATACCTGTGGAAACGATATATTGTGCTTCTGTCTATTTAAACCCTCATCTTGTGAGAGTTCAGGGAAAGGAGTTGTTCATTTGCAGAGCCTCTGGAATTTTTGTAACATGGCTGAAAGTAGCGCAGGGTGAACATCAAAGGCTTCAGATGTTTGACTCAATAATTGTAAGCCTTAAAAAGTTCAGACGCTTATTTGAACTTTTTACAGTCTCACTTCTGCTTCTGGCTTTGTAACTCAGCCATATCATTCTCCGCCATTCATCTGTCCTCCTGAGTGGAATCCCCCTTACCTCGCTAAATCCCCCCAGCCATTCCTATTTACCTCCCAGTTCCTTTTCTCTTCTAAATGGCTACATGAGAAGCACCTTCAACTCCCAACTTTGGTGACGCTCGATTACGTGGTAGGAGAGGTGTGCAGAAATCTGTCTTAGCAAGCTATGCACTTAGAATCTCAGTTTTGGGTTTACCCAAGTTCCAGAATGCTTTAGTTTCCTCTTAAAATAGGGCAGTGGTTCTTGATCTGCGGTACGGGTACCATCAGTGGTACCCAGACCACCTATCAGTGGTACACATTAACAGATTTATTATAATTACTTTATGTGACACAAATTTGCTTGTGGTGCTTAAGGTTGAACTGAAAAAGTTGTTGGGGGTACCTAAGGTTGCATTGTTTTAAATTGATGATGCACAATCTGTCAGAGTTTGGGAACTCTGCAACAGGGGAAGCATGGGGTTGCAGGTTTGAAAGCAGTTGTTTCAAGATGGATAACGTATTTTATTGAGACCTGAAAATAAGCTGTCTGTTATGGGGAAGAAAAGAAAAAACCATTTCCCCCATTTCTTTCAAGTCTGAAGGAGCTTTGGGATAAAGGGGGTCACTTTTCAGCTGAAGTTGAGGTTGATTCCCTTTGGCTGAATTGATTTCCCTGTTGCTTGTGGAAGGGTCACCGTCAAAATGCTGAACTCTGCCTTTCCACTTTGAGGTGACACCGAGATCTATTGGTGTAGTCTCTGAAGTAGAATAGATCTGCACACAAATATAATATAGTAAATTTTATTTTCTGTTTACATGAGCTATGCATTTTGATTAAAAGGTCTAGGTAGGGCACAACAAGTTGCCTTGATTCTTAGTTTAGCAAAGACCAGTAATCCTTTCAAACTGTTAGTTGTTACCATATAGAAGTTCTTGTGTGCCTAATTGCTCCTTCACTTGAGCAATGGTTGGAGGATAATAAATGGAAGCATAGAGATAGAAATAGACTTTGTAGGGAACATTTAAAATATTTGCTTTTTTTCCTAGATTGCCTTGGCATAGAGATTTCTTGGTATGGATTCCAAATTTTCTCTCAGTTAGATCCTCCACTCACTCTTCTTTCTTAGTATCCAGGGCACAGACAGAAGTGACAATTTTTGCCTGATCTGGCCATAGAAAGTAGTTTATAGCTGTGGCCAAAGACAAGTGCACAGCTGCGGGCAGCTTAAAGAATGGCTGATTGGGTGAAAACCTAACCCCTTGTTGCATAAGGGGTCAGATGAAGATGTTTCAAAACAGAGTGTCTTCTGTAACTTCTGTCTGTGCTGCCTGCCAGCCTCCAGCTGTTTTCAGAATTGGAAAAGGAGTAGAGGGAGTTCAGTCTGAGGGTTTTTCAGCCCCCACTGGAGGGTGGGTGGGGTGTTTTGGAGCCCTCATGAGGTGGGGGCAGGTGGTCTAATTCACCCATTTCACCCTCCAGAGCTAGTTGGGGAACTCCTAGACTGAGCTCCCTCTGTTCCTTTCCCCCCTCCCATTCTGAAACAGGGACAGGATGGGAGAAAGGAGGGACCATTGCTAGAGGAAACTGGCTGCAGTCTCGCAACCAGCAGCTAGCTTCCCATCCCGCCTGGAACCAACAGTGAACTTCTGTTTGTCAGAACGCTTCCTGCAAAGCCTTCTCCATTACAGCATGGAGCTGTACTTCTGTCTGCACCCACAGTATTCAGAAAAAAAGAAGAAATGGCAGTGGTTCATGATTACTGAGTCCCTGTCATCCCTTTGCCCCTCACTTCCATGTCTCAGGAAGAGCAGGGTTTCACAGCAAGGTGGGGAAGGGGGGTAGAAGGGGCTACAGAGGGAAGAAGTTGGGTGGTCGAAGATATGGGGGCCACCTAACTCCCCCAGATTTATTTTCCCTGCTGTAGTGGTGGGAGGGGGACAAATATATTATCTGGTACAATTAAACTGGATATTTGTTAAAGATGGAGCTGTTGAAACACTTTCCTAGTAGTCATACAAAGAAAACCTTTATTTTTTTCAGAAACATGTTGCTTATGGGTGGCTTGTGTCATGACTTAAACTTCAGTGAGTAAAACCCTGTTGAACTAGCCTCCCATTTATTGCCTTTTTATAAAATATATTTGACTTTCATGGGGATTTTTTGTGTGCTGCCTCGTTTCATGTTTTTTATCCTTGTTTTGTCTCTCAGCTGCTTAGGGCTGTATTCCAACTTCTTACTACTATTGCAGTTAAGGGACTCCCTTAAACCTGTTACCTAGGTTGGCTTTTTCTCGAGTCAATCTGCAGGATTCTTGCAGGGTGAGGAAGCTGATCCTTTGCATGGAGATAGCCTCTTCTCTGACAAGTGCTGTCAAAGCTTGGGTAACCAATCTGTTTTTGATCTCTGATAGTACTGTGCTTATATGGCCAAGACACTAGTTAAAAGAATGAATGCAATTTGCTAACAGGGAAATCAGCAAATATTAGGATGAAGGACACATGAGGATGGAGATTAGGGCAGAGGGTATCAGAAAGTAAACAAGACAAAGAAATAATTACATATTTTTATATTTGGAAGATGCCAATAAAGGAGGCTAAACAATGCATCACTGTAAAATGTATGTATACTGGTGTAGGGGCTGCCTTTTTACAGTAAAGAATGTTTGTTTTTTAAGTGATTAGTGCATGAGACTTTGTTTTCTGTCAGACTAAAACTGTGATCTTGCATCAGAAAGTGTCTGAATATCTCATTTTTATTCTTTAGCTGAATTGTGAGGCTACAGCAAGCAAAATACACCTCAAGAATAGTACCAGATTATAGCGTACAGTAGGAATATAAACAACAAGAGTGAAGAAAGCTGATGCTAATACAGTAGCGCTCTTCCTTCCAGAACTTAGGAGCAATGGCAGCAGTGTTTAATGGTGAGATTGCCCCTTCTTTACATGCCTGTCTCTCATTCTGAAGATGCTCGTGTCTCCTTCCTGGATCAGCTTCCTAGGGAAGGAGAAATCACTGACACCAGAGTTTGGGTGATACTCAAGTGTATCTTTATCTTTATTTATATATAACTTCACAGCGGAACTAGTCAAAGAACAAACAGGGTTATCTATTTTTGATTACTGTGAGATATTTCCAAGAACCACAGTCCATCATGAATGCCCAGATTCCAGGGAACAAGAATGAAATCTAAGCATAACCTGCTCACACAGCACTCTCGCCCAACAGAGAACTTACAGAACTATAGCAAAGAAGTGTCCTGCCAAAAACGCCAAACCCATAAATCTAATACAAATGACAACAACCGGATGAGAGCAAAACACTTATAATATGCAATAAAGTTGCTGTGGGGGATTTTGAAGCTTTAGCTATGGTGCAGTAGAACATTGATGGTTCTGCGTGGTGACAATTGCAAGCTTTGATTAGCACGTTTGCAGGGTAATAGCTTTATGTACATGTTAACCTTAAAATGGGTTGGGTTTGAATTCCTTATAATTTATATTAATGCTCTCTAATTCTCTTTGCATAATCTGAGGTAGAAGAAACACATTCCACATGAGAACTAGGGAGTATTTAGCAGCCAGTCAGGAACATGATCTGAATATTATTTGCATTTAAATATTATAAAGTATACACACTTTGGAGCTAAAGGAGAATTCTTGAAGTGAAGGATTTGAATGTTGTAGGCTTCCAGACTTATTGTTACTACCAGTGAGGTAATGTGCTGGCAATCTTATTAACAGGTATAGCACTGTGCCCTGATTTTTCTTTGCCTGTAACACTTGAAATGAGATATTAGAACTGTGTGACTTGATTAATCTCTCTGCAAGCTGACTTGCACTTGTATAAATGGCGAAATGCATGTCAGTGTGCAGAAAATGGTGGTGGTGCGCTTTGGAACTAAAGCACCTCCTATGCTTTTTAGTTCAAAAGCACGCCGATGCCATTTTCTCAGTGCTGATGCACATTTTGCCACTTATACAACTGTAAGTGTCACAGCGCCAGGTGCTTTTCAAAGCGCCTGGCCCTGCAGTGCTTCCATCTGTAAAAATGCCCTTGTGAGGGATCAGGAAGAAGGATACACTACAACCACCTCCTCTTTTTGCAAGTCTCCCCTTTTTTCCTTTGCTTGACTACTTATGGTTGCTCCAAATAATTGTTTTATTTTGGGTCGGATGGAATATTTTGTGTTAAATGAAACAAAACATGCTGGCTTTTCATAACATTTAGAAAACCCATTTGTTGGGCTCAAATTTTTATTTTTGATTTTACCATTTAGCTATTGAATTAAAAAAAACAAAACAAAAACCCAATTATTTGCTCAGCTGTAGTTTCAGGAGCGAGACCTTCTATAACCATTTCTTATACTGGAGAGCAGCTTATGACTCCATAAGTGTTATTACATTCCACAGCAAATGGATTACAAATATCTCAATGTCCTCTAGAACTGCAAGTAATTATTTGTGCTTCCAGCTATTTTACAACCATTAAAGTTCACATTTAGGTTACAGAATTCCTTGTGTGAATATTTACTTTAATTAATAAAGGATAGATGTTTGGGGTCGAGTTCGTTCAGAAAACAGATACTAAAGCTAGTAGAAATAGCTTACAACAACCCAGGAATTTCTTAAAAGGCTCCTCCTCTGTAAAGAAATCCTGTCTGAATTCCATTACTGCTCAGCTCACCCATTCCCACTAGCCAAGGATAGTTAAAAAGCTCTTTGTTTTTTCCTACTTGGTATATCAGGTAACTTTGTTTTTCCTCGACTGAAATGTGGCCTCTGACTTTTGTGAGCTGCTCTGTATATTTTTCTAAGATCTATGAAGAAAGTCACCAGTAATGTTAAGTGAATGGAACAGTTAAAACACAGTATAGATAATAGCTGGTAACATCCTGAGGGTAAAAAAAAAATCTACAACCACTTCAGTTCACTGTTTCATAACAAACTATTGAGCTAGTAATGGGACTAAAATGATTTGGCTCTAATTTCTCATTGTGGAATTGTTCTTTTTAATCTTCCCTTTTGGGGGAGAGGAGGAAGGAGTTGGGGGGATGGGGAATTCAATATAACCTAAACATTTGCTGATATCATCTGTCATAAATTATCTCTTTAAAAATATTAAAAAGGATGGGAGGGAAGCAAACCTCAAACCAATGCTTACACCGCAAAGGCCAAAGGCATTTGTGTTTGTTTCAAGATAGTCGAAACCAGAGTGGAGGTCTGGTATTTTGCTGGTGACTGCTGAAGAAGAGGGATTTGGCTGCTGGCAGAACATAAAGCAAAGCTGACAACAAAGGTTTCCTTTCATGCTATCCAAATGAACACATTTCTAATCTGAAATTCAAATACTTGACAACAGAGAGCCTGTGAGCTGGGTTTTGAACAGGAAATTGCTTCATGGTTTTAGCATAATGAATTAGGCAGTTAGAGTAAATCCATTTAGAAGGCATAGAATGCTTTCACATTCCTTGTAAAAGCTAAAAAACCCTGCTAATTTCTAAATTTCTCATGACTTGCAAAAATATCTACCGTTCTTTGCACATGTTATGTTTGGCATATTTCAAATATGTAGGGTTGGATTCTTGTATTTTAATAAAATATTATGGTTATTTAGAAATGATCATGTATTTAAATTCTAGCATAATGAAATGCCGTAAGGGGTAGTATGGTCTTAGAAAACCTGTTTCCTACAATAGCAAAAATACATTAATTAATCTTGACATTCTGTTCTGGTCAAATACAATTACATACGGAGATACAGCATGAGGCTGGGAAAACAGGCTGGGTAGATGAACACCAATAAAATCAATACAAGGAATCTCAGTCTGAGCTGTTCAGTGTGTTATGCTGACAACAGGCTTCCTCAGTGTAGTGTTTTGGGCAACACCTGGACAAGCTTGACCTGACAACCTTCATAACCCTTCAAGGGGACTAAATAGAGTCAGTGTCACAGGTAGCAGCAGTAAAGATGTCATTACAGGATTGGGACTCCTGTTGTTTCCTTTGTGTATTACACCTGACCTTGGAAATCATTTGTCAGGCCCCCTGGGAGTGAAATGCTTCTTTTTCCAGGTTTGTTTAAAGCAAGTGACTATAAATAGCATAACTTGGTAGGACAGGGTTAAATTGAATTTCAGTCATCTTTGTAGAAAGATTTTTTTTTTTTTGTAACAACCTGCAGCATTTCATAATAGTGTTTTGGAGAAGGTAGAAACAAGCTCAAACTCTTCTGTTTTTAGGTTCCTTTCTGCTACACTGGCTCAGCCGAGAAGACACACTGAGTGCATATGCAATGGCATAATTGCTCGTCAACAAAAGCATACAAATAGATAATAAAGCATGACATTCTTGTATTCATTACTTAGTAGGTATCAGAGCAGAGCCATTTTTTCCCATGGAAACAAACTGTATAAATAAACAGATTTTATTTTAACTCATTGTCTTTAACTTTACAGTCAGAGGTAACATAATAGGATGGAGTAGTTCTTTTGCTTGGCAGAGTGATAAAAAGAATTATGATAGATTATTTTACAAAAGGTTTTTTAAAAATCATTAATGAGTGTCAAGCATCTAATTAATGTTTACAGTTAGCAATGTAAAGGAAATCTGTCCTCTCTTTCTCACAGCTGCTAAAATATGAATAGGTCTTTTTTGGTCCTTGGAGATGCATACTGAATATATGTATACAAGCACCTGAATATATCCATGATGAATTAAACTGAGAAACACTGACATTTAAATGCATTAGAACTGTACTGAGCTGGAATAATAATTATCACCAGCAGCACAATATAAATATTTAAAGATGCTGCACCTATGCAGTAGCCGCAGAGGCACCAATCTGAATTTATCAAAAATCAATTCTGAATGGCACCTCCAGCAAAATTACAAGATCTGGAAGTGAAGCATCTTTGAATCATTAATATAGAGGATAATTTAATCCTGTATGTTAAACATACTCCCACATGCCAGCACAAAGAATAGAGCTCCCATAGCAAGATTTTACATAAACAGGAATCATGGAAATATCAAGAAGTGCATGTATGTTACCAAATCTTTTTTCATTGAATTTCTAAAGTTGTATTAATAACTTAATTTCAGATAGAAATTGCACTGTATGTGACATAACCTTCCTCAGGTTTCTTCAGCTCAGCCATTTCAGAAGTAGCAATGAGAGAAGATTTATTGGGTTACATATTTCCTTCATTAGAACTGCCATTTACTGGACCAGACCATAGGTCCATCTTGCCTAGTATCCTGCATTACACAGTGGCAGAGGGTGGATGCTGAAAGGGAGTAAACTTACTTTGGCGTGGCTTATTATGAATTTCTATGTTTATCAGCATAACATTGTCAAAGAATATGTTTATTTTTTGGCAAAAAAATACCACGGAAAACAAAGTATTCATGTATGCCTATATAAGAATTCATAGAGAAAAATACATATCTTATTTAACACAGAGCACAGACTAAACTATTCAGTTTTGTTATTGGTGACCAAGAGTAATGGCGCACACTTTACCATAGCTCACTTCGTGTATGGTTTCTCTTGAATTTTTGTGCTAAAGAAAGAAATGCAAACTTCCATGTATGGTTTTATGACTCTGCTTCAATGCTTGGTCACGTTTCCATTTCATCACTCAGATACAACCCTCATTGAAACAGATGGGATTGTGTTGAAGCCAATGGAATTGTGTCTATATATGGCTGGTAGGACCAAGTCCAGAATCTTATTCAATAATATACAGCATCCCAGTCCCTTGAGAAAGATAAGGTATATTTAAAGGCAAAGCAAAATGTGACAATGGCTGAATTCTTAGCTTATAATATGGAAGGCCACTGCATTCTGAGAAGAAATTATAGACTTCAGTGATAACTAAGATCACTTTGCACCTTCCAGGAGGTTCTTATATCTGCATCACAGGACTTGATGTGTAAGAACTTACAAGGATTTCAACAAGAAGCAAGTAAGGAAACAATCAATGTTAATTACTTGCCATTTAAAAAGAAAGTTTTTAATTAATAGTTTCTGACACTTAAGTTTAGATTCTTGGTCTGTCTTAATTAGCTGAACACTTCAAAACACTGTTTTCTTCTTTTGTTTCTTGGGTGCACTGTGTAAAATCAATTTTTCAGGCATTAGTAAAGAAGGGAAAGAGAGATTACAATCTTTCCCTTCTCCCTGATACAAACAGTCATTTTTTTTCCTCCTCAGCTTTAGTATAGAAATTAAAATCCATGTAATAAAATTTCTGAATCAAATACTGGTAGGTAATAACACTGCATAGAGAGAAAAGATCCCTTCTAGCTTTCCAAGGCTCACATTGTCATTTCATGTTTATAAAGTGAACCAAAACAAAATACACTTAATACTAAGCTGAAGTTGTATTCAAATGAGATGCACAGAAGTCTTATTGGTAGTGTAACCCTGTGACCTCTACTTGGGTCACAGGCAATGACTGTAGGAATGATTTTATTTTGTATCTTGTCAAAGTGCAGCATGTACCACCCATGTACCTGTACATTTTGGCATTGGCAAATCATTTGGGACCCTCTTTTTACCTGCAGTGAAATAGGATTGCCTTATGCACATATTTTGTCAGAGGTGGAAGGAGCAGTGACTTCTGGTTGCTACTGCAGCAAAAGCTGTTTCTTTCACCCCATTTGCCTAGGGAGGTCGCCCATGTTGTCCAGCTCTAGTTATGCCTCTGCCTGCCAAGTGATGAAACCACCAGACCAAGGATTAGGCATTGCCCAAAGTGCAATGTGGGCAGTCTGAGGTAAGTAATTTGGGATGAGAGAGGAGGGGCTGGCAACATCTGGTGGTGCTGGTAGGGTTGTGGAGGGAGCACTGATGGGTCTGGGGGCATGGTGGGCCCAAGATGGGCTTGTGGGTTAATTGGGGAGGTGGGGGTTGCCCAGTCCTGGGAGGGGGAGTTAGGGGGCTAAAAACAACCGTGTCAGGTTTGAGGGGGATAGGAACAACACATTTCCAGGGCTGTAGCAAGTGGCTGGGCTTTCTTGGCCCCAGGGCTGTTCTGTGAATCTGTGCAGGTGTTCACTATGTGGCATTAAACCCATTTTAGATGGGGTTAACCCATGTCGATCTAAAGTTCATTAATTTCTGAGATGAACAAGCTTTAGATCAGGCCTGCCATTTTTAGGGTGTTTATGCCCTATGAAAGCCAGCATACCTGGACATTTAAATCAACTCAACCTTGGTTAGATTGAACTGCGTGTAATGCTTGTATGTGTCCTGACTGCTGCCCTCAGCCCCGTTGAAGCACGTACCCTATGCAGGACTCATAAGGGAGTCCTCAAAGAATAGTGTTACGATTATGTACTCTGGAGTAAAACTGGATGAATATGGTGTCTTCAGGGCCCCTGAACTAAGCCTAAAGGGATAAGAATGGGGGTGAGGCTCTTACCCTTGATGAATAAGGACTTCAGGATCTACCCTGATGTCATCCAGGCCATCTCCCAGCAAGGCAGGATTGTTTCTTACCTTATATCTTCCAGTATTTTGTCTAGCCTCATGGGAAATGCTGAAAGTGATAAGGCTTCCATCACAGCTTCTACAATCTGTCATCCAAGAAATTCCTCCAGATTTTGCTTTAAACAATCACTTCTAGTGTCAGTGTCGCAACTCAGATCAGTTTTTAATTTTTCAAGATTATTTGCCAAAAATTGATAAGTGAAAATGTTGAGATAAAAAGTGGTAAAGAAAAATCCAAAATGATTTAACACATTTGACAGTTTCATAAATCAGGAAAGCAGGACTTGGCCCATAAACAGAAAGCAGTATATATAAAATATTAGCTTTTCTGTGATTGAGATAGAAAATAAATAAACAGAATTAATGTGCCAACATAGCTAGCATTCTTCTTCACCGTGCAAATGTTTACAGTAGGAAAAAGTTTGATCTCATTTCTCCCACTGACTCCAATTAATGTAGCCAGGTGTTAAACTGATGTATAAATTACCTTGATGATGGTAGCATGTTACATTTAGCTTTCAAGAACATTGTGCGGAAAACAAAACTCCTTCCAGGCAATTCATCTTGCTACTGAAATATGATCTGAGTCTGAAAGCAATTCAGTAAACACAAAGGTTCCAAAGTGGGCAAAAAAAAATTGAGTTTCAGTAAAGCAACCTTTGCATCAATTCACTGCAGTGATAATCCAATACTTTCCCAAGCTGATTAATTCATTGAAGGGAATGCTCCCACTGTCTGCTAATAGTCAGAAATGTCTAATTGCTTGGAAATCAAATACCTACTGCTTCAGAAGAGGCTTCAAGAAATACTATAAGATAATTAAAACATAAAGGTTATACACAAATACCAAATCAATAAAAACAGTAAACATGGTTTATCAACAGCCCTGAGTTACATTTTTTCAATTGCAAAATGTAAATAGGTTTAGAATAGAATATGCTGGTAGAATGATGGATAGGATGCCCATAACAGTTTAATTAACTCCAGTTTCCTACATGTTAAAGGTTGCTCCAGTCCACTGGCTCATGTAACAAACCTCTTAGGATTTCATTAGCTGTTGCTCGATATGGAACACAGTTTGCCTTCTTAAAGGGTTACATTTTGCCCTGGCCTTCTGCAGAGGTAAAGGTCTTATCAAAATACAATCCTGTTTTCTTTCCACAGAGCCAGACACTTTAAAATCTTGACTGAATTTTTTTTGTTTGTTGTCCATTATCAGGGTAAAAAAAAAGCCAACAAACAAACAAAACCCCGCCAAACACAGGCAAGCACTACTTACAGAGATGGACTTTGAAAAATACTTTTTGGAAAATGATTGGTTTTTTGCTAAAATTTTAAATGTTGTGACAATATGGCCCAAATTTCTGCATTGATAGTACCTTATGAAGCATTGCTGGCTAGACGCTGAGTAGGAACTAAGCTCATTTTCTTGTTGCAGTCACCGCAGGAATTCATATTATTTTGTAGTTTTTAGTGGAGAGAAACTTATTTTTTTTGCTTTGTTTTATTTTCTTTTCAACCTAAAAAAAAGTTGGTTGATATGTTGACAAGATAAAGGAACCCGCAAGCCAGGACACGGCAAAAATGATGCTCATTCTGTAGTTCATGAGAAATACCAATTTACATCTCTTCATCTAGTTATTTAGCAAAGGATATTTTACACGTTCCAACTGCAGTGATAAATTAATTCTTTCGCTCAAAACAGCAGTGTAAAATGAAACTAGAAAAGGCTTTTCTAGCTGAATTCATTAAAGATGTTCTCTCATTCTTAAACAAAAGAAAGCCAAAAAGCATCATCCTAGATTCAGTGTGGCTTCAGATGATTAGCATTATCGTTAGCAAATAAAAGCATTATTTAACCTTTAACCCTGCCTCAGATGCTTGATATTTAGTTTAGAAAAATGCTAAAAAATCCCCTTTGTTAAAACCAAATCCAAAACCCTAGGCATTTTGGACAGATTATACCTGCAATGTCTATTTGATACTATAGTGCAAAAAAAAACATATAAGCTCAGTTAATAAAGATCTGTTTACCCAGCTACTTAAAGAAACAGGCTATTATGGGCTCATTAACACCATTTTCTAATGGTCCCTTGGGAAAGGTTATCAAGCTGTCTGTTAAGGACTCATTTCCTTTAAATTAGTAATTGTTGACCTACCCTGTACAGAAGATATTATGAGAAAGTGTGTTTTGATTCTGTCATGGCATCATTTTGTTACAAGATGATGATATGACAAGTGTGTTTCATGTGCTTTAGAAATGGCTTTCAGAAATGCCAACTGTCAATGCATTTTAAAACTACTCTTTTAAGATGCTTCTTAGTGTCTCCAGACTGAGTCAGACATGCATGACTATCCTTATAAACAATGACTTAGAGGAAGAAATTTAACACTCCAGATTTCTTGCTTCCATTTCTCAATAATTTTGTGCTTTCCCTGCCCACTGCCATGTTATCAGTCATCTACCTCCCAGGGGAAATGCTGCAGGCTTGAGGTTAAATTAAGGTTGTATCTCTAGTGATTGTCTTCAGCAAACTCTGTACATTCCCAAACAAACCTTATCTGCATTGAATTCAGCCTTAAATGCCAAGGGACAACAGGATGGCTTTCTTCCCCATTGACATAAATGCTAAGATTAACACAGGATAGTTCTGGAAGCGGGGTGGGGGATAACTGAACTTAAAAATAAATTGTACACATATTAACCTATTAATCAGAATTGCGTCCTGGTGACAGGGAGATGGGTTTGGGATAAAAATTCCCAATCCTCACCTGTCGCCTTGGAGAAAAATGAACAATGGACTCAAGAGAGCAGTATTATTATCATGTCTCTTGTATATATGTGTATTTTTATATTTTTAATTTATTTTTTAGTGTCTCTGTGTTGTATATTCTAGCTGCCATGACACATTTCTTCTGTAGTTGGAGGAAAGTCCTTAGTTCAGAAGAAGTCTCTCTTTTTTTATGTGCACAAAAATAAAAATAGCACATATAAAAAGTTTCACCGACCTGCTGCAGAGAGTAGGGCTGAAAACTAGGCCTCAGGCCATTTGTAGATGTGAGACCAGATGCTGAACTGCAGCTATATTGATTTACCCCAGCAAAGGATCACCAGCTTCTCACTGTGGTGACAGATATCTTTTTGAAACATGCATGATGTATACTCTAGTAGCAAGAATCTGTGCATCATCCTTAAAGACTGAGGGGAAAGTAGTCAGTTATGCAAACAAGGTGCACACTTTATGACCATTGGTCTCTAGAGCCATATAAAAAAGCACGATCAAAGACTTTGCTATAAACCAGGGTGCAGATTTACCCCAGGGGTAAAAGAGATACTAACAGAAAATGGGAACAGAAAGGACAGCCATATGGAAATCTGGCTGCAGAATGGGATTTGCTGCTGTCCTCATGGGTACTGTTTGGTCATGGACACGTGAACAAGTTACCACAATATAACAGAGAGCAGGGACAAGTTACAGTGATATAACACCATGTTAGCTGTTCTAGCATACCTGCCTGTGGGTCTGCTTTTGTGCTGCAGATAAGAAAACTCATCTACAGTTCATTCATTCTGTTTTAGCTTTTCTACCCCATGGTGCATGTGGGCTGTTACTGGAAAGCATCTCATACCCTTTATAATTGCCACCCTCCATCATTTTGCTAGGCTTCACTGATGCTCCTCTTTTTTGACTACCATTCACCTTGGCCAAGGTGGTCCAACTGGCAGCCCACAGGCCACATTAGGCCCTTCCAAGGGGTTCATCTGTAGTCCTCAGGCCCCTGTTCCAGGCATTCTTCACCCCATTGCCTTCTTGGGCTGCTGCCAGGGTCTTCAGGCTCCTCCCTCCTCCATTGTCTGCTACCTGTGCCCCTGCCCCTGGACAGGGTATTTCTTCATTTTTAAAATAAACCTCATTGAAACAGGTTTCAGCTTATTACCAAACACTTGTGGCACTGACTTTATAGTCTATCACCAGAACAAGGTGCTTGCAGTACAAAGCTGCTGACATCATCTTTAATACTGAAGATGGTCCTTAGTGGGGAAAAACAGAAGAACTAGCAATTTAATTTTGAATTCCTTTTATGTGGAGAACCAAAATCCCAGGTTTGAAATCTAAACCAAAACCAGTTATCTTCCATTGTAGAACTGTATGTGCAGACCCCAGCCAGGATTCGGTTTAGTCTGTTCCCTAATGAGCTACACTCCTTTCCAAGAAACATAGAACTGTTAACATGGAAGTAAAACTGACTGTACATTTGAAATACAAAGGGCTTATTTGTTTGTTTTAAATCAGGGAAGAAACGATTCCAATTATTTTCTCTAAAACAATCTTCCCCCAAAATGGTGACTATAGATTTTAAATTGAGGTACATATTTGATTTTTTTCCCCTTAACTGGAGTTTTAGATTCCAACTGAGCCCAGCTTTCAGAAATTGTTTTTAAGTGGAAAGTGACGAATGTAATTGTAGTAGTCATTTTCAAGTGACTTGGCAGAAAAAAAAATATTTTTTATTTTGTTTTGTTTTTTAGGGCTGGGAAGTGGAGACCTGTGAAATCAAACTTTCAAAGAACTATTTGCTTTGGCTACTTTTTACACATTCATCTGCTTTCCCTTTGTATAAGTTTCAACTGTTTTTGCATTCCAGTGTAATCACAAGAGAGTTCCACTTGCATCAGATCTGAATTTATTTTCCATCATAGATGGCAAGAAGGGCCAGTGTAGCTTTTTAGCAAAATGATCATAATGGTTGCTGCTAGTCTATAAGATGGGTTAAAAACAATGCCCACACTGAACAAGTTACTTTATATATAACTTACATATAATACTATATGATTAGCACATTTTACACACTGTCCTTATGTAAGTTCCTATTGTTGCCCCTTCTGTCAGGTAAGCAACAAGTAAGTAGGTAAGTACTGGGGCTCAGTGGGAGGGGACAAGAGAGGCAACCACCCTGGATGATGACTTGGGTAGGGAGGGTGAGAAAAAGTGGCTGCTATGTTTTTGCTGTAATGTTTGTGATCGTAAACTGGAAGTTGCCACTTCTATGTTGACATGGGTGCCTGGCCATGTCCCTACACTGCTGCTGCGGCCCTGCAATTAGTGCCTTTTAGGCTCCTGATGGCTGTTCATTTTAAGGCATGATGGACTCTAATAAGGCATGATGGAATCTAATACCAACAGTTGCACATCTTACCATGCCACACGTGCATGGCATGGCACCTGATTTTGATGATTTTGGTGCAATTAGATCCCAATCACACCTTACCTGCCTGTGCGGTGGGGGGCCCCAGGCTCATGATTCTGGGTTTCTGCTGGTCCAATGAGGCTGAAGCCTAGGTGCCTACAATCAGGTGATTGTCAATTGGAGCTGGAGACTGTCAGATTCAGAACTGGGATCTGAAACCAGCCCCAATCCGATACCTGGCCCTAGCACAGTTCCCGGCCCCAGTGACAATCAATTGATTGTCAGCTGCTGCAGTCCAATTCTAGGGTTCCCATGCCCAGGGATGAGTAAAAAGCCTGTGTGCCATACAGTTGGGAAATGCATGGGGTTTTTACAGACCAGGAATGCAGGGGTCCTGGGATTGGGAAGCTAGGCTGCACGTGTGATTTTTCTGAGATCCCTGGTGCACAGGGCCTTAGGGATGATGGAGAGATTCCTTGATCCTGGGGTCCTCTGCCACCAGGGATGTTAAAAAACCACATGTTCAGCCAACATGCACATGTAGTTTTTTTTTAAAGGCTCGGGGTGCGCCGAGCCCAAGATTGGGGAGATGTTCCCCAAAGTTGGGCTCACCACACCTCAGGGGTTGGGCAGGGGTCTGGGGCCTGAGGACTGGTTCTGCTACCAACTAAGGTTAGCAGGGGATAGCTGTGTCCAAGATCTTGGGGCTGTCGTGTGCTGGATTCTGACAGTAAGCTGAGTGTTGAGATCTGTCATTGGCTAGCCCCAACTGGACACATATTCAGTATTAGGTGGGCTACAAATGAGCCACAAAGTTATAGCACATTATACATGGAATAACTTTGTGGCTCATTTACTGCATTATTACACCTTAAATGGACTTGAACATGTCACCAAGTTTCTCTTTAAGTCATGAATAATCTGTTAATTGTGTCTTAAATGTAACATTTGTAAGGGGCCTTAGAGAAATCAGTGATGAAGATTCTGGATCTAGTCATAGACATCAGGGCTGGAAGGGACCTCGTAAGATCATCGGGTCCAGCCCCCTACCCAAAGGGCAGGAAGTCAGACCTTGCAACACTGTGTAATGCATCCAAATATTTTTTTTAAATGTCCAGAGTAGGTGCTTGCATCACCTCTGGGGGAGTCTATTCTAGGCCTTTCTTTTCTTTTCTTTTTCAGCTAGAATGTTTAAAATATATGCACCAGTCCTTGGGCAAAAGTAATTTCAGACGGTGCACAGACAACATACTCCATACTGATGTGTCCAATTTTGGGCCCCACAATTCTAGAATGATGTGAACATATTATAAAGAGTCCAGTGAGGAGTCACACAAATGATTAGAGGCTTGGGAAACATAACTTACGAGGAAAGGCTGAAAGAGCTAGGGTTACTTAGTCTGGAGAAAACCAGACCGAGGTGGGGATTTGATATTAGTCTTCAAATACCTGAAGGGTGATTATATAGAGCATTGAAAGTGGGCTGGCTTTCCTCTATGGTCATAGAAGACAGGACTAGGAGCAGTGGCTTCAAGCTGCAGCAGAAGAAATTTAGGCTGGAGATTAGGAGGAACTTTCTGACCCTAACAGTGGTCAAACACTGGAAGTGGCCACCTAAAGAATGGAATCTCCATCCTTGAAAATTTTCAAGAGGAGGTTGGACAGACACTTGGTTGGGATGGGTTCATCAGGTGTGATCCTGCCTTGAGTAGGGGTCTGAATTACATGGCCTTAGGATGTCCCTTCCAAACCTTACTTTCCTATGAACCTGTTCTCTTTGATACCTCAGCTCACATACTAGGAAGCATCTCTGCTGCAAGAATTGTGTCTATGTAGAGAGCAGAAATGAGAGCATGCTTTCATATTTGCCCCAGCTCCCCCTGAAAATGTGTATCACTAAACTAGCAGTAATGCAGCATTTCTTCAAAGCCAAACAGTGCTCACATGCTAAGAAAAAGAATGTGTAAGGCAATGTGTACCAGTGTCACCAGGTGCCCCTGGCTATATAATGATATATTTAGACACATGTGACTTAATTGATGTGATCTATCTCTGTCAACAGAGCTGCACAACTCAAAGATGCACCCTGAAGTGATGCAGCAAGAGGTTTTTAACCTTCATTTCACACAGGCAGTTGCATTTTCATGGAAGCTTTGCAAAACTGAGAATGTTATCAGTTTCATTGGAACTATTTTGCACATCTGAGTTTGACTGTGCTAGGCTGAGTTCTAGGGCTGATACAGAGACATTATGGCAAAGATCCTGGGTATTATCATAACAATTAGTAACATTTTCACATGCTAGTTTCATTTTAGTGAATGGAACCAGATAATGTAAAACAAGATACTGGAGTTTTCCTAGTATTATCATCATTGCTATGGTATCAAGGTTCATTTAATTTGCCATTTAGATGTGATATCTAGAGATGAAAGGACCTTTGATCCACAATAGCAAATTGTTTAATAGGAACCACTTTATGGTTTTCTGTCATTGACTGCTGGATCCATAAACTGTCATCTAGTTCTTTACTGGTAATATATACATAGTAACTGCCTGTTTTCTTGCCCATTGCATCAAACTGGGGAAAAACCGTTCTTCACTACTCTCTTAACTTTATTCTAAGAGTTGCAGTTTGTGTATAGAGAAATCTTTGCCTTCTTTTTAGTTTAAGCATTTGCTGTTTTCATGGATGCAAAGGTGCAAAAGTTATTGTTTCACAAAACTGAAACAACCTGGACCTTGCAACACTGTGTAATGGGGAACTCTGGCTCTCTTACCGGAGGAAGGCTATGAGGCTAGCAGGACTGGCAAGAACTCTTCAAGAACAGGTCTTTGTGGCCCAGAGGAAAGGGAACTCCAGGAAGGAAAAAAACAGCTACATGGGCCTCTGGGGAGTAGCCCTGAATGGCAAGAATCAAAAAGGACAGTGGATAAGTAGCTCTGCCCTGGGGAATGGCTGAATGCTGGAGGAATTGCAGCCAAAGGGCAAGAAGCTGACAGGGCTGCAAAGACTGATGAGCAGCCCCTGGGCTCAGACCACACAGTAGGTTTGGCTAGTCAGAAGGGGAAGGGCTTGGGGAATAAGAAGGCTTTCCCTCGGGCTAGAGGGCTGTTCTAGCCCCCGCTGAAGAGGAGGCAGGGCTTCTAGTTAGCTACACCTGGAAGCACCCAAAAGCCAGAAAAGGGAATCTTAGTAGGTAAGAGGACATTTTCCCCCTGTGTGCCCGTGCACTGCTCTTACCCTTTTCCCCTAGTACTATGACCACATTTCCACTTTTTGTGGCCTTCCTTTTTTGAGTTTCAGTGCATTGAGGAGATTGCTGTCTAGCCAGGCTGCCCACCCCCAGGTCCTGCTTTTAAAGCAGAAGCAACCCAGCATTTGTGCACCAGCTGCTACAGCAAGAGCAACACTGTGGGGCTGCTGGGGTGCAGACTCTGCAGGGGTGGGGGGCAATTTTCATGCTGCCCTAAGTTGGTGCCCTGGTCTACTGCCCCTCATGGGAACCCGTAGTTATGCTACTAGTTATGGTACTGGCCCTATATATAAAGGGCCATGTGTTCTGTGGTGCAGTATGAAGTAGAAGGTAGGCCTGTTGAAAACCTATGCATCAAGATCAGAGGGAAAGAACAGCAGGAGGGATGTCATGTTCAGCATTTGCTACAGGACCTGGGGCAGTAGCTGGGGACCATTCTGAGTAAGACTTCTGCCCCCCCATCCCCCAAACCATGCCCCTCCAAACTCTAGTTTGCCTAGGGTGTAAACCTGTACTTCTTATACCACCGTATAGGGCTACACCTTGTCCTTTTCTCTCTGTCTATCCTTTCTGAACCTGCTGTAACCTTCCATGACCATGATAATTTTCATGCAATCATGAAAATTATCCCACCACATCCGTGATGGTACTAGGACCTGAAATTCTTGTTTGTTCCTGATGCTTCTTACATTGGTATATAAACATTTAGGGTATCTAACCGATTGACCTGTCTTCTTCCTGAGAACATTGTTAAGACATCCTTACTAGGTTAGTAAACCTGTATGCAAATAGTCACTGTCTTTGTCAGGTGGACTCCATCTCTTGCCAGCAATTCATTTTCTTGGAGCACCACCCTGTGCTTGAAGAAGCCGAAACCTTGCTGGTGCCACCATGTATGCAGCCATGTGTTGCTCTCCAAGATGCATCTGCTTTTAGCCATGCCTTTGCCCTTGACTGGAAGGAGCGATGAAAATACCATCTGGGCCACCATCCCCTTCACCCTTGTGCCCAAGGCTATGTAGTCATTTTTGATCTTTTCAGGGTTGCCTCTGGCAGTATCATTAATGCCCACATGGATGAGCAGCATGTGATATTAGTCAGAGGGCCAACCTTTCTGTGGTGTCTCACATGCAGGCATCTGGCAGGCAGCAGACCTTTTGAGCCAGCAGGGCAGGCCATCAAATGAATGGCTCTATGCTCTCCAGGAGGGAGTTACCAATCACCACCACCTATCGCTGCTTCTTGGCAGCAGAGAACTTGATCCTTTTCCCCCTCGATCCTTGGCCTACTCTGCCACTGAAATGGGATCCTTCTTATCTGATGCCAGGTCTTCATACCTGTTCTCCAGCTGCACAACTGCAGGTTCAAAAGAAGAGTGCAGTCTGTTGCCAGGGGTGACAAACTGCACACTTCCACTTTCCAGAGAACCTGTTTTCTCTGTCTACCAATACCCTCCCTGATTGTGCCACTTCCATAATACTGGAGTTCTCTTTGTGCACTGAGTTAATAAAGGCCTCATATTCACAGATGCTTCTGAGCTTATCCATCTTCTCCCACACCTCCCTTACCTGATTTCTGAGAGAATTTACCAGGGGGCACCTCTCACACTGCAAGCACTCCCATACCTGGCTGCCCCTGCAGAGCCAGACCAGAACTTGGGTGGAAGTCTTGGTGTTCAGTAGCTGTGCCTGGACAGAGCTCACCTAGGTACATGCAGAGGAAGAGCTGGCAATGGCAGGGGCTTTGGCATTGTGACATCTTCTAGCCATCCTGGTGACTCATCTGCAAGCTCTATCTTCTTCTTCTGTTGGTCTTCCTGAAAAATTCTGCCTCTCTTGTTTATCTGCTTTCACTCAGGAAGCTTACAGTGATGAAAGAAAATGGCCAAGCAAACTCTCCACTCGAACTCCCACTCAAGCTCTCATGTTTGCTGTTCGCTGGTCCTGTGTTACCAAACCCTGCTGCTATTTTATTTTTATGTTATATTTTTATATATGTATAGTTATATTTTTATATTATTACTGCTATATTGTGTTATATGATACTGTGAAACACCTGTTTCCTACTAAATTGCTATCTGAAAGTCCTAGGCAATAATTATTACTGGTTAAAGGAGACTTGAGATTTTTCTAGTAATCCCCCTGATCTGCAAGTTTGAGATGAGCTGTTAATAATGCAGATACAATGTTGACAGAAAGTTTGCTCCAGTCTAGTTCACAGTGAAGATAGTTTTGTTTTGGGTTTTTTTGTTTGTACTTTTTTTGTATATTTTTAGTAATAACAATTGCCTTTTGCTTGGCAGTTAAGTGTGGTTTTTTGCTTTGTCATATTTAATTTGTACAAAACCCATATTTTGATCTCTGAAGGTGCAGATGGATGTGACAATTTTTGCGTAAACAGAAAGCAGCTTATAGCTGTGACCAAACACAAGTGCATGGCTGCAGACAGCTTCAAAAATGACTGATTGGGTGAAAATCTGACCCCTCGTTGCATAAGGTATCAGATAAAGACGTTTTAAAAATGTAGCATCTTTTGTAACTTGTGTCTGTGGAGCTCCCAGCCTGTCAGGAAATGTTCCAAATTCTAGGAAATGTTCTTTACTTGTAGTATATTTTAAAATTTAAAGCTGCTCACTGAAAATCCAGCTATGTTTCTTTTGTTCTATACTTTAAGCAGATTTGGCAAAACTGTCATGAAAAATTAGCATCCAAGAAAGAGAATCTATTTTTCCCCCTTTACTATAATGATTGATACTGAAAAAAATAATATTTTATGCTTGGGAAAAAAAATTTCCCTGGGGCAGGCAGAATTTTGCAAGGCTACTTTGCACAGAATAGCATATGGCAACTAGTGATCTACTGGAGTTCATCTATCAGTGCATTACTACACTATAGAACTACTACAATAATATCCAAAACTTCCTGTGAGGAAGAGTAGAAATTAAGATGTGTAAAGGGAGTAATGGGGAACAGCAATTGATCCACCATGTAGAGATGATGAGACTTAATGCACTACTGTACAAAAATATTAAATGTCACATCTGAGTAAGTTGTGATTATGAATTAATTTTAATAGACATAAGGTTATTTCCAAGTCACCTCACACATTCAGAAAAAGGAAGGTTAACAAATCACAATAATTAATGTCTTCCATATATTGCATTTGCATTTTTTCAGCTCTGAGTGGTTTCCTACAGAAGCTGCAACTTTGAAGCAACTGTTAAATGATCAATTTTTATTTCTGAGAGGACTATACTCTCTCTTAGGGACTTTAGTAAAATGGAAATGCCTTCCACATTGAAAGGGCATAATATATTGGGCAGTTGAAATCTGGAGGTCACAAGTATAAGAATGTTCTTAATATACACATATTCAGAAAATGGAAGAAGCAGCAGAAAAGCAACTTGCAAGCCAGTATGCTGGACTCTGCTTCCTGTATGCCAGAAAAGAAACCTTTCCTATTTAGATTGTTTAACTGAGTTAAAATATGGAAGTGGCCCATATGTGCAGATTTCATATATACCAAGGAAATTTGATATCAGTGTCAGCTTGACTTGTGCAGGAAAATCTTACTTAAACCATCTTAAAAGAAGCTTAATAGGAAGGAAAAATATAGATTGTACCCTTTTTTTAGGATTGTATGCTCATAAAGGAAGAAAGGGTGTGTACCATTGTTTTTGAAGTTCTAGATGCAGTTTACCAGTTAGAAATTTTACCGTGATTGCAAACACTCTTAAGATGGTTATGCAAAAATGATGCAGTTACTTTTTTTGCATGCAGGGTTTAAAGACGCTTGTCCCCGCTCTCTCTTTCTCTCTAAGGCAATAAACAGTTCAGCAGTTAATATGTCCCCTGAGTTAAGTGTATCTTGTGTTCAAGAGTTTGACTGCTTTGCTATAGATATGTGCAGGAATTTCTTATGTACATGTGTTGTTATGCTCCAAACTGCAGGCTGTATAATCATCTGCATACCTAAGGTTAATATGTATGTGCTATTGGTCACTTTAAAAAAAGCCAGAGTTATAAAATGGAAGGCCTGATTCTGTAAATGCATGTAGCTCTTATTAACTGCAATGGGAACTGGAAAGGCTGCAAGATTGTACCTGAGGGCTAGGGACAGACATTCAAAAAGCCTGAGCTTGAATTAATTCAATCTTTGCAATTTAGTCTAACCTGCAGAGATTGAACCAGTTTTCAAGTGGATAGACATTCCCTTTTCAGTCTGGAAATGTAGGCATATGCCTCCAGTGGCTCAGGCCATAAGCCCGGAGGCACTAGGGCAGCTTTTCCCTTCCACAGGGAAGCTGAGCTGGGGGGTAGGAGGGGAGCATGGGTAGGCCTGAGTAAGACTGAGGAGGGGTTTAAACCCCAACTTTAGCCTGCAGGGTTCAGAGGGTGGGGGAACAGGGAGCATGGCCAGACCATTGTGGCAGGGGAGAAGTAAGAGGGGAGAGCTCTGCCTGCCCCAGCAGTTTCCGGACAGCTGGAAGCAATCCCAGCATACAGGGATGCCCAGCCCCAGAAGGGAGCTCTTCTCCTGCCTCCTCCTCCTCCCCCATCACCATGGGGTGGGGAGGGGCCTCTGTGGGGCTTCCCAGCCCTGGAGGGGGACTCTTCCCTCTGCTCCTACCTCACTGTCACAGGGTGGGGAAAGGAGCTCTATACCAGGCTGCTTGGCCCCAGGGGGCTCTTCCTTCTCCTCCTCTCTCCCCCCCTCCCCACTGCTGCAGGGTGGGGAGAAGGGATCTGTTCAGTCCTGGGGGGGGAACTCTTCCCCCTCCTCTTTCTCCCCCCACCCTCTGCTGCAGGGCAGGGGAGGGGCTCTGTGCAGTGCTGTCCAGCCCAGCCAGGGCATGGGGAGCAGCTGTAACTGAGCTGCAGCTGCTGAAGGTGTCCTCATGCCCACAGCCCAGGCTGGCTTTGCTCAGCCTGGGCCAAGCTAGCTGCATGGTTCAATATCTCCACCAGTGACTTGGATGATGGCATGGAAAGCACTCTGTCCAGAATTGCAGATGACACCAAACTATGGGGTGAAGCAAACACACTGAGGGGAATGAACTGAATGCAGGCAGACCTAGACAGGTTTGAGAAGTGGTCAGAGGTCAGTGGTCAGGATGCAGTTCAACAAGGACAAGTGCAAGGTGCTGCACTTAGGGAGAGGGAATCACCAGCATATCGGTAGGCTAGGGGTTGACGTTCTCAGCAGCACAGTGGCAGGAAGGGATCTCCGAGACATTGTCAACTCCAAAATTAATATGGGTCATCAATGTGACAAAGTAATTAGCAAAGCTAACTGCATTTTGTCATGCATTAGTAGGTGTGTCATGAACAGGTCCAGGGAGGTGATGCTTCCCCTCTGAGGCACTGATCAGGCTGCAGCTAGAGTACTGTGTTCAATTCTGGGTGCTGCAATTCAAGAAGGATGTGGACAACCTTAAGAGGGTCCAGAGGAGGGCGACTCATATGGTTAGAGGCTTGCAGGAAAGGCTGAGGGACCTTTTCAGCCTCCATAAGAGATGGCTGAGGGGGTGATCTCACGGCAGTATACAAATTCACTGGGGGCAGCAGGGAATAGGAGATGCTCTGTTTATAAGGGCATCCCTTGGAACAACCAGAAACAGCGACCACAAGCTGATAGAGAGTAGATTTAGGCTGGACATCAGAAAGGACTTCTTCTTGGTTAGGGATCCCAGAATCTCGAATGGGCTCCCAAGGGAGGTGGTGCTCCCAGGCAGAGGGCTAGCTGGGCCAGCTTGGAGGTGCTGACGGGCCCAGAGCTTGGAATCAGCCCACCACAGGGGCTAGCTGCAGACCCATGACCCCCAAAGCACCCGTGTGGGGGGCAGGGTGAGAAGGAGGCAGGGGAACAGTCCCCCATAAATGCTGGGCAGCCCCATATAGAGCCCCCTTCCCCATCCCGCAGTGGCAGGGCAGGAGCAGGGGAAAAAGTCCTCCTCCAGGACTGGGCAGATTTGCAGAGCCCCCTTCCCACCCCATGGTGGGGAGGAGGAGTCCCCCTCCAACACTGCACAGAGCCCCAGGATGGCCCTGTTAAGGTGAAGGGGGCCAGGAGAAGAGTTAATTCTTCCCTCCACCCCTTCTTCCCTGCAGCTGGGGTCTGCCAGCCCCAGGGGCCACTGCCACACCCCACTCCCCTCTGCTCCCCGGCAAACAGGCAGACCCTGGCTGTGGTGGGGTAGGAGGGGATGAAGGGAAGAATTAACCCCCTCTCTGCCCACTTTGTCTTAGTGGGGCCATGCTGGCCAGTGTCTTGCCACATCGCATCCCTGCTCAGGCTAGAGAGCAGTGGAGTGGGGCCGGCACAGAGAAGAACCCTGCCCCAAGAGCATGCTGGGATGCTGGAGAAGGGGTCTGGGACAGACATTGTATAAACTGGTTTGAACTTAATCAGTTAAGTCTGATACTACATTCAACCTGTTTTATGTCAAACTCATTTTGACCACTTTGAAACTGGTTTATGTGCACTGAAAGTCTGCTCTATTATAGGTTTTAAAGCAGTTTCTACTCACTTAAACTGGTTTGTGTGTAATATCTGTCTCTATCCTAAGTCTGTACCGACATAGTAAAATTTAACTAATTAGTAGGGGTGTGTGAAACAGGCCATATTTGATTCAGATTCGAATTCAGCCTGTTGCAGGGACAGTGATTTGATTTGTTGATTTGGATCACTGTCCCCCATTCCATTCAGCCAAATCCGAATCTGAAGATTCGATGCTGATTCAGAGAATCAGTGACTCAGCCATAGACACAGCTTTCAATATTTTTTCTACACACCTTGAGGTACCAGGTGAAGCTTATGAATGCTGTGATACTGGGGTGGATGGAGCATCTCAGGAGCACAGGGACCCCTCCCCGCATGCTCAGTGGTGAATTTGGAAGTGAACAGGAAGTACTTCTGGTCCACTTCCAGGTCTGCCAGGGAGTGCACTGGGGGGGCACCCCAATGCCCTTCCCGGCTTGGCAATTGGCTATGGGGAGACCATGTGTGCCCCCCAGTGCCAGGAGGCAACAGTTGCCAAGCTAAAGGGGTGTGGGGGGCTCCCCATGTGCTCCCTGGTGGACCCAGAAGTGGACTGGAAGTACTTCTGGTTCACTTCTGGGTCTACTGCTGAGCATGCTGGCGACTCCCCACCCTGCCCCACGCTCCTGTGGGATGCTCCATGCATCTCACCGTCTCAGCATTCACAAGCCGCCTGGTACTTTGAGGTATGTAGAAAAAACATTTAAAGCTGTGTCTATGCCTGAATCACTGAATCTTTCCAAATCTCTCTGAATCGATTCGGAGGGTTCTGATTTGATTCAGAGAGATTAAAGGGTCTCCTGATTCGATTTGGAGATTCGGCCACTGAATCAGGCCAAATCTCTGCTGAATCGAATCAGGGACTGAAGCTTTGCACTAATTAGCTCTAGAACTGAAAGTTGTATAGCTCTGTAAACTGGTTCTCTATATGGACTAACTAGGGAAACACTCTAATTAGATTGGGAGGAATGGTGCCTTAACGTGGTTACACTTGGTCTAAGACCTGTCCTGTTATCTCTATACAGCACCTGCATTCTGCTGTGTAGGCAGGCATATTAGATTGTTTAGAGCTGGTATAGGCATCTGTATATGACATCGCATTTTTTTATGTAGATGCATCATAAGTTTACATAGCCAAGGCATGTTTGCAGCTGTAAAGGTATAGTCTGTATTGCAATGGTAATTTTTTTGGAAAAAATATCTTGGAATCTTACTTGGAAGTTTATTTTTCTTCTAGCCTATTGTCTCTCAAAATTAATGTTATCATAGGGAAATAGCCAATGAAAACTGAAACTGCTTAATATATTTATGGAACAGGCTTCCATATTTTCAGTGGAATCATATTTCAAAAATGTATTAAATATAGTATTAAGCTTTCTGTTTAGACATGAGGAAAAACTGAATTATATAATGCTGATCTTGAGTGAATGGAGGCTGCTAAATAGGCTTCCGAAAGGGGTGCAGGACCCTGTGGAACAGCAGTGAGAAGCACAAAGAGGAATAAGGGGAATTGCTATTGAGATTCTTTCCATTTGTCCTGTGGCAAAATTCAGTTCAGTTATTTAAAAATATTTGTTCTTTTCCCAGCTTTCCACAGTACCAGTTTGAATGCAATGTAGTCTTCTGTGAATGCTGCTTGGTATATGACAGATGAGGGGGTTATGTCCCAGGACAAAATATAACCTAATTTCAATCAGACATGTTAGAACATTTTGGCTTCTTTATTATTTTAGGCAGGGTGCTTTTATGTGCTACTACTGTTGCCCAAAATCTATTGTTAGGTAGTGGGTAAAGGAGATTCACAATACAGGCACAGACAATCGTCTCAAGTACTGAATTTATTGAATATCCAAGTAAATAATATGATCTACTGACATCATGCTTATGTAGCCTTGATCCTGAGAGCTGACTAAGCTCTGAGGATGTTTTGGGATTTACATACACAAAGGGTTTTCCTTAGGAGAAAGTCTGACTGGTGCCTTGCCTTTGTACTTTGTTTTTCCATATATATGCGTATATATATAGTCCTGCTTTCATGTCTGCTTCTGCAGTACTTTTCAATTCCATTTCTTTCCAACCTCATTTAGTACCTTTATGATCAGCTTGTGATTGGTCTATACACAGATAGCTATAACCATAATATTTCTGTACATGCTATTCTATTTTGCTTATACAGTGGTCACTGTGACCTGATTTGTGGTTGTTGTGAGATGAATGTAGCCATCCAGTGACACTACTGGGACAACACTTACATTTTGGTATTCCATATGACTAAATTCTTACATTTCTAATCCCATTTGCAGTAGTCATATGGGTGTTGTGTGTTCTGATGACTCGCACAAGTGTGTTTTACAAGTGTAATGTAGTCACTATAAGTTTATTATTAAATTAATTGCTTTCCTGTTTATGTCAAAAGAGTAGATTGCTTTGGGAGCCAATCATGAGAATATGTCAGAATTAAAAAATTGTACATAAAATAACTTCTAAAATATAGTTGATTATAATTGGAATTAAATTGTTGCGACATTTTTGTTTTAAACACATCCCTCTATACATGTTTGATGTTTCATTTAATTTAAATCTAAATTTATAAAGTCTGCAAAGCACATTGAATGTCTCCTCCTGTAGAGAGAGTAAACAGTTTTAACTTAACATAATTTTCCTTCAATTTTTGCCTCTAGGCTTTTTTCTTTGTTTTTTTTTCCCCCTCAAAAGCATGGCTTAATAAATATTTTCTTTAACTATTTAATAGGCCTGTGTGAATACAGTGTGAAGTAAATGTTTGTGGATGACTGTTTGGTCATATATTTTTAAGCAGTTATTTTTATTTTATGGAATTATGCATTTTTATTATGGGATATGCGTTTTTTGAGGACTAGAGGGCAAAAACAAGTAAAAACTGACTACAGAACCTTTCATTAATGGATGTTTGGTTAGTTCTATCCTAATCAGATATGAAGAAGAAACTGTTCCCATTACTGTACCTTTTGACATAATTTGGTCCTATCTACCTATCTAATCACTAGGGTTCAAATTACAGGGGAGGTTGGAGGGGGAGGTCTGAGCTGCCCCCCCCCCCCAAGAGACGAGAGATTTGAAACCTGGGGGGGTCTTCAATTTTATTAGGACATTGTGATGGGTACCCAATTTTTTTGGCAGATCCCCCCCCCCCGAAGTCAAAGTGTAATTCGAACCCTGTTTATAACTTCATATCATAACCATGAACAAAAGTTAGAATGACACTTGGCAAAGAGACAGCTGTTTTATCTCTCATGTAATGTGTTTCCTGATGAAGAACAGAAAAAGGGTTCTAGAAGGGATAGCATTAGGAAGCTTATTGTGCTGTACTATACATCTTAATTCCAGCTAGGTTAAATAATGGTAACATGAACACATGATAAGTTGTTGCTACTTTTTGTGGTCATTATTTGCAAATATTTGTAAGATTGCTAATATTAAGGGGTGAGTATATAGTTTCTAAAACTACTGACAAACACAAAACACCTAATAAAACATATAGTACTCTAGCAATTAATACTGGACTTGGTATTCACATATTAATAAGTACAACTGCAGTGTGATCCTTTATTGTTGCATTATTTGCTGAAATGCCATTATCTGTAATTTATTTAAATTTTCCTTGATCTGTAATATATATATTCGATAGGTTAAATTCAGTGTAAGCATCATGGTATTGTACCAGTTTACATTAATAACAAGATTTTTTACCAAAAGCTGGGTGCCCCTCAACTGGAAATAACTGAGAAAGAGACATACCTGCATATTTTATTCATTCACAAGTTGAGTCAGCAATGTGATATAGCTATAATAAAGGCAAATGTAATCCTAAGATGTATCAGGAAAGGTATTTTCAGTAGAGATAGGGAAGTATTAGTATAGTCATACAAAACTTGGATAAGATCTCATCTGAAATACAGAAGGACTAGAAATTTTGGGTACACCTGATCTCCTCATCCATTAGCTATATTGTTATACCATCAAAAATCCTATGAAACAAGTAAACCAAATTCATCTGCCTACATTCAACTAAAATTTATATGTTTTATCTTGTTTATATTACTGATCGTCATGGCCATAGTCCTCAACAATGGGTCCTTCATGCTGCATGACAGCAATTCAAAACAGCTGTTTGGAAAAGTGAAGAATCTTGAGTTTGTTATTTTGACTCCTCACCCCATCCACCCAGTCCCTTGAATTTCTGTTTTTTCCAGTGGGCATCTCACATTGCATCATGATAAAGTCACAGAGCATGATACAAAGCGCTACAGGATGGATATCTGCCCTGAGTGCTGACCGGTTAATTCAAATACGTGCATAGCCACTATGATTAACAAGGAAATTACCTTGAACCAGCAAAACAAACTGGCATGGACACACTTCATTTTAATATAATTAGATTGCTGCCCTAAGAGCAAAAACACTAGATTGATGTAACATCCCAGTATAGATATGTTCGTACTCTGCTTGCCTTCCTGCTTTGATTTTAGACCAGGGAGTGAGATGAAAGCAGAATAGAAGAATGCTCCCTATTGTACCTCCCTAAGCAATCACATCTGTCTTCATGTGGCACCATGGCAGCTGAGGCCAGCAAAGGTGCCTGAGCTGATTGTTGGCTGTTATAAATGGAAAGGACTACAAGCAGAGATTTTCAGTCAATGACACTTGACTCAGGAACCTATTTCCCACCTTCCCAAAAGTGCCTGAGTCAGTTGACTTTCTGCAGTACCTATCTCTTTACCCACACTTTTGAAAAGAGGCTACATTAGAGGGAATGGCAAGGGTGTAATTACATGATGTATTTACAGAATGGGTTAGATTAATATTTTACCAATGTTTGTGTAAATTAGGACTTGCTCTATTAAAGTTAATGGAGCTACTCTGGCGTGAAGGGGAGATGTGCATAGCATGAGTATTACTTATGGGTGCTATATATATAAAAATGTGTGCAAACTATTGACATATATACACAAAGTAAATTGTTTGTATTGCTGTTGTGCTAGAGAGCCCCAGTTATAGGCCAGGTCCCCCTGGTGCCATATACTGTACAGACATAAAGCCAAAAGAGAGTCCCTACTCCATATAGTTTACACAACAGTATGCATTTAGAAGTGCATATTATGTTGGTTTAATCTTATAATCCAGTTAGGTCACGTAGGGCTGAAGATTTATAGCAGTGATATCTAAAAGGAGGCCTGTGGGGTGCATGTGATGCTCAAGAGGTTAAGCTGTGGCCCCCAGGTTCTCAGTCTGGATGTTGCTCACCCTTTGCTTCAGTGGCTGCTGCTGCTTAACTGTCTAGCATCCTCCTCCCCCCTTCAACTTCCATTTCTTGTCTTTGCCACTGTGGACTGGGTGGTATGGCTGAGGGAGCCTGCAGCCAGGGGGATTTGGGGCCAGGGGACTTGCATGTTGCAGGACTGCCGGTGCAGTGCAGTGTGGGTGGAGGGGGCAGACATGATGTGGTAAGGGTCACGTAGCACACTGTGGGGCGATGGGAGTGCTGACTAGTTGCGGATGGGGGGGTGCCTACTATATGGCCTAAGGTAGTAGAGTGTCCCCCATCACATGGCATAGTGGGGGATCCACAGGCTACACGTGATCCCTAGTCATTCTGAAATTGAACGGCCCTCGTTTACAAATGTATTAGTATTTTCATCCATGATTTCAAACACAAATTACTGTGGCATTGTGTACAATTTCACATTTAATTCCATATGAAATCTTTATTTTTTCCTTGTGAATACAGTACTGAGGACATGACAAAATCTTGCATGCCTCAGTTTTCACAGTTTCCCATAAGCAGAAATATGACATTTTTCGCTGAAAAAATGGCACTATTTTTTAGTCACAAAATCACACCTTTTTGAGGAATGAAACAAAATGTTTACAGTTTCAAGAGAGAGAACTTCTTTTCAGCTGATCATGGATTAAAAGTTCTTTTTTTTATTAAAGTACTCTTTTACTGAAAGTATCTTCATCCTTCCTTCTTTAATCTGCATTTGACCTACTGTAGTTCTTTCACTATATACAAAGGAATGGGCAATCACTCTTTGATATATCTTCTCCAATTACCAAAGCAAACATATGTCATTTTTTAATAGTATCAAAAAAATTAAACTCCTTCCTGCCACTACCTGAACAAGGGACTTTTCGGGGTTAGAATCTTTGAAGGAACAGACAGAAGTAACAATTTTTGCCTGATCTAGCCCTTGAAAGCGCTGTACAGCTGTGAACACTGGCCCCTGAAAACACTGTACAGAAGTGCATGGCTGCAGAGTGCTTTAAAAGGGCTCAATCCCATGAAAATCAGAACCCTCATCGCATGAGGGTTCAGTTGAAGACATTCCAAAATAGAGCACCTTCAGTAGCTTGTGTCTGCATGCAGAGACAGGCTGACAGCAGCTGAACCCTGCTCCAGCACTGTCTTAGGAATGGAAGGGGGCAAAGGGAGTGGAGGGAGTTTGGTCTGGGTTTTTTTTAGCCGATGCTAGAGGGGCGCTCCAAGCTGGGGGAAGGAGGGCTCTGATCTACCCACCCCACTCTTCAGTGCTGGCTGGGGAATCCCCAGAACAAGCTCCCTCTGCTCTCTTTCCCCCCTCCCATTCTGAAAACAGTGCTGGGGCTGGGAGGGGGGAGGAGAGGGGCACTGCTATGGGGAGAGGAGCTGCAGGCTCAAAGTCTCTTTAAACACCTTGATTCCCCAGCCCCCAGAATCCAACAGCAAACTTCTGTGGGATCATTGTAACTCTTGGCACTTCCTGTGAAGCATCATGTGTTAAAATGAGGAGGTGGTCTTCTGTCTGTACCTTAAACAAAAATGTGTAACATTTTCCTCATTTATATGTAGGAAAAATGTAATTACATTTACATATTCCCTAGGAGAATCATGGACATGAATGATGGATGCTCCTGGAGGCTGGGGGGGACACGGTGAGCTCCTGCAGGTGGCAGTGATGCTGTTGGTGGTAGAGGCAAGTGGGGAGCTGCCACATGTAGCAGCAGCACTGTTGGCAATTGGGGTGGGGGTGGTGAGTGCCAGTCAGTGGTCTGCGACCACCCGCAGACACTGCTGGCAGCAGTGGCGACGGCCAACGGCGATCACAGACCGCCCACAGACACTCCCTCTCCTCTGCCCTGCTGTCCCCGGATCATGCGAGTGGTCCACCTTTGGACCTTCTCAGTGCTGTCCACATCCCTCCTGAAGTGCGGCACCCAGAACTGGATGCAGTACTCCAGCTGCAGCCTGACCAGTGTCACATAGAGGGGGAGGATCACCTCCTTGGCCCTGCTTGTGATGCATCTGTGGATGCACGACAAGGTACAGTTAGCCTTACTGACCGTGTCCTTGCATTGTTGTCCCGTGTTCATCTTGGAGTCAATAATGACTCCAACATCTCTTTCTGCCACCATATTTTTGAGAAGAGAGTTCCCCAGCCTATAGGTATGCTGCTGGTTCCTACTGCCTAAGTGCAGCACCCTGCACTTGTCAGTATTGAATCCCATCCTATTTTCATTTGCCCACCCCTGTAACCTGTCCAGGTCCCACTGTAATCCGTCCTTCCTTTCTAGCATGCCCACCTCACCCTAAATCTTGGTGTTGTCTGTGAATTTAAACAGGGCACTTTTCACCCCATTGTCCAAGTTGCAGAAAAAGAAATTGAACAGTGCGGGCCCAAGGATCGAGCCTTGGGGGACTCCACTGCCCACTTCCCGTCCAGCACCACTCTCCGAGTATGACCCCCACAGCCAATTTGCAATCCATCTGACTGTGTAGGCATCACTGCCACAGTCACCTAGCTTTTTAATGAGAATGGGGTGAGAGACAGTGTCAAAGGCCTTCCTGAAGTCCAGAAAGACTACATACACCACGACACCTGCATCCAATGATTTTGTGACTTGATTGTAGAAGGCAATCAGGTTGGTCTGACAGGACCTGCCTCTAATGAAACCATGCTGGTTGCCCTTAAGCATCATCCCTGCTGCTGGCCCATCACAGATATACTCCTTGATAAACTTCTCAAAGAGCTTCCCTAGGATTAAAGTAAGACTAATGGGTCTATAGTTGCCCAGGTCCCCCCTCTTCCCTTTTTTAAAGATGGGGACCATATTGGCCTTCTTCCAGTCATCCAGCACCTCGCCAGAGCACCACAAGTGCTCATAAAGCTGTGCCAGGGTTCCCACAATAACCCCTTCCAATTCCCTCAACACTCTGGGGTTTAGAGCATCTGGACCTGCTCATTTGAACATGTCCAGACCCTCCAGAAGTTCCCTAACACAGTCTTCCCTGACCCTAGGCCTGGCAGAGTTTCTCCTGAGTCCATCCTGAATCTTGATAGAGGAGTCCCGGTCCCTGCACAAGAAAATGGAGGCAAATAAATTGTTAAAGAGGTCTGCTTTCTCCTCTGATGCAACCACCAGAATGCCAAGCATATCCTGCAGGGGCCCCACATTACCCAGTGCCTTTTTCATGCTCCCTATGCATTTAAAAAAAGGACTTTTTGTTATCCTTGATCCTTGCCCTAGTTCTGTATCTGCCTTAGCTTTCCTAACAGCCCCCCTACAGACCTGAGCGGTGGAGGTATACTCCTCTTTGGTGATAGTCCCTCCCTTCCACTGGGTTTACGCCTCCTTTTTGGCAATCAGGAATTCCTGAATGCCCTTGGTGAGCCAGGGGGGCTTTTGGGCACTTTTGCCCCTTTTGCTTCTGTCACCCCTTGGGCTCTGGGTATCGCCTACTTAAGGAATGACCACTTGTCTTGGGCACCCAGTTCCCCTACTCTCCAGGACCCCAGTGCTTCTCCCACTAATCTCAACTTATTGAAACTGGGCCTCTTGAAGTCAAGGGCTACTGCCTTGTTGAACGCCCTTGACACCCTGCACTGGATGGTGCATTCCAGCAAGTGATGATCACTATCGCCCAGGTGGTCGAGGACCTGGAGTCCCCTCACCAGGTCCTTGCCTGTGGCCGGGACCAGGTCCAGGTCCAGCAGGGCATTCCCCTTGGTGGGACTGTGCACCTCCTGGTTTAAATGAAGGTCCTGTATTCTGGCAAGGAAACTGCGTGGGCAGTCAGACCTGGCTGACTGCTCCTTCCAGCAGATATTCAGGCAATTTAGATCACCCGTTTCAACTACATTCCTTGCCTTAAATGCCTCTGCAAGCTGACCGGAGAATTCATGGTCCAGCTCATCCCCTTGGTTGGGAGGTCTGTAGTAGACCATCGCCATTAAGTCCCTTTCCCCATGACCCCCCTGTATCCTGACCCAGAGCACTTCAGCCTGCCTCTCCTCAGACACCATCCTGCTGATTGAGGATGTGTATTGCTCTTTGATGTAGAGCGCCACTTCCCCTCCTTTCCTCCCCATTCTATCCCACTTGTATAGTCTATAGCCCCTAATGTTAACCATCCAGTCATGGGATGAATCCCACCAGGTTTCTGTGAGTCCTACTATGTCCGGGTTTGAACTAGGTATCTGGAAGGCGAGTTCCTCCTGCTTATTCCCCATATTATGAGCATTGGTGTAGAGGCATTTAAGGCCTTGAATTGGTGTGTGTGCCACCCCCTAATGCCCATTTCCTTCACCTTGTCTCTTGAAACCTAGAAACCTGATGCTGAAATGGTTTTGAACCCTTCTCTGTAGTTCTCAGCAGCATGATTCTAATATTTAAATATCTTTCTAGAATTTTAGCATTTTTATTATATTGGTGTCCTGCACTAAACTAATGTTATTTTAGAAAATGGGTAAATAGGTATTATAGGAGGGGTGGGGCACAAAGCAGGAAAAATGCATATCCTTCATCATTCACAAGAAGACAGATGAAATGGAGGCAACCACCAAAATCATCGTGCTCCCCAGGGGTTTTCAAAAACTGTCTCCATTCTGCTTCAGAGCCGTACATCTGAGAGAAGAGAGATACATAGTTCTGTGGAATCAGGTTATGTGTGGGTGGTTTTGTAATAGAGACTATTGGCCACTGGGGAGAATTTTGGAGCCATGAAAAAATGATCTGTAATGATGATAATGGATTTAAAGATGGCAGTTTATCTTGAACTAAACTGACTTAAATGGCTTTGGCCTTTGACTTTTCCTGGGTTCAGGACCATTCTACATGGAGAAGAAAGAACAACAGAAATAAAAATGGGGAAAAATGCCCCAAATTAAGTCTACTTTTACTTTTCAATAATACGAACAATTCCATTTTGTTTTTAATGTATCTATTTTTGCTAATTGTATTGTTAAAATATTTACAAAATCACATTGTTTGTGCAAAAATTTAGAGCTAATAACATAACAAGTAATCCTAAATAATAGCCTAACATATAATTCAATTACAACATACTTTAATATAATCAGTTTATACAAAAACACATTAAAAGGGACAATCTGTCTCATTAAAATTCAACAGACATTTAGCTCAGCTGGAACAGGACTTATTTCAACCTCGTGCACAGTGAATTTTCAGACAGAAAATGCACTGGCTTACAAAAAATTAAATCAAAAATACTTTATATGAGTCAAAGCACTGAAATTATTTTGGTGGCAGCATCTGTATATTTTTATGACACACTGTATCACTGCCTTTTCAAATTTGAGTAAATTACAGTTTTGCAGACCATAATTACATTGGACCATACTTGATGGTTATGCTTTGTAATGCTGAGCCAATATTAATCAAGTTTCTCTAAATTTATGTGTACTTTATACTGTCTCATGTTGGTACTTATGTGCTTTGGGTAATTATAGTAATCTATAACTTTTATTATGTGGTTGGATGCCACTCCCATGAATCGATATGTCTTTGGGATCCAAATAGTCACATTGTGGTTCTTATCAAAACTCTGTTTTGCTATGCACACACTTTTGAGTGAGTGATACTTCTCACTCCTTTGCCACATGAAAAGAAATCATGTTTTAAGACAGATGCCTTCAATTTGAAATATATATACACATATCTATGTACTTTACCACTTGAGGTTGCATTAGTAAAATTTTCATTACTTGTGCTATTTAAGGCAAAAAAATCAAATGCCTCACAACTTTTAGATTTATATAAAGCTTTTTTGTGATAATAGATGGAGTCCCAGGCAGAGGGTAGTATAATTACTGTTATGAGGGACAGAGAGAGGGCCATAAAATAGTATTTTGGAGCTTTTATATATATATATATATATATTAAATATGCTTCTTCACATTTATAATCAATGTGGTTATGCTCACAAAATTTTAGGTGCAAGTTACTTTTTAGGGTCTACACCTATTAACGTCAAAGAAGTTTGATTTATTTACTTTGATTGGGGTCTTTGATTTGTCTTTGGATGCATCACTGGCTCTTTATACTTACCATTGTATCTTATAGGTTTTCTTATTACTACCCACCTTCCCCAAGTTCTTGAAATCTTATCTTTTTCAACTGTAGTCACTCAACCTATTTTTTACTATTTTGAAGTCACTTCATGTTTATAGGATTGAAGCATTAATTCCCATTATAATTATGGAAATAATATAGAATAACGGGTGGAAGCCTCTCCTTTCTGGATTATAAATATTGCCTTCTGCTTATTTTGGGAACTACTTTCATGAATGTTTCCTGTACCTTATCTGTTACTCAATTGATAATACTTACTGCCTTTCAATGGAGGATCACAGCAGTGTCTTTATTTTACAGATAAAAGAAAACTGGGGTGCTGAGTGGCTGACAGACTTAATTATAGTCTCAGATCAGAGCTGGCATTAAATACTGAATTTCTGGTTCCCAATCTGTTGTTCTAAATAGTAATGCTATTTAAAATTTGCTATGATCATGCTGTCCTGAAGTTTGGAGTGTCCTGGGTGTTACTTCATGAATATGTTATAGCTTTCTTTTGGACTGGAGCAAATCTACATTTTTTTTTCACTTTTAGTGTTTACATATTGCAGAAAGAATTTCATCCCTTGCAGCCCTCATGGTGTAACTCTGATATTTTAAATTCTTCTGCAACATAATTTAGCACTACTCTTCCACCTGTTTTTTTTCCTTTATATATGCCTAATCAACATAATTCAAATTTAACCAATCCTGCTATATCTATTAGATCATTATTTCATAGATTTCATAGACATTAGGGCTGGAAGGGACCTAGAAGATCACCAAGTCCAGCCACCTGCCCCAGGAGCAGGAAGTCAGCTAGGGTCAGAGGATCCCAGCAAGGTTAGCATCCAAATGTTTCTTAAATGAGTCCAGAGTAGGTGCCTGCACCACTTCTGGAGGGAGTTTATTCCAGACCTTGGGGACTCAGACATGAAAGAAGTTTTTCCTTATGTCCAGTCTGAAACGGTCATGGAGGAGTTTATGACCGTTGGTCCTTGTTATCCCTTGGGGCGCTCTGGTGAACAGATGTTCCACCAGATCCTGATGTACACCCCTTACATACTTCTAGGCAGCCACCAGGTCCCCCCTGAGCCTGTGCTTTTCCAGGCTGAAGAGTCCCACGGCTCTCAGCCTCTCATCATAAGGCCTATTCTCTTGCCCTCTGATCATGCATGTGGCTCTCCGCTGGACTCTCTCAAGCTTCTCAACATCCTTCTTGAATTGCAGAGCCCAGAATTGGATGCAGTACTCCAGCTGTGGCCTCAACAAGGCCGAGTACAGTGGGAGGATGACATCCTGAGATTTACTTGAGAAGCATCTATGGACACAAACCAGACTTTTGTTTGCTTTACCAGGTGTGACATCACATTGGTGGCTCATGTTCATCTTGTGGTCTGTCATAACCCCCAAGTATCTTTCAGCCATGGTGCTAGCAAACATAGCACTGCCAAGCCTATAAGTATGCTGTGGGTTTTTTTCCCCCAAGGTGCAGTACCTTGCATTTTTTGGTATTGAACATCATCAGGTTAATATCTTCCCACTTGCTAAGCTTATCCAAGCCAGTCTGGATCACTAGCCTGTCCTCAGGTGTGGACACTATGCCCCAAAGTTTAGTGTCATTGGCGAACTTGGCCAGTGTACTTCTGACACCAATGTCCACATCATTGATAAAGATGTTAAAGAGAACCAGTCCAAGGACGGAGCCTTAGGGGACACCACTGGTCACAGAGTGCCATAATGATTTGCTTCCATCAACTATTACTCTCTGGTTCTGACCTCAGAGCCAATTTCCCAGCCATTAGACAGTGGTGTAGCCAAGGCCACAGTTGGCCAATTTTTCCATGAAGAGATCATGAGACACCAGATCAAAGGCTTTTATAAAGTCTAGATATATGTTGTCAATCTCTTCTCCCTTGTCCAAGTGATATGTCACCTGGTCATGGAAGGAGATAAGATTGGTCAGGCAAGACCTACTTGCAACAAATCCATGCTGGCAGTCCCTCAGGATGGTGTCATCAGTCGGCTTATCAAGAAGGGTCTCTTTGATAATTTTCTCCAGAATCTTACTGGGGATTGAGGTCAAGCTGATTGGTCTGTAATTCCCGGGTTCTACTTTCCACCCTTTCTTGAAGATGGGTACCACATTGGCCTTCTTCCAGTCTTCAGGTACTTCACCGAAGTGCCATGAGTTTTTGAATATTTTTGCCAATGGTTGGGCTATGACACCTGTCAGTTCCTTAGTACTCCAGGGTGTAATCTGTCAGGACCAGCTGACTTGAAGATGTCCAGCCTCTCAAGGTGTTCCTTTACAAGGTCTACACTGATGCTTGGTATAAAAGTGCTCTTACCCTGGCTGTCCCATGTCATGCTAGGCAGGGTAGTCCTTTTGGGCTGATGAAAGACCAACACAAAGTACCCATTAAGCGGGATGGCTTTTTCCTGGGTGTCGGTTATCAGTTGTCTTATTTGGTTCTGCAGGGGTCCAATGTTACCCTTGCTTTTTTCCCAACTCCCTGCATATCTGAAAAAAGCCTTTTTATTATCCTTGATATGTGAAGCCAGATGGAGTTATATAATTATCTTAATTACTCTGTGCCATGTCTTGTTCTGCTTGTGTTCCCCATTCTCCTTCCATTTACTTACAGATATTTTAGGGAATTAATACTTTCCTTATTTGTCATCTTTGATTTTAGAGGTATCTTCCATCTTACTTAGCATTTTGGAAATACATAGCCTTTCAGCTACATGAAACTATCAGGGTACCTACAGGTGCTACATTTAGATTGACCTAATCAGGGTTAGGTCTGTCTAAATACCCAATCATGCAGGGGTTCAGAAGGCTTAAATTCCCCAAAATGGCACGCCTAAGCTAAGTTAGAGTATCTTAGGAGGTGCAGTAACTTAGACCAAGAAATGGTTAATCTGATCTAGGAAAGGGTTAACCAGATCTTGCAAATGCCTGCATGTGTTCTCAGTATAGCCCAAGGGCTGCAAAAGCCCATCTGCTTGCCCCAGTCCTAGGGCCAGCAGCCTAAGAATGAGTAGGGAAGCAGGGCATGAGTCCCAGGTGAAGCCTAAGGGAGAGGGGTGCTGGAAGAGAGCAAAAGAAGCAGCTCACCCTCTGGTTTTCTGCTGCCTCGTGCTCTGGCTCCGGTAGCGGGGAGGGCAGAGCAGCAGCAGTGGCCCTGAGTGGTGGTGGCACACAATGGAAGAACAGCAACCAGGGGCTTGCTGCTGTGAGGAGAGGTGTCACCCCCTTTTTGCCACCAAAATCAGTGCTTCAGTGGACAACCAACACACAGTGGCAAGAAAGAAGGTAATATCTACCTCCATTGCACTGAACCTCAGGCTGCTGATGGTGTACCATATGACACTGACCCAGGGAGCAGAACCTGGCCATTTACAGCTCTGATCTAGGTAAACCAGTGTGCTTCTTTCCTTTACCCTATTACACTGTCTGGGTGATCAGGGTTTTGACCTTTCCTCCTCTGCCTCCGCCTCAAAGGCAAGATACTTTCCAAATCCCTCTTGTAACTGTTTGTCTTTTTGTTCTTTTTACTACTCTAGCAGCTTGCCTCATTTTTCTATGTTGCTTCTCCATAACTAACCCATCTGTTGTTTCAGCTTGCATGCCTTGTTCATTTTTGTTCTTTGTACTTTCTTCTCTGTGATTTCAGTTTTATCAAGCCCCTGAATTTTTTTCCTTCTGGGGGTGAACACTATGTTTTGAACTTGATACAAACGCCTCCTCTATTCAGGAAAATGAGCATGATGCAAACTCCACAACAGATTATTTTATGTCTTTCAGTGTCCATTTCAAATATAGTTCCTCTGCATTTCGTTCAATGTTTTTTTTTCAAGGGAGTTCTGCATTTGGTGTGAAATATCCAGCTCCACCTCCACCTTGGAGATTTCATGGAGTTAGCTTGCTACTAGTGACATGTGTTGAGTAATGGCTTGCTTGAACTTCATTTGCTCACTAGCCATGCTGCATCCCCCCACTCCAGCCAGTCTCATACGAGGAGCCAAACTTTGCCAAAGTGATAGGCGTTTGTCTTGTTTATCACTCCTACCCATTTGACATAGTATCTGAGTACTATATATTCAGTGAATTTTATTTGGATAGGGCTAGTTTATAATTTTACTAACATATGTCTACACCACCTTGGTAACAAAGGGGGGAATACATTTTGGTTTACAGTCACAATAACTTCTTTAGTCCCCACTTTCCAGAGGCAAGATGTCTGGAGAAAGGTACGTTGCTTTACTCCCTTTTGTGGAGGAGCTTACTCTCCGTTGCAGTACGTCTAGCTAAGTCTTCTGACTAGTCAGGGAGGAGGTGCACCAGGGCTTCTTCCCCCCTTAATCCAATTATCTGAACACCTGTAGCCAGGAAAGGACTGTAACAATCTAGCCTGTAATGATATCTCTAGTGAACTCAGTAGTAGAATCTGTTCTTTGTTTTCCTGGGTTCAACCATTTTTTGCTCATTTGCTGCTGCTCCTGCTGTTCCTTGTGTTTAGATATTGCAAGAGAGCTCTTGCCAAGCTCAGGCTCAGGCTTGTTGAATATGTTGCTTCACAAAGGAATGCCCTAGACAATAAAGCTCAACTCCACAAAGGTACTTAAATGCCTAACTTTTAGTTAGGCCTCTGTGTACCTTGGTGGATCAGGGTCTAATGCCTTATCCTTGGATCCAAAGAACTTCATCACTAGTATAGCACCGCAAGTGGTTGCAGTTTTTCTTGAACGGCACCATCACAATGAGGCCACAGGTATGAACTGAGGCTGAAAGCATTGTGGCCCCTAATGTAGTATGCAGCTGTGGCTACCAGTATTGGTTTCTATTGAGCAGGGGACTGGACTAGATGCCATTCTGAGGCCTTTCCATCCCTGATCTTCTATGAAAAGGAAGATGTACAGCAGAAAAAGGGAAGTTTACAAGAACTCACTTCAACAGGGGGCTTAGATCACTCTTCGGAGTTAAATCTTGTGGCTGAGCTTAAAAGAAAGCAGTAGCCTAAAAAAGGCTGTACTCTTCAAAGCCAGGCTTGGGGAAAGGAGCAAACACCTGTGGCTGTAAGATAATTGCACTCTGGTGCTGGCAGCTGGAACTCATTAAAAAGAAATCACTAGGGCCAAAGCTTCCAGCAGGGGATAAGGTGCCCTTAAGAAGCGATTGTAGTTTTTCTTATAGGAACCGGATGCATGAAACCTGGCTCTGGAACCAGAGCCTCTGTTTATTCTTCCCCTCAGTATCAGGTTGGACTTGGGCTACTTAACTGAAGTCTCTGTCACAGGATCCTGTTTATATATTTTTTTTTACTTCAGCTGCTTTGCTGTGGGAGAGGAATGGTAAATGGGTCTTTCACAAGGGAGAGTAGATATCGTTTCCTACCTGTTCAGAACCTTTTAGAAAAGTTCAGAAAAAAAGATTTAAAAATAGTTCTTTCCTCTGTATTTTCACTCTCCCTTTAAAGCACTGGTAGCCCTTACCCAATGGGATGTAGTTGCAAATCTATTGTAGTTACCTCTCAAATGTTTTTGCGTGCAAAAGCCAAGATGCTGCAGTTTGATTAAATAACTGTACTCTATCATTATTGGCATTAAATTCAGCTAGGCAATGCACCCATTTTGTGATTATTACACGACTTTTAAAACACAACTCCATGCAATATTATAGTTTATTTTCAAGGGCAAATAATTCATTTAACGGATATACTTTGCAGAACCATTTGTTTGTTTTTAAAACTCTAATCTCTCTGCTTTTGTGTTTCAATGGCATATGGCTTGTTTTAAGTCATAAAGAAGCAAAGCACTCCTGACTTCTTTTTATGGCCTTTACCTTACCCACAGGAGCTGCTTTATCACATCACTAGCATTGTATAGATCATTTGTACTGTAGCGGAAAGAACCAAGGAACCAATGAATTGTAGCCGCTTTTAAAAAGGAGCTGGAAATCAATAATAAATTATTGTTCTGTATAGCAGTTTGGGTTTCATGTACATCCCCTCTGACATGTAGATGTAACTATAAATTAATTTAGTTGAGCCCATAAAGAACTAACTTTTCCTGGACTGACTAGTGAACATGCATTAGCGATATAAAAATAACGCACCTTGGCAGGGTAGCTTTTTAGGAGCTGCCGAATACTGCAAGTTATTTTTATAGTTTAATGAGATATAGGCCTATGCTTCCAGAGGGAGACACAGTGAGTGGAGCGCTCTATAATTTACTGCTGTAAAATGATCAGGATTCATGTTGTCTATAAAACATGAAAAACATTCTTCATTCCTCACCAATTAGATCATAGTTACAACTCTCAGTTCCTTTGAGCTTAAAAGAAAATTCTAACTGCTAGACGTAAATGAATGCTGCGGTTAAATTAAACCCTTCAACAGCCCAAACAGGCTTGAAAGAAATGCCTTCTGGATGTTATTAATATGCATATTTAAGTGCTATTTTTAAAATTTAACTGCAAGCCATAGCAAGCACAAATGTTTATAATAGCTGTTTCAGAAATGTAGTATTACTTTGAAAGCATTCTCATTGCTGCTAATTCCTTTCCAATAATTTATTTCAGCTTTTACTATTGTTAACTTTTTTCATGTGATGACAGGAAATTTTAATTTAAAGAACAAGATGTTGTATTTTGGCAGTCTTTAAAACTTAGCTTCCTTAGAAAATACAACAGACACACAGTCTTAGGCTCCAATTCCACAAACATTTTACTATGTGAATAGTTCCATTGGATTCCCTTAGAATACATGATAGAAAAGTTAAATATGTGTGTAGGCTTAAGCCCTCTTATGGTATACATGTTGACCACAATTTTCCTTTTTGAAAGTGTTTCAACATACTTGCAGTACTCTTGCTGTTCAGAAAGTATGTTGACCACATGTTTTGATGGTAGCTTAGTGCGTGTTTGGTTGGAGGAAACTTATTAGTTATGAAACTGATCTTGAGACATGCTGTGATGAAGTTAGTGAACATTAGGGCTGTGCGAAGCTTTGGTTTGTGATTTGATTCAGAGAAGATTCAGCTCAGTGTGGGGGCTGACTCTCTGAATCCGAACTGAATTGCTAGAAGCTTAAAAAATTTTGAGTTGATTCGGAGCCTCTGAATTGATTTGGAAAAGATTCGGAGATTCCAACTGCAATCTTTATGGGGAAACAGAAACTTAGAAGAGGGAGAGGGACCATGGGGGGAGTGGGAGCAGTGGGAAAAGACTGGCATCTCTAGCTGGCCAGGGACTGTGATTTGTCTCTGACTGCCCTTCCAGTCACAGTGTCTTGGGGAGGGACATAGAAACAGCATAAAAGCCTCTGTCTGCAGGCTTGCTGTGCCTTTTGTAAGCTGGTTCTGAGTGAGCAACAGCATCAGAAAGGTACTGGACTGCCTGGCTTGCTTTCTAGTTGGTCAACTGTCTACTCCTTTTTGTTCTTAGAAAAGATTGCATAGGATATAGCTTAGCTTAGCTTAGTTTATAATCTCTTTACTTAATAGTTATCCAATTCATTTCTTTCAATGTATTTGTTCTCTTTCTCTTTTTTTTTTTTTTGCAATACTTTTAAAAAAGAAAGCTCGGTGTTTTCCTTGGCAGTGTGATCCAGGGAAGCACACATTGCGCGTGCACGCACGCGCACACACGCGCGCACACACACACACACACACACACAGAAGAAGAAAAATCACATATTCATAGAAGAGATTGTATAGTTATTACAATAGTTATTAATATTATTAGTTATAGTTAGCTTTAATAGTTTACATACAGACTAGAGACAACACAGAAGAACAAAAGAACTAGTCAGCCAGTCACACATTCAAATTCAGACCAGTTCAAAGAAGAACACAACACACTGTGTGTGTGTGTGTGTGTGTGTGTGTGTGTGTGTATTAATAACCATGGCACTTCCATTTTCTCTGAGTCCTCCCGGCTCAGGGGCATAACAGGCTGTGCAGGGCCCACCTCCCTGTCCTATGGGGCCTGCAGGGCCTGCAGGAGGGGCAGTGATGCTGTGGGAGGGGCAGTGGGACATCCCAGATGTGGTAGGAGAACCGGTGGCCCAGGCTGCCCAATTAACTGGCATATTTTGTTATCTGGCATCCCCCAGGAATGGGGGATGCCAGATAACAGCTTTTACTGTAATCAGTAATCAATCAGACCACTCAACAAATCACACAGCATTCACGAACAGAAGAATTGCCACTGATAGCCAAAGAACACAACACTAACACAAATGCTCCACGTATATATCGATAGGTATTAATAATCAATAACCAATCAGACCAATCAGCAAATCAAACAGCACTCACAAACAGAAGAGCTTGCCACTGATAGCCTACCACACCTTTGGATTCAGAACAAGGCCAGCTCAAAGAAGAACACGACACACATACACCTTTTCCAGCACAGGAAACATTAATATGAAGTGTGCTGGAAAGGCAGGTGCCAGGTCTTCTGGGAGGGGAGGAAGAGGGGCTAGAGGGAGACCTAGAGCTGCAAGTCCCCCCCCAAACATAGACACATCCTCTTCCCAAGCAGCCATGAGGTTTCTGCTGCCAGTGGAAGCAAGGAGGTGGTTGCAGTACCTGAGGTTTCTGCACCTGCATCACCTCCCCTAACTCCAGAAATAGGTACCAGCAGCACAGTCACTGTTTCCTCCACCCCAATGTCATTTCCCAGCATGAGCCTCCTACTGCCAGAGGAGGAGCTGGAACCAGGGGACCTGAATGCCCTGGCTCAAACAATTCTGGGGACTGAAGGGGAATCAGAGTTTGTGCTCCACACCCCTCAAAATTCCCCTAGACCCAGGTCTCCTTCTCCAGAAAGCAGCATTTCAGAGGAGGTTGAGGTGGTGGAGGCTCAGGTAAGTGGCTCAGCTGAGGCAGCTCCCCTTGCTGTTGTGTCTCAGCCTACTGAGGGTGGGGATAAGGCAGCATTCCCATCCTCAACCCAGAAGTGTGTGAGTAGCATAGTGTGCATGTTGAGCTGGCAGATGATCCCAGGTTTGCTATCTGCCAGCACTGCCAAAGGCAGATCAGCCAGAGCAAGGATGTAAGACACTTCACTACCATGGTGATGCTGCTGCATCTCAGGAAGCAGCACCCCCTTGCCGTTCTTCCTGCTCAGCCTGGTATCAGTGTAAGCATGCCTAAAGGGAAGTCCCCTGCTCACTCCAAAGCCCCCTTCCCCCCAAAGCAAAGGCAGCCCACCCTGGAGTGGTGGGGAAAAGCTGCAGACAGAGGGGGCCGCATTCACAAGGTGAGCTAGATCACCCAGAGCATTGGGGAGATGCTTGTTCTGGATAGCCAGCCCTTCTCTCTAGTTGAGTGACCAGGGTTCAGGTGGCTCATGCTTGTGACTCCATCTTACCAAGTGCCCACATACACCACCTTTAGCAGAACCGTGGTGCCTTCCCTGTATGAGGCATGCAGGGAGTACTTGAGGGAGGAACTGCACAAAACAGGGCCACAGGTAGCCTTGCACATCACCTCGGACATCTGGAGCAGCTGGGGTGGCAATGCCTACCTCTCCCTCACAGTGCACTGGTGCAATCAGTCAGGCCATCGGTAGGGTGTCCTGCAAGCCAAGGTGCTGGATAAGTTCCACATGGCAAGGGACATCATGGTGGCCATGAACTGCATGGTGCAGGGGTGGCTCATTGGGTAGGCTGAGCTCACCCACGGGTCCATGGTCACTGACAATGGGGCCAATATGGTCAAGGCTGTCCATGATGCCATCTTTGTTGGCATCCGCTGTGTGGCACACAGGCTGCACCTCATAGTCATGGATGCCTTGGAGGGGGACATGGCTGTCAGTGATGGTGCTGTCACCACTACCACTCCAACCTAGCTGATTTCAAAGTGCAGGAAGGTGGTGGGCTACTTCCACCGCAGCATCAAGGGGGTCAAGATGCTGCAGGAGAAACAGGCAGAACTAAACATCCCGCAGTACAAAATCATGCAGGATGTGGAGACTTGGTGGAACTCCACATACCTGATGCTCAAAAGGCTGGTAGAGCAACAGAAAGCCATCCATGAGATGGCTTTGTTTGGGGAGATCAGGATCAGTGGCCCGGTCACGGAGCACTCGGGTGCTCTGTGCCTAAAAGCAGAAATGGCTCAGAGACCCCTAGTGGTGAGAAGGAGGTGTCAGTCACCAGGGCAGCCCAGGTGCTGGTTGCTAGGGCAACCAAGGGAACCAGCTGACAGGAAGGGGCAGAGCTTGGCCCTTCTTCAACCCAGGCATGGAGTCAGGAGGGCAGTTCCCCTCTGGCAGTCAAGGAGGGGGGAATTCCACCAGGGCAGTGAGAAAGGAGAGGAGCGACTGCATGAACATCCCTGGGTTGCTGCCATAAGGGGGAGTATTTTTCCCAGTAGGGCTAGAACATCAGGTTTGACCGGGCGGTTTATTGTTACATTATAACCTAGGGGCTTTGTGGGGTTTTTCGTGTTTACTGTTGACCGGAGGACCGGGTGAGGCTATAAAGGGTTGAAGAAGGCCTCATAGGAGCTCCCAGTAGCGTGTCATCAGAAAGGGCGCAGTAGTTTGGGGTGGGGTGCATTGACCCCAGCCCAGAGCAAAAAGGGGTGGCAAGGGGCCCCAAAGAGAGCAAGAGGGGGCAGTGAGGGACCCCCCCAGAGAGAGAGGGGGCAGTGAGGGACCCCCCCCAGGGTGAGAAGGGGGCAGCGGGAACCCCCAGGGTGAGAAGGGGTGGCGAGAACCCCCAGAGTGAGAGAGGGGGCAGTGAGGAACCCTGGAGCGTGGGGCGATAGTGAGGGGCCCCGGAAGGAAAGGAGAGGGCCAAAGCATAACAGGGCCTAGGTCAAACCACGTCAGTTCCATCTGAGAGGCTTGGGCTGTGGTGTAGGGGAGGAAAGGAGCTGCAGGTAGTGCCCCCTGGCACTGGGGCACATAAAATGAGCAGCCTCCTGCTGATTACACCAATCAATTAATTAATTAAGACCAAGGCATGGCAGGCAAGTAAGCAGGCGGTTGGCCCATTACAGGAGGGCGGAGTCACTCTCGAAAAGGCTACGATAACTATACTTCTGTCACAGGCCCCCTTCACAGAGCTGAGTGGGGTACCATCTCCCAGATCTTGGTGGCCCTCAAGCCCTTCCGTGGCCACCGAGACCCTTAGCACTGGCAATGCCCTCCTCAGCCAGGTGATCCCCCTAGTGAGGAAACTGGAGAACCAAATAGAGAAGTTCCAGGGGATCAGTGTTCCTGGTTGGGGCAGGCTGCTGTCACCAGATGTGCAGGCACTGGTGAGGCGGCTGAAGGAGGGCATCAGGAGATGGCTGGATCCCTTGGGGTTCAGTACGGTCCACATGCTGGCAGGTGTGTGCAACCCAAGGGTTAAGGGGAGCACGTGCACTGGCAGCACCAAAACCATCAGTCACTGGACACAGGTGCTGGTCAACAAAGTCAGGGAGGCTAAAGGGCAAAGGTGAGGGGATGTGGAAGAGGGGGATCCACTTTCCCATGCCAGGACTTCCAGCACTAGCCAGTTTCCTCCATGCCAGCCACTGCCAATGTGGGCCAAGGGCATGGCTTCAATGCTGGGGTCCAAACACACCAGATCCCACCCTCAGGCAGGTAGCGCCAAGGCTTTGGTGGCTACCTATCTTGTTGAGGATATGGAGCCACTGGACTGTGACCCCTTGGCCTACTGGGCAAACCGCAGCCAGGTGTGGTAGGATCTGGCCACGGTTGCCCAGAAACACCTGTCCTGTCCACTGACCAGTGTGCCAAGTGAAAGGGTGTTCAGCATTGCTGGGGATGTTGTGATACTGCATTACACCTGCTTGGATCCTTGTTTGGTGGAGCAGTTGGTGTTGTTGAAGGTGAACCTCCCACTGCTGGGGTTCCCCTAGCTCCTCCTGCAGACAGACTGAATGCCACCCTCCTCACTCCATCTGCACCAATTTCCTTTTTTCATTAAAAAAAAAAACAGTTAATGCCCCACTCTCAGCTGGCGGCATCACAAACCAGTAGGGGAAGAGCATGTCCCTGATGAGCTTGCTCCCCTGCCAGGATGAACTTGGAGGTATGAGCTGGGGCTATGGGGAAGGAGGAGGCCCCAGGTCCTGGGCATGACCACTAAAACTGCACCCTGCCAGGTGGTGGCCTGCCAGGATAGGGAGGCCTGGTGGGACTGCTGGCAGCACGGCAGTCCTGTAAATGCCAGGACTAACACTCCCCTGGTGAAAGGCAGGTAGGAGGTGCCATAACCTCCAGATAACGCATGCATACACACAGTCCTGGCTGGGGAAAGGCCAGACCTGTCACGTTTTTCACTGGCCTGAGCCTTGCTGGTTGCAGTGCAGTTGTGAGGCTTCTGGTGAGCTCATCTTAGCTGCCTGGGATGACAGCTTTTGCACTGACAAACCCTTTGTCAGGCTGAGGAAGCACCTGCAGTTGGTGTGTCTCCTGGTCCTGGATGGAAGGAATAGTAAAGAAGCCAGAGGTGGTCTGGCATACAATGCAGGGAAGAAAGCCAGTCAGTGAAAATGGAAATGGAGGTGTCAGGGGATGAGGGACAGGCTGCGGGGGGTGGGGAGGAAGAGGGATGTAGTAGTGCAGGTAAAAGTGCAGACGTGCCTTGGGAGTTAGATGTCCTGCAGACCTACAGTTTTCACTCCCCTGTGCCTTAACACACAGTGTCACCTATGTTATGAGTTTTGCTTGTCAGCAGTTTGAGGTTCAGTTTCCCAGAACCCCCTGCAGCTTTGTAGCCCCATCAGGGGCTATCAGTCCTGCAGTTTTCACCTTGCTGTGGCTTAATACACACATGTAACATGAGCTTTGCTTTCAGGACTTTGAGGTGCAGTTTCCCAGAAAGTCCCTATCATTTGGCAGACATCATGCCCTCAGCAGAGGCTACCGTCCCTGAAAGGGTCATCTCAATTAGCCAAAACACAACAAAGTTATAGATATTTCATTGATTCCCCATTATACTTTATGGCCGAATCTCTGAATCTCTCCAAATCGGCTCCAAATCTTCCAAAGCTGATTCAGCCGAATTGAATCGGAAAAGCGATTCGAATCTCCAAATTGAATTGCTGGCATCTGAATCGGCCGAATCCGAATCAAGTAGTTCCTTATTCACACAGGCCTAGTGATTATGTCCAGACCACTTGCACCCCATATACCTCAGATATTGCAAATGCTAAAGCTATGCAACAGATGAGGTATGATCATTGGTGCAACACGCTAATTAAACAAAGCTAATGAGGGGCCTGACCTGTGTGCAGCACTGTGAGAATGAGGAAAAGAGGAAGAAGGCTATACCCAGGAGTTTGGGCTTTCAGTTGCAGTTTGCTGGTATGGTTAATCTTCTCTGCTTTAACTCTTCATGTTTTTGATTCACTTGCAGTTTGGACATGCCAAGAACCCACACATACTTCATATTCTTTACAAAAGCCTTTTGATTACTAGACACAAATGAATTCAGTGGCATCTGTGTAGTGACCTTCCAAGACTTCTAAATATCAAAGTGTGTCATTCTGAGATGCCTGATAAAAGTGCCATTTAAATATCCATGGAACTGGCTTTCATATTCAACTCTGGGGCTTTGGTCATAAACAAAATACAGGGCTGTAAAGGGATTTCAAAGATATACCTAGCTCTTTTGATCTTTGCAGCTAATTCTTTTCCCTAGCTTAATTCATAGAACAGCCATTAAAGATGCAGCTCAGCTAAGTGTTTAGCGGGAGTGCTGTGATGTTTACTACTTTGATGTACCATGTGGGCTACTATTACTTATAAATGCAAAGTCTGGGGCAAAAAAAATTATGCAAATCCTCTCCACTTAAGAAAAGGGAAGGGGGTGGAAATCATGTGGGAACAGGGCAGAAAGAAAAATTCTCATTGGGGCAATGACCTCACAACTGATCTCTTAAAGTATGCTTACAATTGTCCCTAAGAGTGGCAGTTCAAAAAGCCAGTTTTGAAATTTGTTTGTGATTTATGTGAGGGGCGAGGTCCTTGTTGTTGCTGTTGCTGTTGTTTTTTGGTTTTTTTACACTGGATTTTATGTCCAGGGTAACCATCTAAGAAAACTGATATATGTATGGATGGGTTAAAATAGTCACTTAATTGGTTTTAACCAAATCATTTAGGAAAGAGATTGGTTGTAAAGAAAGAATACAACCCACATTTCTTCTACAGTCAACAATGGAGACAGTCCAGCATCTAGCAGAAAAAATATAATGTCACCAATAAGCATTTTGAGAATATCACATAAAACATACAGTAGAAGTGTCAAATATCTTATGATTATTTACCTTACCAATTTAATATTTTAAAATGTTTGCAACACTAAGTGGTGGCTTGCGAACATCTCTAACATTTTCAAAAGCTGAGCGAGGGTGGGGTAAGTATTGAATCAGTATGCAATGTAATAACATATGGGTTTCCATGGGATGACTGCTTACTGGGTTGTGCTTTGCTTCAGAATCCAGTGTTATTGATCTACAATTATGCATATGAGGTAAAATTATTTGGCAACAATAGTATGCTAAATCATCATAAAAAATCTCAATTTTCTCCAGGCAGGCAAGGAAACTTTTCTGAAGTTTTATTTTTGTTCCACCCTTTATTGTGATCCTGTATGCAGTGTTCTGAAGTGGTCCAGACCTCTGAACTTCAGCATAGCAGTTTTCTTGAAAACCTACAGATGAATAGGGCTCTTTTGGTTATCATTTATAGGCTGCTTTGTTAAAAGACAAAAATATAATTAAGAGATACTGCTATACTGCTTTGTGGTACCTACTGAATAATACTAACACCTTTAAATGGAAATTAAATCTCCTTATATCCTCTGGGGTAAATAAGCAAGTAATATTATTATCCCTATCAACAAACACATCCTTTGTGGAAACTTCCTAGCCCTCTTTTATGTGTAAAAGCCAGAAGTGAGCATCTGTGTCCACTGACAATAAAAATTATTGATGCTTCCTTTGAAGAGGGTGGACCTGCTGATCTTGATGAAATCCAAAAATATGGGCCATCTCTCAGCAGGTGGAAAAATCTTGCCTAAAAACAGAAACTATGGATATTTGGGTGAAATAAATTTCCATGTTGTCCTGTATACTAGCAGAATGTATGAAGCCATGGAATATAAGCTGGATCATGCTGTAGTAACAGTACACAATGTCCTTGACTATCTATGGTTGGAGAAGCTGGAGTGAGATAAGTATAAAGAAATAAGACAGTCATGTGAAACATTACTTGATGATGATAAATAAGGCACATCTTGTACAAAAGTGCAGTGTTCCAACTTTGGGAATATAGAAAGGGAAGACAGCAATAAAAAGTATAAAGAGATTGGGGAGGAAAGAAGACTGACAAAAAGAAAAAGCAAATCAGGCCATAAGCACAAGCACTTCATAAACCTGAACTGTACAGAAGTAGTGGGTGTAATCTGCAGGTGTCTCCCATCAATGATCAATGAGGAATCATGCTTCCTGAAAGTCTACAGCAAAAACAAGTTTTAGATCACATTGGCCATAGGGATAGCATCTTCTTTGATCTTCCGCTTACTCAAGCAGCTTCCCACTGTTCTACTTCAAAGCTGGGCTTTTTAACTTAAGGGCATTTTAATAAAGCATCCTCAGAAACACTGTGCCTATTGGCTATTATAGGGAGGGGGCTGCAGAAACCCACCAGGGCTAGGGACAGACATTCAAAAAGCCTGAGCCTGAATTGATTCAATCTTTCCAGGGTAGTCTAACCTGGCTAGGCTAAATCACTTTGTAACTGTAAGACATCCCAGACATGTAGGCACATGCCTGCAGTGACTGAAGCTAGGAGCTGGGGGGGCACTAGAGCAGCCCTCCCCTCCCTTCCACAGTACTGAGTTGAGGGTGGGGGACATGGCCAGGATGCTCTGATTAGCCTAGCAGGGAATTGATAATGGTGTTTATATCACCCCATTAAGAAAACAAGGGGAACATTAGCAGCTACCTGTTGATTCTGCTTGTTGATTTTACCTGTTGACTCAGCAGAGACTGTAGGCAGCATGTGGTCTTCTAGCTAATACACAGACACCTCTCATCAAGGTGGAGAGGAAGGGGAAATTTAACAGGGAGTGGTGAGGGGGAGTGGGGAAGCAACCTGCTGTTTCTGTGGGAGCTTCAGTCAGGGAGCAGAGGGCAGGGGCCAGCTCTGCTGTGGAGCAGAGAGTCCTGCCCAGCCCAGAGAGCATGCCAGGATGCTGGGGGAGTCTTGTTTATCTTAAACCAGAAAGGGGTCTGGGACAGACATTGCATAAACCAGTTTGAGCAAAATCACTGAAGTCTGATACTACATTCAACCAGGTTTATCTCAAACCGGTTTCAGCCCATTTTCAAACGGGTTTATGTGCACTGAACATCTGTTCTGTTACAGGTTTAAACCAGTTTCTGATCTCTTAAATTGGTTTATGTATAGTGTCTGTCCCTAGCCCAGGTCATTCAGTACCAGAATCATGGAAGAGCTTATGTAAAGAAGGAACCCTGAGAAATCATAGGAATCACTCCTGCCTGTGTGGTTTTCAGCTTATTGTAAGCCACCCCACCCTTAATGCCATTCTTTACCCTTTGATCCTGGAGGGAGAAGCAAGGAGGAGGAAAACAAAGTTACAGTCTCAAAGGATTAAGAGCAGATATTTAAAATTGCCCTAACTTAAAATAAACTGGAGGGTATGGACAGTAAGAAAACACGACAGCTAGTTAATCAAAGTGTGAACTGTAGAGGGTGTAAACTGATTCCGTCTTTTATTAAAGACCCTGAAGACTTGCAGCAAGTGAAATTACAAGGTGGTGAGGCTTTAGAGAAGAAGTGGAAAGGGCTTGAGTGTTTTAGAACCTGTCTATATAAAAATTAAATGTGGTATTGGAATCCACTGACTTTTTTTAAAGAGTGGAACTGAGCTGCAGTTAGAACATAGGACTCAAGTTATGATTTGTGCATCATGTTAAATTATCCCCACCCCCCTTATTTTTGAGAGCGCAGATCAAGTCAATGGAAAAGGATACTGGTAGGAGCCAAATCACACCTCCAGTCCCTTTCACCTCTCTCCTTCCCCCTGCCAGTGGCAGCCAGGGATGTCTACAGAGAAGCCATGCAGGAGGATTCCACATGGTGCTCTGGCTTTCCCTTATGGAGCCTGGGAGAGGAGGAAGGGTCTATGGCCAGTGGGTGGTCAAAATAACACATTCAGGGAGAATGGACTCTGTGTTTGTTTGATAGCCTATGGGCTACCATACTGTTAGCACCGCTGTCTACCAGATAGTGCTTGGGGATTGTTAAAGCACAATTAACCCTCAAATGGAATGTGAAATATGAACACAGACAACTCAGTCCAACTTTATTAAAACAACAAATGTTATCTTATCAGTTTCTATATACCCAGAGAGAAAAACACTTAGTACAATGATCTCACTCAATCCCAGATGTTACTTTACTCAACAGAAAAAACAGCCTCTCAGTTCCAGAAAGCAAAGGGTATGTCGTTGGCTGGGATGGTCCAGACAGCTGTTGAAGGTTGGATTTATGATGATAACAATGACGCACATAACTTTCTTGTTGCTCCCTTTTATGCTTTTTTTCAACTTCACTCCTTCGATGACTCTTTGCTTTTGGATTGGTCTCTGTGTGGTCAGCATACTGTCCATATTTTATCCTATCAGCATATTTCTTTGTTCAACAGACCCATCATGAGCACACTTCTTAATTTGGTCTTTTTCCAGTATCTTACTTTGGGTAGTGTCCATTGGTTTCCCTTAACACCTTTCATTAACATATTGAATTATATCATCCCTCTGATACAGCTGGTTAGTGCCAAGTTCAGTTACTTTGAGCTGGTAACTAAATTATTACTATGCTGTGTTTAGACAGGCTTCTCACAGTGATAGAAAAGGAAAGAAATGTCATGTGAGAGAACTCAAGGCCATAAGCTACTTGCAGGCAGCAAGGTCATCTGATATTGCAGACACCAGCAAAATGAAAAGTGCAGATAATGAGGGTATACAGAACTTAAGAAATGAGTTAAATAAGCTGGCTTTAAGCATATAAAACAATACTCAGGTGGATTTTTAGTTTCTAAGTCCAAAAAAAAAAAAAAAAAGGCAACTTAGAAAACAACCCAGCTTAACAGTGAAGGTATCTAAATTAATTTGGCATGTCCATTTTGGACTATTGTTTCTCAGGGAACTTTTACACATGCTCTGGTGCATTCTGATTAGAATGCAACAAAGTAGACTAAATTAATCCTCAGAGCCCCTCAAATACCCACCCCCTGGAGTACATGTATAGGCACTCTTAGTGCCTAAACTTTAGCTTCCTATGCTGGTGGAGGTACCCCATGCTGGGCAGATGGGTGCCTGACTTGCACCTAAACTCTATTGCAATCCTGATACGAGACAGCACTGCTTAGGAGCTGTCCTTCAGAGTATGCCCTGATTTCCACTAGCTTTCTGTATATCGTTCAAGACTCTTGGTTTGACCTATAAGGCCCTGAACTGTCTGGGCCCTATAGACCTAAGGGCCCACCTCCTCCCTTATGTCCCATCGTTAATCCTAGCATCAGCTGAGAGAAAAATGCATATACTATCTGTACATCAAATTTACTTGATGGGAGGTATGGGGGAAGTCATTCTCAGTAATAGCCCCTCTGCTCTGCAACTCCCTTTCCCTCATGACCCCCAGAGACTGAGCCTGCACATCTTCTGAAAGTGCTAGGAGAGCTTTTTATCTGGGCAGGGTAAGTTGGGGTATTGTTTGGGTTGTTGTTGTTATATAAATATCAATATTTTAATCTGCTTTTAGAAGTTCTTTTGTTTTGTACTGCAAGCCAGCTTGAGCTTTTAGGGGGGAAGGATGGTATGTGTTCATATATAAAATAAACAAGTTCTGCTGATGTACTTTTGGGGGGCCCAGCCTCATTTGGCATTCTCTAATAATGTTGAGTTGTTACAGAAGCTGCAGACATTCATCCAAAAGCATGGTAGGTGGTGATGATGCCCATCTTCTGGATAAGAGCTAACTGGTTAGGTGACAGGCACAGTAGTGAGATACAGTAAAATCCTTGTTATCCGGCATTTGAGTAACCAGAATTTCCAGCTGGCCAGACGTGGGTAGGTGGGTGGGAGGTGGGGAAAGCTCGCACACAGAGGCTGCTGCTGCCACCCACCACCCTGTACTGTTGCCGTTCCGTGCGCAGCTGCTGCTACTCCCACCGCTGACTCCACGTCTGGCCAGAAACCCCTGTGCCTCACTTAACTGGCATTTTTAAGTTACTGGCATCCCCCATTCCCCACTCATGCCAGATAACAGGGATTTTACTGGGTTCAAGTGCAAGCTTCCCATTTCCCAGGTGTTTCTTAACTGTTAAGCTATAAACATGGCCTGGTGGTGACTCCCTCTACCCTTTCTGTTGAAACTGGTTCCCTATCCAACCAAGACTGGAAGCATCTTAGCACAAGCAAGAAGAAGCCTTGCTCTGTAGATGAGTGGCTGGAGCACTTGGGTGGAAGGAGAGAGTTCTGCATATTGGTTGTTGCTTCTAGGTGTGTGCCTTAATCCAATGGCTATTTTAGTGAGAGAAACAGAAACTGTTTTGGGGGAAGGAACCAGAACTCCGATCTCAGCACCTACCTTCCCAAACTCCTAGTGTATACAATCAAGCTCCCATTTCCTTGCTCTCTTTCCAGCCACAATCTTTTCCTTTTTGAACTGCCTGGTTACCAGTTTGAACTCGAGGAGTTGTGGGTGTTTTTCTCCCCACATCATTCTAAGGTCTGGTGAGAAGAACACTGCATTGGAAAGTAAGAGATGAGGGACTGAATCTTCTTGGACTCTACCTCTTCCAGGTTTACTGTTCTAATTATGCAAAAAGATGACAATGACAGTACCATTACCATGGCAATGTAGGTAGCTGTCTGTGGTGAAGTGGACTTCTTTCCGGACAGCCATCGCTGGCCTCCCACCTGCCTTCGGGCATGCTGCCTGCCTGTCTTGCCTGCCACTACTTGTCAGAAAGTTAATACGTTGTTAAATAAGGCAGGAGGCTGCCCATTTTTCTTTGCACCCCAATATAAGGGGGTGCCCATGGATCCATACCACCCCTACACCATGGCCCAAGTCTCGCAGATGTCATCCAGATGTTAATAGTCACACCAGCCCCACACTAGGCTCCAGAATCCTCCTGGCAGGACCCTCCTTTGATCCCTCCACTCAGGCAGCCTATGCCACCTTCATTTGGGCTACCGAGCTCCTTGAAGCTGGCTCCCCTCTTGGCCGTGGTCCCCACTCAGGACCTTTGGCCATACAAAGGTGGGGTCCCAGGCCCATGACTCTGGGTGCCCCTCGTGGTGGGTCCCTGGCCCTTTTGACCTTCTTGGTCCTGGCCTCAGCATGGACCAGTCAAGGAGGCATTTTACTTTTGGCCTTGCTAGCCCCTTTCACTCTGGGTCCACCTTCCTGGATGTGGGGAGCTGGGGTACCTCACAACACAACTGGTATCCCAGGGTCTCACAGGGGACTCTCACTCCCCCCCTTGGGGCAGCAGATCGTGGTGCTACTTCAGATCTTACATTCAACCCACGCTCGGCCTCCCAGCAATGGAGGATTTACTGGGGCCAGGATTCACCTCTCTCACCCTGGGGCTGAGCCCCCATTCACTCAGCCTGTGGCCCAAACCTCGGCCTCAGGTGTCCAAAGATTTCCTGAGCCTATTCCCCTTGCTTGGGGCTCCACATCACCCCCCCTCACTTGGGGCTCCCAATATCCACCCCTTACTTGGGGCTACCCCCTCACTGGGGCTGTGCAACTCTGCCCCTCAGTTGGGGCTACAGATCTTGGCCCCTTTCACTGGCACTACCCCCCTCATTGGGTTCCTAATTTCTGCCTGGCCCCAATTTTCCCCCTCGGGGTCTCACGCCCTCACAGGGCTCAGGTGGCCACAACTGTGCATGGCTCCAACTTTCCCTCTCGGGGTCTTGAACCCCCACAGGGATCAGGTGGCCTCAGCCATGCCTTGCCCCAACTTCCCCCGATGTAAACCCACACGAAGGTGAGGGCTAGGTTTAAGGTGCCCTTACCCATCTTTCACCAGGATGATAACTGGCTTGGCATTTCCTGGGGGCTGCTGCACCACTGAGATCAAGTTCACTTTTCAGTTGGGAAAAGGTAGAGCATACCTCCCAACCTCCTGGCTATTGCTGACTCTAGCTAAACCAGTCAATTTACTATTGATTCAATCTACATAGCTTAGAGAAGCCTGAATAGATCATATCTATTCTCTCTTGGGCTTTTTGACTGTCTTTACTTACCTTAAGTTTCCAGCAGTGTATGAATATCACAATTCTGGAGGATGGCAGGAGAGGAAAGGGATCCATGTTTATATTACTTCTGCCCTAATGGAGAGATTCATCCCCTTGATTCCCTTGCAGTAATTACTGTGGATTCCCAATACAACTGAATTTGAATATATTCTTGCTTGTTTCAGGAATAAAAGTAAATGCAGCAATTCATCTATAATCAGTGCAACCAATAACACACATTGTATTCCATGGAAAAGACCAAATGCCTTGCCTGCCCAGTGCTGGGGAACATTATTGAAAGCAGGACAAAGAGCTTTCTGCACTTTTTTGCTTCTCCTGCATCTAAGCATGAAAGAAGTGGCAAAGAAATTCTTTTTTCTTAGAAAGGTGGAACTATAGGCCCTTCTCTTACTTAGCATTCTTTAGGGGAACTGCTGCCAAACCACCACCCAGATGGTCCCTATGCTCTGCTTGTGTTGTGGGATAGGGAAGGGGGAAGGGATGGCAGCTAGTAAAAACAGGTGAGCTGAATTATCAAGTGAAAATTCTCACAATTTAATGTTGAGCCAATGCAGTTAGCGTTAATAGCCATCCATTAGGTGAGGTATATTTTTATTTGGTGAAAGTTTTAGGCATACTTTCTTTTTTAGGTTTGTGAAGGTCTCTCAGGTTGCCTGTTAATTCTAAGAGCTGTGTGCTCTGTCTTCTATCTTAGTTTTTCTTGCTACTGCATTCTGTGATGGTTAGGACAGAACAGAATTGCATTGGAATTCTAGTCAACACGTACCATCATCAGTGTTTCTAATCAATATCACTCTGCAGGTATTGCACATACAGAGCAGAGATTCAGGTCAACATAATGCAGGAATGAGGATGGAAATGGGAGGCAGGTGGCAAAAAGGATGCTAGAGACCATTAGAGTCCAGCTAAACCAAGTAGGAAGACAAATCAGCAAGCACTTGACAATTCAAAATGTGTCTAATATGGCAGTGCACCTTTGGGTGCCTGCTGCTTTAAGGGCAGAGTCAGGTAGCTAGCAGGTGCCAAATGGCAGCAGCCATTTTGAGAACAAGTGATATAAAGGCTGCAGTTTGCTGCTGCCAGCTTATGTGGGAACATTGCCTGGCTGAGCTGCAGCAGGAATATCAGAAGATAAGATTAGGAGGCTCTTGGTCCTGGGCATGACATAAAACTGCACCCTGCTGGGGATGGGAGCCCTGGTGGGGTTCCTGGTGGTGCAGGAGTCTCCAGGAAATGGCAGGCCAATTACCACCCTGGTGAAAGGTGGGTCAGGATGACTTAACTCCTAGCCCCTACAATTCAGTGGATATGAGGGCCAGGCATGGCTATGGCCATCTGAGCCCAAGGGAGTGGAAGACCCCCAGGAGAGGAGTGGGATCAAGCACAGCTGCAGCCACTTGAGCCCCAGAGGAGGAAAACCCCAAAGGCTCTTAGTTGGGGATAGTTGTGTGGCTCTGGAGAGAGAGGGCAGTTGTGAAGGCCCTGAGAGGGCAGGGATGTAGGTTGCCCTGCACAGAGTAGGGTTGAATGGGAGTAGATCTGAAGGGCTGTGCATAGAGGGGCTGAGTAGAGCAGAACAGGAAGTAGGCCTGAAGGGCAGTCCCAGCGGTGCATTGAATTGGGCCAAACTGGGAGTAAGCCTGAAGGGCAGCACAAGGGCCAGCCCCGTGAGTAGTTGAGTTGTGAGGATGATGTGAAGACCCCAGGGTGGGGCATGGTGTAGAGGCCCCAGGGTGGGCATAGTAGGAACCCCATGTGTGGGGAGTAGGCTAAGATATGTTTTTGGACACCTGAGGCCATAGCTGGGCCTGAGGCCAAATAGGGGGGCTCAGCCAGGAAGCTAGAGGAGAGTACTGACCCCAGTCAGTCCTCCGCTGAGAGGAGGCTGAGTGTGGGTCAAAAACTATGGCAAGGGAGAGCACAATGACCTGCTGCTCCAGGGAGTGAGTGAGCTCCCCTGTGAGAACCAGGAGCACCAGTTGTGGTGTGAAGGAACACTGTGTGTGTGTCATCTGTGAGGCTTGGGATGCAGTACAGGGATGGTTGGAGCTGCATACATAGGCCCAGGAGAACAGGGCAGCCTCCTGCCTAACAGAGACGTCAATTATTAAACAACAAGGCATGGCAGAAGAGAGAGTGGGGTGGTTAGCTCAGAAACAAGTGGTCGGGGCAACTTCTGACCAGCCCCAGAAAGGTCCCCTGTTATATTTAGCTAGATTGTGTCTGCTATGTGAACACTTCAGCATTCAAGTGTTATTGCCACTGGTATTTGTGACAACAATCCTCTGGACTGTATACTCAAATATGCATTGAAAGCATTTTCTGAAACACCTTTGTAAGGTGTAGGTCAGTTAATGTCATTCAGCAACGGCACCACTTGGCTTATGGTTTGGAGTATGGTACAGATTTCATTAGTCTGCAAGCAGGTCAACAGCCACATTCATGGGATGAAAATTAGAAATCAGAAATAACTGAGTGAATTTTAAAGTTCTGTGATCTGCGTGAAGCCTCTCACCAATAGCAATTCAAAAGTTGTTAATTATAAATTATTAGTTCAACTGGAAACAGAAATCTATATTGAAGAAAAAGGAATGGATGGGAAGAGACTTAATGGGAAAATGTGATGGTGGTAGAAAATATATCCAAGTTATACTTGTATTAATTCTATATATATAAAGGACTTTATCCATTTGTCTGCAATGCTCCTGAAGCACTCTGGTTGTCTCGGCAGCCAATTACAATGCTTACTAAAACAACCAATCAGAGTGCTCTGCACAGACAGACAAAGAGGGGAGCAGCAGGGCTGGAGTGGGATAGTGGAGCACCGCCATGACAGGGGACAGAGCCCCAGCCCCGCCACCCTGCTTCTTGGAGGCGGTGACATGGGGTGCTGGTGGAGGGGGATGGAAGGATTGGCAGGGCAAGCTTCCCTTACCCCCCAGCTCCTGGGAGGTGGTGGCAGTACGGGGTGGTGGGTGGCAGCGCTCCACCTCCTCTACCCTACCCCCCATCATCCTTGATGGGCAATTCACTAGTACCATAATAAAATACATCTGGGAGATGGGCCTTATATTATCTACACCACTAGGAAACAGATTTCTAAACATCTTGCGTTATACTCCCAGTAGAAGTACTTGTGCAAAATCCAAGATGCAGGTTTAGTCTGGCTTTACTTCTCTTGCTCTTCATTATTTATTAGATCATTTTCTATGCTGAAGAGTGATATCTCATGCTTCTCTATCAGCTGTTGTAGGTACTAGAGTTCTTTCCTCAGCCCTTTACCAGTCACTAAAACCAAAATATATAAATTTGAAATGCAATTTAAACATGCCCTCTGTTTTACGATTAGTCTCTTCCAGTTTCCTAGAATGGAAAGAATGAAATTCTATACACCTACAAAAATTTGTTTTAGGATAAAATTGTATACTTCTTAGAAACACCTTCAGTTTTAACCCTCTAACATTTCAGATAAGAACCTTTCTTTTTTCAGTTTCGAGAGTTGCTAGATTTGTTTTGGTAATAACCAATGTCATAAATTCATGTGCCTGAAATATATTATTGGATAATGAATGGTTTCCCATTCATTATGATGATGATATCTTGGCAACCAATGGTAAGGAGAGCTTGTATGCTGGAGAGATATGCCATGTAGATGATATTTCTTAAAAGTAAGACAATGTGCATCTTTTTCAGTGTGCGTGGAGGGATGATTTGAAATTATTTCATTATATATCAAAGGCTTTGCTCTGTCTTTAGATCTTTATCAAATACTTTTGTGAACCACTTTGAGAAGGTTCTGACTCAAGAAGGTAATAAGATGGTTCCCTTTGAAGAAAATCTAAACCCACAAATGAAAGAATATGCGCTTTTGAAATGCTTTAAGAAGTGTTTTTTATTGATACAGAAGAATGTTCTTGAAGAATATCATCCACTTAGAAGCAATTATCATTTAACAGCTCCAACAACAGCTGTTACTGAGAGTTCTTTTTCAAAAAATATTTTATGGGTTTTTTTTAACATTAGGAGCATATAAAATTGTATGACAGACAGAGGTCTCACTTCCAGAACCAGAGAATATGCTTGTAGTGGTTACAAGACAACTGTGCAGTATACCCTTGCCTCCTGAAAGGTATTTTACCAAAGAAAATGCATGTCATCATAACATGTAGTTACTTCAGGGCAAGAATAATGAATGTAGCTTTGATCTAATCCATTTTTCTTCCTGTCTTCATAAGGGGAGGTGAAATAAGAGTGTGGATAGTGAGCATGTTGATATTGTGATTTTTGCTTTTCCTTTGCTGCATTCTAGTTTTCTTTCTTTCTTTTCAGTCTGGTAGGACTGAATTTTGCTTTAGTCTCTGAAGGGATACAAACAATATTTTAACAGGGAAACCAAGCCCTGTTAATAGGAGGCAGGGTGACCCCTTTAAGACCAGAGTCTTTAGAAACAACAAGTACCTGGAGGCCAGGGGTTAAAAGCCCAGCCGCACAGGCTGGTCAGCTGATGGGAAGGAGGCAGGTCTCTGGGCACATATAAGCCCCAGGGCTGAGGCTGGCAGGAGTGAATTATCTGGCAAGCTGCCAGGGGAAGGAGCTTCTGCAGGGAAGAACCACCCAGGAATGCTGTGGCTGCCAGATAGACTCTTTACATTAATAATGAGGCTCCAGGAGTCTACAAGGTACCCAGGGCTGGGAGGCACCCAATACTCAAGGAGCAGTTTGGGGTTTTAAAGAGGTAGAGTGTGGCCTGTATTACTTGTATTATGTTATAGCCCAAGGCTCATATTTATGTTGTTGTTTTTAAACTGGTGGACCAGGCTGAGGCTATCAGGGAAGAGGAAGCCTCATAAGGGAGGTACACTATGGTATAGAGCCCAGCACCAGAGATGGTGTAGAGACAGGGTTATAGTGAGCCTGAGGCCGCTCAAGGCCAAATCAGAATTAAAGCTGCTAGTCTTTACATACCATCTGTGAGGCATGGGCCACCACATAGGGGAGGTTCATAGTGGTGGATACTGACCCCTGGTGTTGGGGTAGTAAATGGGCAGCCTCCCACTTGAGTAACATCATAAGTATTGTTCCATCAAGGCATGGCAAGCGAGAAAGGTTGGGTGTAGTTCTGTTACCCCAGAAACAGAGGGTCAGGCCAACATTGGACAGGCCTGGGGATGGCCCCCTGGCCCCCTGTCACAAGTATGCTAAGAGGCACCATGAATCCTGGACCTAGACACTTTCAACCTGGCTCTGCTGTTGCTTTGCTGAGCAAGTAATCTAGAACAATATTCTGTCTAGACTCTCACACACTCCAAGCTGCTCAATCACACTAAGGTCAAACAAAATGCAAGTCAAGGGTAGAAATTGATCACTAATGTGAGCTCTTCATTTTTCAGTGCTCATCACTAGGGATCCAGGTTTTCTGTTTCCTATGGAAAAAAACAGAAAAAAAGTGGGTTTTCCCCTTTAACAGAGAAAAAAGAGGATTTTTCATTTTAATGGAGATGCTCATGGATTTTTCACTTTTGCAAAGAGTGTTCTGCATGCTGGCAGAGTTCCAGCCTGCAAGAGATTCTTGCAAAAAAGGTGGCAAACCCTAAGCCTTGTTCTGAAGGGGTGAGAAAAGAGGAAGGGGCAGGGCCTGAGACGATCATCCAGGGCTTGGCTCAGGTTCACTTTCCCTCCTGGAGCCTTTGAGGTAACTGTGGCTTGCATGGGGTTGGGGGCCAGCAGGGGGCCGCCTCCAGCAGGGCTGGGGGGCTGCAGGTTGGGGATGGTGGGCGTTGGCGGGGCTGGGCGGGAGGGGCTGTGACTGTCTGGGTGGGTGCAGGTGACTGCCAGAGTCTGGGGCTGTGGGAAGAGCCAGAAGGGTGTGTGGGTGGGGGTGAGGGAGCAGGGAGGTTTCTGCAGGAAGCCCCACATGGAGGGCTGGCCCAGCCCAATGGCGTATGGACTAGGAGCTGTGTGCCATTGGGCCAGGCAGGAAGCCACATATGGAGGCATAGACGCTGCCCTTCATTGGCCTCTGGCAGGTCTGGTTATGGTGTACTGCAGTTAACCAGCTTATATAGTTCATGCTTGCTTTTATGTACATTTCCTATTGTTAATCTTGTTTTAGTTGTGATTGTGAGTTTATAACATACTTTTGAACTTTATTGGAGCCTCTGTGTATTTATAGGTTATATGAGGGTGGGCTGTAGCTCTATGTTTATCCCTGACTCCAAAATCCACCCCTAACAGAGATAACACACAAAAGGCCCTGGCTGTCTGAGGAGGCCTAACAACCCTCCGCCCCTTAGATTTCTCATAGGTGGTCAGTGTCCAGGACACCCAACGGTGTCCACCTTTCACTGGTAGGCTTCCAAATTGCTTTAAAGCTGTAAATATATCAATAAAACATTGTGTTCAGTTGATACGTATGTATATATATGTGGCCTTTCATTTTAATCAATGATTTAATCACAGAAATTATCAGAGAAAAGCAGAAGTCATCACACCCACAGGCCAGATTAAAAAGATGGCTGTCTTATACATCTGTATAATAGTCAGCTTGTTAATACAAACTCGGTATCTAGCAGTGTTCATTGTAACTTTCATGGGCATTTTTTAAAAGAGCCCACCATAATGAACAAGCGGCCATTGGAGCTTAAATGGGGACTGCATTCTCCAAAATCTGACTGTAGAACAGGTGCTGATTTCTATAAAAAGCTTAGGAATAAAAAGATTGCCTGGACATTTATAAAAGGAGTCACAACATGAACTTGGGAGGGGAGGACTTGATTAATTTATATATGATATCAAGCAAGGTATAAATGCCAAGTATTACCATCATTCAGTGCCAGACCTTAAATCTTTGTGTGTTGACTGTAAAGATCAAGGATTTAACTTTGGCGTTACTATTTAAGCCAGTTCCTAGAACTGTATTTGGTGAGGGGTAGGAATACAACTTCTGAACTGAACAATAAATGCTGCAATGGTTTTGGTTCAGGAAGAAGAATGATCCTTCCCTGTTCCACTGATATAGTTCATTTTGTGGGCCCTCCTCTCTTTCTCACATGAAGCTGGGTGTGGTGGCAGACAAGATTAAAATCTTGCCTCTGGAGTTATAACCTATGTAGTCTTAACCTCATACTGAAGACTGTCCCCAGACAATCCAGCTGCCAGTAACTACCTGGCTATTCAGGCTGAGGACTCAAAAGCAGTTGGACATGATGCTGGTGACACGAATGCTTTTCTTGCAGAAATCGGCATACTTTAACCACACTGGACCTGTGAACAACCAGGGGTGGGGAGGATCTTTGACCTTGTGCTTGCTTCTCCCATGAGGTTGTCCAATAAGCCCATGTAAATATTTTTCTTGTATGGGTAATAGCTGTTGCAGCTTGAAGCCAGGATGCTATCTCCAGGGCAGATGAACCTGAGTTTTCTGGGGCAGGGGGTTGTTTTTAAGCACCTCCTCTTTCTCTGTCTGGAGAGAATGCTTATGTGCCCTAAAGTATTGTGCTCTTGTCCCTGTCCACAGGATTGCTGCTCAAAGATTGGCGGTTGCAAGTAGCTAAGACCTTACTTGGGGGCTTAGATGCATAGGAAAATTGGACTTTTATAAACTGTTAAATCACTCTAGAAATCATTAAAACTCTGCCAAAAGCTGTGTGGCCATTTGGTTTGGTTTTAAGATAGACCAAAGTAATCTTGGTTTAAATCTCTGGAATTAGTTTACACAAAACTGAAATAAAGCAGCCTTACATAGAAGTGAGTGACTACACAAATTTCCATCAATTTAACTACCTTTAAAAAAAGCTAGTATCTAAGCTCTCAGTAGCTCTAGTGCTATGGGGAGAAGGCAAATTCTGTTGCACCATAATTTTAGTTCAGATTCGTAATCTTTGGCTGGAGACCCTGGTAATACTCTGTCTTGTGATGCAATGTAGTCCTCCCTCAGAATAAAGGGTAAGTAGTTAGACCATAGCTAGGAACTATCATGATTTGTCTTGGGAGATAGAAAAACAAATTAGCTTAATTAAATATGTATAGATAGATATACAGATAGACATATATCTTTCATTTAATTTAATTTCAAGTGTGTGTTTACTTGAAATGAAACTGAACTGATTCTTGGTCAAAATGGTTTCAGTGGAAAATATTTGACTAGGTCTATATCAGAGACAAGACGAAAGGAAGAAAATGGTGGAGGGCAAAGCTAAAGTGCTAGAGTGGGACGTAGAATAAGCCTATGGGTAGCTGCATAGATGAGTATTTGGGTGTCAGAGCTGACACTTATGACTGCTTTGTGTGCTTTTTTAACAGATGGGGAAACTTTTCAATACTTATATTCCCATGTACTTAAGGGTGTTGGTGTGTGTGTGTGTGTGTGCATTCTAAGCATTACTTCAAAACACCTAAGGAATGTATTTTGTGAGAATTTGCCAGTTCTCCTGGCCTTCCAACAATTTATCCATATTGCCTTCCTAATATTCTCTTGACTCCTGCAGAATGTGGGAGCTGCTCTGTACCAGAACAGCAACGTGGCTATGCAGTCTGATACCCTACCTCTTACAGTGCTTTGTCCTAGATGCTTGAAATAGAGATCAAAATCCACTGTAATAGACCATTACAATATGACAGTGGGAAGCTTCTTCTGTAAGACAGTCCTGATTGTTTGGCACTTTGAATTTATGCTTCAGGATAAATATGCCACTGACTAAAATATATATCCTGTTTCTGGGGGCAATGGAGATGCATATACTTGCCCAAAAGCTGTTTGTTTTTTCAGAACAGAGTGGAATCCCTGCTGGTAGACCCAACTTAACAGGTATAGGCTAGGCACCTATCTGGAGTAGGTGCCTGCCAGCACTCAATGTAAATAATACTCACTAGCTACAGGAACACCTGCGCTAAAGGATGTGTGTGGTGGGTTGGGTTTTTTTTTTTTGCAGTTCATTAAGGTTCCTGACCTTATTCCTTGGAGTGCTTTTTGCCTTTAATAGTAACCTTAGAATTGACTGGACCTTCAGTTTTACAAAGGTTGCAGTTAAATGAAGTGCAGTTACATGCAAAGTATATACTACAGTTCTAGAGTTTAAGCAGCTTAGCACTTCACTGATATAACACAAACTACAGTTATCTGCATAATATAGACAATAGGCAAAAATGGGGTCGGTGCTGATTTATCAAGTTTAGCAAATTATGCACTTACCTGACATGCCAGTAAGTGGAGTAAGTTTAAATGGCAAAGCTCCTGTTACATGAAGGTAGGCTTTTAGACCTTGACCCTACAAGGCATATTAGTGATTCTTCTAAGTGCTCTGAATTGGGGCCAAAGAAATTATTAACTTGATATTGCTTAGCAATGCAACAAATGTTTTACATAATAATGCATCGACTGATTTTTTTTTTTTTTTTTTTACCTTGAATGATTACTGTTATGTGGGTTTTTCTTCTTTTTGCTTTCGTCTTTCCACCATTTTATAGTGTGTATTTTGGATTTCACTGCTTATCTTCTGACAGGCATGTTGTAAGGCCGGTGCCACACACTTTTTCTTTTTTTTTTTAGTACTTTATTTGAACTGATGTCAGTATCAAACCGGAAGCTTTACTTTGAAATGTGCTTTGATTGTAACATGTGTGTGTCTAACCATCAGTTCCTGGTATTTCACTTCGGCTACCTGATATGAAAAGAAAACATTTTCCAAGTGGCTTTTTTTTCTATCCTGGAGGAATAAAAATAAATCTGCCCATGTAAGGAAAGCATTCTTTTTAGGAAATGCCATCTTTTATAGATATCTAACAAATATTCTTTTTACAAATAAAAAAACCTGCCAAAAATAAAACTTCATGAGTAGTTCTCAGGCACCAAATTTGATGAAATACAACTTTTTTATAGGTATTATATTTTAATCAATTATAGGACCTTAGCATCTGGAGAGAGAAAATATTAATTTTTCTTAATTATTCCTGTGACTCACCTGTTACACAATGACCTTTTTCAGGGACAAAAATAAAATGTCAGTTCTTTCAGGGAACAACATGTGCACAGTAGAAAATGAAAAGCTGTGGAGTAGAATTGCAGCAACCAAAATTTTGAAATGATATGATCAGCAAAGCCTCCAGGGACAAATACATAACAGTTGGTCTGGCAGTTGGCATATTTTGGTATATACTGTAATTGGTGAGCATTCTAATAATAAGATGAAATATGAACAGTAGTTGTCATAGTTAAAAAACATTCTGGTGTCTTATCTTTCAGTGTCTGGAACAAAACTGAAAATAGGTAACACATCTGGGACTATCTGTCAGTAGCTTTGCATAACACTGGTTATCCTTCCTTTCCATCTCAGGAAGGGCTGTTGTTAGCACCCCTCCTTCATTCTACAACTTTCTCTACCATTGTTAAGACCCAGGGGTGCTAAGGAAAAGGTTGTTGCTGTGCTCTGTTGCATACTAGGAATAGAAACACCATTTCTCTACTACAGGGGTTTTCAACCTTTTTTTTTTTAACAACTGAATGGCTTCTCTCTCAAAGTTCCAGCTCAAGTACTCCTTTATATTTTTTTTCTTGTTTTTAAGGCGGGGATCGGGGCCCCCATGGTCAAGGAGAGAGTGGGGCTGGGGCTGGGGCTGGGACTGAACAGCCAGGGCAGAGTGTGGCATGGAGCAATGAGTGGTTCAACCAGGGAGGCGCATGGAGGGGGGATGGCTCCTGCTTGTGCAAGCACTCTGAGAGGGCATGGGGGCATGTGCCCCTGGGTCTGCACATGGGGTGGGGCTGGGCAAGCTGGCTCACTGGTGGGGGAGGATGTGAGGCAGGGGCAGTGGCAGCCCATTCCGAGCAGGGTGTGGGACTGAGTTGCACGGGGGCAGCGACATGCATCCCAGGAGGGCATGGGGGGGCACTTGCTCCCAGATCTGCATGTGGGGCAGGGCAGGCTGCAGCTGCAGGCTGTGGCCGGTGCCAGGGTCTTCCTGGAGGGGGGCTGGGCCAGGATACGCTTGGGGTGGGTGATGTTGACACTGGGAGAAGAGGTTGGAGGGGCTACGGCAAATTCTGGAGTGGCTGTAGTGCTGTTGCTGCTAGCTCTGAGTGCAGCCCAGCCCAGCCCAGCCCTCCACCCAGAAGAGCCCACCTGAGCCCCAGCCCCAGCCCACAATGGCAGCCCACCCTGCCCTGTGCAGATCTGGGAGCACAAGCCCCGTCATGTGCTCCCGAGATGCATGCAGCGGTGGGAGCCACCTGCCAGATGAGCCGCTTACAGCTCCGTCTTGTGCTGTGACCTGGCTGTGTAGTCCCTGCCTCCGCCCCACTCTGTCCCTCACTGTGGGGGCCTTGATTGAGGCCATGAGCAGCTTGTCCAGGGGCTCAGACCACTTGTTCATTATGGTGGGCAGCTTCCACCACCGTGTGCACCCCAGGATGTCATAGGAGCATGTCCCCCTGGATCTACATGTGGGGTGGGGCAGGGTGCTGCTGCAGGCTGGAGCTGTGGCTGCACCCAGGTGTTCTCAGCAGAGGGCTGGGCCGGGCTGTGCTTGGATCAAGTGGTGGTGGTGGCACTGGGAGGGGCCTTTGCAGGGGCTATGGCAAATTTTGGAGTGGCTGCAGCCTCTCCCATAGCCCTGCTCCCCAGCCCCAGCCTATAGTGGCAGCCTGCCCTGCCCTGTGCACAGATCTAAGGGCATATGCCCCCCATGACCTCCCGGAGTCCGCACAGTGGTGGAAGCCACGCCCCTTGTGGCTCAGTGGGGCACCCAGCTCTGGCTGGGCAGTCCCAGCCCTACTCCCTCTCCCACTGCTGGGGCCTTGATCTGCAGCTCCCCCACCCCTCTAAGTTTCTTCCCTCACAACATGCTTACCAGGCAGACCTGGCTGTTCTCCTGCCCAGCTGTGCACTGTGCTGTAGCTGCGCACATGCACGCAGCATTTATTGGCCATGTTAGGTCTGTGTGCCCCCACAACCTTTTTAAGTGCCCCTAGGGGTAAGCATACCCCTGGTTGACAACCACTACTCTGCTACAACCAGGAGACCTCTTTTCCAAACTGGCTTACAACTCCATTCTACAGCAAACAGTATTTTTCTACTGAATAACTTTACTGGACACCTGGCCAACTGCAACATGAAACTAATGACATGATTTTCCCACTGCATCCCTGACCATTCGGGTGGAAGGTGAAAAAACTGTTCAGGCCAATTGAGCAGTGAGAGAGTGATTCCTTCAATGTTCCAAAAAACAGTGACCTGATACCCCTGACAAAGCTCAACTTCTGCCCCAGTCCTAAGGAAGAAGGGGAGTTTTTATTCATGGTGCAAAGTAGTGTTCACTAGGAGGCCTAATGCCTGTGTGTGGGGAGTGCACAAAGGGGGACAAAGGGCTTCTTTTTCCTTGTAAGTGAGACCTCAGGGTGAGAAGAGGTATTCATAGTAGCTTTAAAATATTCTATATCCCAGAAGCAATATTTACAATACTAAATTAGAGCATTGGACTTTTAAGTTAAGAATATATTTTACTTTTTTTGGATGTGCCCAATACCTGCTTTCTGTTTCCTTTCCGTCTTGGAAAAAATGTTAAAGCCTTAGTGAGTCAGTTATATAGTGCTATACAGGGAAGGTCAAATTCCTCCTTTGGAGGGAATGCATGACTGGAATCTGACCTGCATTAGACTCAAGTACTGCATTTTTCTACGGGAAATAACTCTGGGAAATTACCTAACCTTTGAAAAAATACCTAGCATAGGAGGCCATAGCTAAATAGTTAAGGTAGAAGCAAAAAACTTTTTTCTGGCCTATTAAAATGTTTGTTTGTTTTTTTCCCCCAAGATGTCAAAAATTGTTCTGAGTCCAAGAAGTGAGTGCCCAAAGCACTAAGCAGTTGTGAGGATGGAGCTTCCTTTGAGTTTGATCAGAAAGCCCTTCTTGGACCTGAGCAACTGTTTAGACAAATCATCGTTTTTATGACCAAAAATCCACAGTTTTGCTGACCATCTCTTGGCCAGCTCTATTTAGTCATCAGCATGTGAAGTTTGTATTTCCTATTCTTTTAATTGTTCTAAGAGTACCCATCATCAGCTTTAGTTGTTCCTGTATTATATGGCTTGGGAGAAAGAGGAGAGCAAAGGAAAAACTGATTAGCTTTCACATAACTTCTGCATAACGCATTGATGTCCTGTAACTTGAGGAACTGGATCATGTAAGCTGTATCTATCCTAGCATTTTCTCTCAAGTTTGCCATGCTTATGCTGCCACACATGCAGTTCCACTAAGGATGGCAAAAATGGGCTCTCAAAAAAAATGGCAGGAACAATCGAGCCTCCTTGGTTTAGCGGAGAAGTTCCAACCAACGAAGGTAAGTGCTGAAGGCAGGTTTGAGTTGAGTGGTGAGAGCTGTGTGGTTTTCTTATGGTTTCCTAGTATATGTGGTTTCTGCAAGTAAATATCAAAGTGGAAAAGGTGACTAAGCAACTGACATCCAGATAGGAGGATGGACCTTATAGGAGGCAAGTCTTGGGAGTCCAAGAGAATTTTATTCCTTGAAGACATGATATTAAGCGCAAAGAGCATGCTTTCTCAATGTGAAGGAAAGGTAAGAGGCATAGCAACAAATGGCTTAGTTAAACAGTGAGCTTCCAGCTTTAAAAGGATTTTTACTTAAAAAGTGGAAACTTGGCCATGTTAAAAATGATCATTATAGGAGTATAATATGAGTCAAGCTGCAAATTGAGATAGATACTGAGATAGGAAGAGATGCAAAAGGGAAGTCAGATTTCTATAAATATATTAGAAAAAGGAAAGTCAGGGAAAGTGTTTGGCCACTATTAAATGGAGGGGGAAATCTTATAATAGATTATGTGGCTGCAGTGGTTTTTTAATTAACTTCATTGAAGTATCTAATGATACGTACAGTTGGTACCAGGGATGTGGGGAAGATAATCAGCTCAGAGTAGAGGAAGAACAGGGTTAAGATAACTTAAATAGATTGGGTATTTTGAAATTAGAGGATCTGATCAGGTTCAACATATGGTACTCAAGAAATTGGCTGTAGTTATTGCAGATGCATTGCCTATTTTTTTTTGAGAACTCATAAAAGTCAAGTGAGGTCCCAGAAGACTGGAAAAGGACAAAGTGCCCACCTCTAAGACATGGAGGTAAAAGGTGGACCCAGGGAATTACTGACTAGTCAGTCTAGCTTCAGTACCTAAAAGGTGCTGAAGCATATAATAACCACCCCACCAAGCTTCTAGAGGATTACAAGTGTTAAATAATAACCAACTCATATTTGTCAAGAGTTATGTTTATCCAACCGAATGTTCTTCTATGACAAGGTGACAGACTTTGTGGATGGAGTAAGAGGGAAGTAGTGGATGTCATGCACCTTGACCTAAACAAGACTTTTTGACATTTTTCTGTAAAATGTTTATAAATAAGCTGAAGAAACCTGGCCTAGATGAAACTACTATATGGTGGATGTATTGCTGTTTAGATAATGCTGATTGTACTCAAAGAAATAGTCATTAATGGCTCAATGTCAGACTAGGAAGAGGTATCAAGTGGTGTTCTCCAGGGGTGTGTCTACACATGCAAGCACATGCACTTGCAGTGGCTCAAATGGCATCAGCACAAATTTGTGCTGGAGATTTGTGCCTGAGCATGCAGTTTGGTGTCAGGCAAATTGTGCCACTTGGGACAAACTGATTCTACCTAGCTCCTCCCAGATCTTCAGCCAGGGAGGGCTAGAGGCTGGGGCCAGCACAGCCCCAGCAGTATAAAAAGCTTCCCTGGCCAGCAGCTCAGGGCTACTTGCCCTCAGGAACTTCTGAGGGCGCCAGGCTACAGCCCCTCCATCTCCACCTCCAGAACCTCCTCCTTAGATTCTGGTTAAATTTCACCACCCACCTTTTTGTTTTTGGTCACCCCACCAAGTCCTGGGACCTCCTGGTTAACCTTCTTCTGGCCGAGTGAGCTCTATACTTGACCAGGAAGGAGGCTCTGGCTGGGAAGGTGCCTGGAGACCGCAGGACCACTTTCCTCCCACTTGTCCATGCATGTTTCTGGGCAGAGCACCAGTGGGCAGCATCCACCAGCTCCTTGGATGCCTTTGAGGACCAGTGGATGCAGCCCAGGGGGCTCTGCTCGGTGTCTCCCTCAGGCACGCTTATTTTCATGTTTTGACCTTTTGACCCACACAACACTCCTATCCTGTTTTTGTCATTAGTAGTCCCAAGAATTTAGTTGTTCCATTCATCCATTAGCCCCTATAAAAAGAGGCTACTAGTTAGCCAGGTGGGACTTGCCCATGGTAATTGGATGGACAAATAGAAAGGAGCTTCTGAGGTGGTCAGTTGGTATTTGCAAACACTAGCCCCTTGTTCCAGCTGGACTGCTGAAGCAACCCTAATCTAGAGTGCTCCTGCACCCTCTACCCACTGCAGCTGTCTGGCAGTTGGGGCTGCTGCCATCTGCGACAGTAATACATCCCTTGGACCTGTGGTCCCATGGCTGCATACCTGCCAGACCTGGACGGGGACTGCACAGCTGTCTGGGTTGTGGTACGGGCACTGCAGCAGAGACACCCTTACCTCTGGGCCAGCTGCCAGTGGGCTGTGGTTGCACAGCTGCATAGTTAGCCTTCGGCTGGCACTGCTGTCATGTTTTCTGGTGCTCCCACTCTGCCATCTGGGTAGCCATTGCCCAGAAGATGTGCTTATTGTGGTGACCCACTTTGAACTGTCAAAATGTGTCCTTCTGCCCCAAATGGCCAGGAGGTCAGCCACCTCATCTGCCCTCTAGCTGGGCCCTGGTGCTACCCTTGAACAGGTTCTTCTGCCTGGGTCCCGCCACTTGCCACACCAACAGGGATCCTGGTATTCCTTGTTTAAAAATTGCAAAATCTCTGATAAAAACCCAAATTCTCACATTAAAATACCCCAAATCTGCATTCTTCCATGATTGAAATGAAAACACACAGAGAGAGATTGGGCAATGTTTTATTGATACATTTACAATCTTAAAGCAATTTGGAAGCCTACCAGTTGCAGGGGTGAGCAAAATATGGCCCACAGGATGGATCCAGCCCACTAGGCACTTTCTTCTGGCCTGCAGTGCCCCCCAGTGAATTGCAACCCACCCACCACTTCCGCCCCCAACAGTGGGAGTGAGGCACCCATGCCCTTGTTGTGTACAACATACCCTATTGGGCCTTGTGGGTGGAAGGGCTCTGCCCAGCCAGCGGCTTCTGAGTGGGGCTCCTGCTACAGCTGGAACCTACTTGCTCAGAGCAGGCAGGGAAGTGGTGGAGCTGGTGGGGGTGGTGGAGTTGCGACTGGGTGGAAGTGGGAGCGTGGCATGGAGCCTGTGCCCAGAGGGGCTGCAGGAGCACAGAGCTCAGCTGGGCAGGTTGTGCATTAGGGCCCTGCTTACTCCCCCCATGGCATCCAGCCACACTGCTGCCTGGCAGCAGAAGCAGATGAGGAAATCATGGCACTCTTGCCCGGAGCAGATGCGGCTCCAGCCAGTACTGCACGGGGGGAGGGAGCGGAGTTTGCCGTATCATTGGGGCTCTGCACCATGAGCCTGAAGTTTCAGCACTTGCAGTGGGGGAAGCCTACTGCATCCCCTGCTCCCTGCTGCACACAGGTCCCTGCACTCCGCAGGGAGTGAAGGGAGCTCTTCCCCCTGCTTCTCCTCTGTGAGTGTGGAACTGCAGGCATGCAGTGGAGTTCCTGTGATAGAAATGGCTGGTACTGAGCTGGGGGCAAGGACTGCACCTCTGCACAGCCTGCCTGGCTGCTTCTATTGCAGGGGCTCTGTGCTACCTGCCTGCAGCTCCTGCACTCCCATGGTGTGGGGGAAGCCCTGCACTGGACTATGCTGGGAAGCATGGGGCAGGACTCCCTCTACTCCTGGCAGTGTGGGGACCTGTGCAGCAGGGAGCTGGGGAGGGAGCAGGCTCCAGTGCATGGGCTTCCTCCGCTGCAAGTGCTGGAACTGCAGCCACATGGTGCAGAGCCCTGGCTATAGGGCAGGCTCCACTCCCTTCCCCTGTGCAGCACTGGCCAGAGCCGTGCCTGCACTGGCCACAAGCTCTCTGACCTCCCTGTCTGCTGCTGCTGCTGGGCAGTGGTGGCTGCACACAATGGAGGGAGTGTGCAGGGGACCCCTACAGTCCCCTCTCTCCCTCACAACCCACACACCCACAGACTGCCCCCCTACACCGCCATAACCTCTCACAACCCTCCCACACTCTCCCACCCCTCCACACACACTATGTGACACTTTATTTTTGCGTTATTATGCAATCCCTGCTATATATAGTACACAATCACAAGTCATGACAAATATTTTTTGTAATAAAATTAAAATATAGTAGTTGTTTGACTTGTAACATATGATTAGGTTTTTTTTTTTCTGGTTCTAAGATGGCACCCCCCCTCCCAAAATAAGTAAGGGGGGGGGTGCATCAAGGGGAGGGGCTTCTGTTGGCAAAGGTCAGGGGCTAGAGGGCAGGATTTCTGGTCCCAATGTGGCAACTAGGGGGCAGTGCAACTGTCAAGGGGTGGGGTACCTATGTGGCCCTCAGCAGCTGGCCAAAACTTGTTAAGCAGCACTCCACCCAAAATAATTGCCTGCCCCTGGTCTACCTCCATCCTCTTTTGAACCCCACTTCAGGTAGCTGAAGGCTGCTTTTAAGTCACCTCTAGGTCTCCTCTTCTTTAAATTAAATAACCTCAGTTCCCTCAGTCTTTCCTCATAAGTCATGTCCCCCCAGCCCCCTCACCATTTTTGTTGCCCTCTGCTGGACCCTCTCAAATTTGTCCACATGCTTTCTGTAGCGCGGGGCTCAAAACTGAACACAGTACTCCAGATGTGGCCTCACCAATGCTGAATAGAGGGGTATAATCACTTCCCTTGACTTACTGGCAATACACTTACCAGTGCAGCCCAGGATGCCATTAGCCTTCTTGGCAACATGGGGACATTGCTGGCTCATACTTGCCTTGTTGTAAACCCCAGGTCCTTTTCTGCAGAGCTGCTGCCCAGGTATTGATCTGCAGGGCCATTTTCCTTGACTGGAAGGATCAATGAGAATACAACTTGAGTCCCAGACCCTCTCACCCTTATACCCAGAGACCAGTAGTCACTTTTGATATGCTCAGGGTCTCCCCTGGCAGTATCATTGGTGCCTACATGGATGAGCACCATGGAATAGTAGTCAGAGGGCCAAATAAGCCTCAGTAATCCCTCCATGACATCTCAGATCCAGACTCCAGGCAAGCAACAGACCTCCTGAGACAGGTCAGGTCAGCAGATGGGTCCCTCCATCTCTTGCAGAAGAAAGTCTCCAACCACTACCACCTGTTGATTCTTTTTAATGGTGATTGTCTCTATCCTTCCCACCTTGGTGAGGCCTGGTCTGTCCTCTACCAATGGAACTTGATCCTCCCTCTCTGCTGTTAGGGCCGCATATCTGTTCTCCAGATGAACCACTGCAGGTGGAGGTAAAGATCTCTGCTTGCTGCCAGAAGTCACAAGCCTCCAGCTTCCACCCTCTTGGGTGTCTGTGTCCTCTCTCTTCTCTAGAGCGGCATCTGACATTTGTTCCTCTACAGTCCTGGAGGTCTCCTCCAGCATTGAATCAATGAATGCTTCATGGAAGAGGCTGCTTCGGTGCCTCATCACCTCCTTCTGTAGTTCTCTTGCCTGCTAATTGAGAGACACCACCAGGAGGTACTGCTGACACTGTAGGCATTGCCTGACTTGGCCATCTCTGGAAGGAACCTGCAAGCTGTCGCGGGATAGAGCCCGGCAGAGCTGGCAAGCCAAGCTCAGGGTCGCGGTCACGGTGGGTTGGCCAGGTGGTGGCTATTGGCATGGACAGGTGGGATTATCGGTGTGGAGTCAGGAGAGGTGGAACCAGAGCGGGGTGAAATGCAAATATTTATTTGACTTACGCTTTGGCATAGGCAGAGAAGTCTTCAGTTACAGTTAGGAACGAACAACAGTGAACAACAAAGGGGTCTGTTGGCCCACGAGGTTCAGTCCGAAGACCTAGTCCCAGGGCTGGTCAACAGCTCATTAAATGGGAATACAAACAATAAAACGAAAACTGTAACACGTGAACCGATGAGTTGCGTGACGCCAGTCCAAGGTAATGGACAATCGGGTGGTCGAATGAGAAAGCCGAGGTCAGAAGCCAGGAGGTGATGAAGCGGAGACGTCAGGTCAGAGGGTTGAGCTGAGTCGTAGTTGAAGAAGGAAGCCGAGGTCGGTGATCCGGAGCAGGGTTAAAACAAAGTCCAAAGGGTGATCCAAAATCGTAAGCCGAAAGTCAATACCGAGGTAAATCAGAAGCCGAGAATACAGAACCGCAATACGATCGCCGTAAGCAGCACGAAAGCCGAGTGAGGGAAGAGATCAATAGGCCTAAGAGCCTGACTGAGAGACAGTCCCTGCAGCAGCAGCCTCTGTCTCCAGTCCACACAATCTCCTCCCCGAGGGAGGGGCTCACAGAACTTTTATATGAATTTAGTAGCCAATCAGGGTTCTCTCCGCAGAGAAATTTCTAGTCTGATTACCTCATGTCAGGTTCTGCCTGAGCATGCTCTCAGTCAGAAGCTGACACAATCTGAGCATGTGTCTGTGGAGAAAGTAGGTCAACAATGATTGACAGCTCTGCAGGTCACCCAGGGGGCAAGGGCTGGGTGAGCCTTGGAATTTTCCACTCCCAGAGTCAAACCGCACATGTCAGCTTAACCTCTTCTGTGCTGGCAGCATATACTCAAAATTTTTGCTCTGACATGCCCCCTTGCTATCAGCACAGAAGCCAAAAGGCCTAATTATACCTCCTCCCCCGTGATAGAACCATCGTTCTCGAGTTTTTCATACAATGGGACGGTGGTATATATATATGCCGATTAATTGGCAACTTTGCGCGTTAATATCTTAAAGATGCAACTAATACTACAGACAATGATTACAAATATAAACAGAAATGACAATACGGGCGTAAGTCGATTCATTAACCATGACGACGGATATATACAATATACAGTAATAAGTCCGAAATTCTTAGGTGTGGTCGCCATGGTGTCCGTCAGCCTCGACAATGTGTATCGATCTCATCTCTCACGAAATATACAGGTCGCAAGTCAAGTGGTCACGACTCTGAAATGACAACAAACAAACCGGCAGAACAAATTTCCTAATAAGACTATTTACATATTATCTTTAACAGGTCTACTTCTGTGTTTCCAGCATGATAAGGAGACTGCTAAATGCCCCCTTGCTGGAAAAACAGAAGAATCAAGGTAGCGAATTTGTAATGGCTCTTCTGGCCAACCAGTTATGATGGGCAAGAATCGATCGCCTACTGTCCTCTAATTTAATGAGGTAGGTATTAGGATATTTTTCGACAGATTGTATCCGTCCTTTCAACGTCTTTGGATGTCGATTTCATGGATCAGGTAATGTAATCCAGACCAGTTCGGATGGTGTAAATTTCGGATCCCAGGCTTTTGTCGGATTCGGTGTTCTTGTATCCCATTGTTTTCTTCATTTTCACACGGGGTATGGATGACTTTATGACGTTTACCTGAGCTCCCGTATCCAATAAAAATCTTGCAGTAGTAGTATCGAGCGGGTCATCGGGGTTCTGTATTTCTGTCGAGGCATACGGTCGAGAATCGTTGTCAAAGAACTTCATGTGGTTCGTTGCCACTGTTAACTTTTTCTTTTCATTTCGAGTTTCAGTATCGCTTTCTCCAACTCTCTTCTGCACTCCTTTAGACAAGACATTATTGATTGCTTCAGGTTTCGTTTCTGGTTCGTTTTGCTTCATTTTATTTCGTTTCAATTCACTTCGTCGTTTGGGTTCGTTTCGTTGAGTTTTGCTTTGTGTAGATTCGTTATGCTTTTGCTCGGTTTGCTCTGGATTATTTTTCTTTGATTTGCTTTGTCTTAGTTCTTCATTCGTCGATTCGTTTCATGTTGCTTCGGTCTGGCTCGGTTCATTTCACTTTGTTGATTCATCTTGTCTGGGGTTATGTTGTTTCAGTTCGGTTCGTTCGTTTGGTTTTATTTCATTCCGTTTAAGCTCACTTTGTTTTGCTTTGTTTATTGTTTTATCGCTTCTTGGTTCAAATTCGTTTTTCTGTGGTTCGTTTTGTTTCAGGTTGCGTAACCTTAGTTCGGTTCATTTTAGTTTTAGTCCGGTTCGTTTGTTTGGTTCTGTTTTGTTGTGGCTAAGTTCACTTCGTTTCAATTCGTTGTTTCCTCATTTGAGTTCGGTTTAGGTTCGTTTAGTTTATGTTCGTTTTGCGTTACTCTGATTTTTAAGTCCGTTGGTTGCCTTCTTGGGTCAGTCAAGCCATCGATCGCCGGACTTCCGCCGATGGCGATCACTCGTTTTTTGCCTTCTGGTTGTTTTCACCGAAACCAAGCAAGTGCTTGCTGTCCTTCATCCCCTAGGAGTCGTAGCTGCTCCCTAGAGAGGCCGGATCTTTCTAAGAGGAATTCAAACATCGCTCTCTCTCTCATGGTGTTCTCTGAGGAGGTGAGTAGTTTGCTTGATACCTAAGTTGCAGTGACGGTGGATTACGTGGCTGATCCTTTCATGTTGTCGATGGCAGAATCCGGGTCGGTTTTCTCTGGTAAGGTTTCTGATTCACCCATCGGGAGTGGGTGGCAGGTTCCTCAGCAAGATATGCTTGCTCAGTTCTTGATTCTCCGCTTGAGATGGGGTAGACGTTCTTCTGAGGTTTTGGTTTCATAGCCCCTTGCAATTGATCTAATTGGCCTAAAACATGTATGATGGGGCCATTGATGGAGGCACTTAATAAAAGGCAGGCGGTGATGCTTTGGCTTCCGCTGTAAATCTCAGTGGCTGCCTCTATGGCCTCGGACAAGCAAGGCACAGCCCCTGGCGAATCGCTGCGGCCGTGCCCCCTGCCCCTGGGCAGGCGTTAGATTCAATGCTTGCTGTGCTGGGTTCCAAAGCACATAGGAAACCCCCATTATAGCGTAGACCAGTGAGGTTGCGCTGGCACGACCCACTGCTCCCTTGTGCCAGATGTGGACTTTTCTCTGTAGAGCTTCTACAGCCAAAGCTGGTAAAGGTTTCGCCAATGGTAGTTTGCCAGGACAGGGACTGGGTCGACTACCTTGGCTCTACTGCACGCAGAACTCCTAACAAGCTGTAGTGCCTCTTCTTGATTGATGGTCTCACTTCCCGATTCAGCCAGAAGACGACCTAGCCATGAGATGGGTGTTTCATCACTTCGTATGGAAGTATCATTCTTCAGCTCACTCATTTCTGAGCGGGTACGAGATCTTGTGGTTACAGTTATTCTTGTTCCTCCTTGTGGATCAGTTACTAATTTCTGCACTGCAATGGGATAAGCTGTTACCAAATCTCCATCGTTGCTTGTGGTTTCCTTATTCTTGATTTCGTTGTTGCTTAGGGTTACTTGTTTTCTTATGGTTTTGTTTGTATTAATTTCACTTGCGTTGTTTCTTATAATCATGTGGTTCCTGGCTGGTTCATTCGTATTGGTTGCAATCATATCTGTCAATTCTTCGCTTGTGGTTGCATTCGCATGGTGATTACTCGTAGTGGTTACACGGTTGCTTCTTGTTCCGGTTGTTGATACATTGTTGCATGTAGTTCCGCTTGTCTCATTTGTATGTTTGCAGTTCTCCCGTACGTCCTCTAGGTGGTGCTGGCTGATGTACGGGGCTGGTGACGTGTGTGCAACAGGTGGTGCTGTTGCAGGAGGCGGGTTCCAGGTGGGCAGAGTGGCAGGTGATGTTGCCGTGGGAGGAGGGCTCTTTGTGGGCGGAGTGGGCGGTGATGTAGACAGGGGTTTTCGCGCAGTTTTTGGCGCTCGCTTGAGCTGATCAACGCCATCTTGTAATGGCCGCTCAATCAAATTTTTTGCTGCGGCTTCAGCAGCGGTCTTTAGCTGTTTCCCCTGGTCCACAAACTCCCCCAATAATAAAACATACTCCTGAAATAGTACTTTTATTTTGCAGCCCTTCTTCCATTTTCGGAGGCCGGTCCACTTGGCCTTTTTCCCATCTTGTTCCAGGGCCCCACGGAGCTGTGTTATCAACTCATGGCCCCTTGATCCGACCGGGATGCTCGGGCACCGGAATGAGCTTGGAAGAGGTTCCTTTCCACCTTCAACCACATATTTTATGCACCGAGCCAGCTCCTGAGCCGGGCTGAGGCTTGCCACGGCTGGAGATTTTCCACAGGCTGGGGATGTGGTCCTGGTCTCCTCCCTCAGGCGATAAACGGCCCGGGAGTCTCGCAACACGCAGCCCAGGGCTCCCGGACTGAGCCGGCTGGCCCTTTCACTCCCGCTTATCCCCTGGAGGGACAGATAGCCGTTGATTGTGGCTGAGGCCTGGTTTGCGGCCTGGTGGAACGCTACATGGTTCCATAGGTCCTCTGGGTTGATGGTCGGACGGACCCCACTGCGCCATGGGCAGCTCTCCATTAACTCAGACTCCATGCCTCCCGTGAATCCTGTTCGTGATGCCATGTCACGGGATAGAGCCTGGCAGAGCTGGCAAGCCAAGCTCAGGGTCGCAGTCACGGTGGGTTGGCCGGGTGGTGGCTATTGGCACGGACAGGTGGGATTATTGGTGTGGAGTCAGGAGAGGTGGAACCAGAGCAGGGTGAAATGCAAATATTTGACTTACGCTTTGGCGTAGGCAGAGAAGTCTTCAGTTACAGTTAGGAACAAACAACAGTGAACAACAAAGGGGTCTGTTGGCCCACGAGGTTCAGTCCGAAGACCTAGTCCCAGGGCTGGTCAACAGCTCATTAAATGGGAATACAAACAATAAAACGAAAACTGTAACACGTGAACCGATGAGTTGCGTGACGCCAGTCCAAGGTAATGGACAATCGGGTGGTCGAATGAGAAAGCCGAGGTTAGAAGCCAGGAGGTGATGAAGCGGAGACGTCAGGTCAGAGGGTTGAGCCGAGTCGTAGTCGAAGAAGGAAGCCGAGGTCGATGATCCGGAGCAGGGTTAAAACAAAGTCCAAAGGGTGATCCAAAATCGTAAGCTGAAAGTCAATACCGAGGTAAATCAGAAGCCGAGTGTGAGGGCGCGGCGACTAGGGGCGGCCGTGAGCTCCCTAGAGCCGCCTACCGTCATGTTAGGGTGACGTAGCACCCTCAGAACCTCGCCCGCCACGACTTTGATGGTTAAATATATAATGTGGAGGCTGCCAGTTTCCCTAATGGACGGTC
>NW_017728950.1:13948149-13965423 GCF_001723895.1 Crocodylus porosus | reverse complement strand
CTTCCGGCCATGTGACCACCTGGTTGCCCCTGGCAACCCGGCACTTGGGCTGCCTGGGTGATTGACAGCTCTGCCAATCACCCTCACAATCACGGGGCACCTCTGTGACTCCGTGACACCGAGAATACAGAATCGCAATACGATCGCCGTAAGCAGCGCGAAAGCCGAGTGAGGGAAGAGATAAATAGGCCTAAGAGCCTGACTCAGAGACAGTCCCTGCAGCAGCAGCCTCTGTCTCCAGTCCACGCGATCTCCGCCCCGAGGGAGGGGCTCACAGAACTTTTATATGAATTTAGTAGCCAATCAGGGTTCTCTCCGCAGAGAAATTTCTAGTCAGATTACCTCATGTCAGGTTCTGACTGAGCACGCTCTCAGTCAGAAGCTGACACAATCTGAGCATGTGTCTGTGGGGAAAGTAGGTCAACAATGATTGACAGCTCTGCAGGTCACCCAGGGGGCAAGGACTGGGTGAGCCTTGGAAATTTCCACTCACAGCTTCAAACTGCGCATGTCAGTTTAACCTCTTCTGTGCTGGCAGCATATACTCAAAATTTTTGCTCTGACACAAGCCACTGTCCCTATGTTGCCAAGCCTGGACCTGGGTGGAAGCATCAATGGTGAGTGGTCCTGCCTGCACAGAAGCTTCACAGGTGCAAGCAGGGGCAGTGGCAGTGGCCCTGGCTTTGCAACATCCTCCAGCCATTTTCCTGGGTCTCTTAATTTGCTCTTCTTCCCTAGACAACTCACCTGGAAGCTGGCCTGTTTATTGCTCCTTGGCCCCAAAGGGTTCATTTTTTGCCTGCTTCTTCACACCAGGCTGAAAGACTTTCACCTCAGAAAGGGGGTAGGGAGGCCTAGGAACTGGCCTGTGAACCGCTAGAAAACTGCTTACCTTGTTTGCAGGCTCCCTGGTCACTGGCCTAATGTTCCTGTCTTGAACAGTGGGTTGGATTTGGTGATTGCCCTTGGTGCCTTCAAGTCCTGTTTTTCTGTGATGCTATCAGCCTGTGTAGATAAGAGACCAAAAGCTAAGTGCAGCAGCTGTAAGATGCTGAGAGGAAGCAGGGATGCACATCTAGCATTCCAGTTAGTTTTATGGCCACTTGAGGAATTTTGAATTTGCTGGGACTTCCCCATTGTGCTAACACGACTCTACACGCACTCTTGCATATAAAGTAAAGAGTATAACTGATTCATCTATTTCTCCTGTTAAAAGAAACAAAGTGTGCAATGCTGCCAAATTGCTTGAAATTAAGGGGCAGCAGTTTCAATGTGTTTTCCTGGTGTGAATCAACCCTGTGGAAGAGTGTGTGCATGTGTGTATGTGTTTTTTGAGGTTGACCCTTATGAATTGATGGCTTAGAGTATAAGTGACCATGTCTATGCTACATTTAAGGTTTCATCAGTTCAGTGAATGGGTCTTAACTTGGCTCGTCCCTCCCCCCCCAACCTTTACTGTGGACATAGTAGCTTCTAGTATTGGAGGGACTGGGTCCTGCTAGTCCCTCCCTTGGTCCCCTGACTGCACCAGTTGTGCTGGTGAAGAGAAGGGTAGGGAGAGACAAAGAAGCCTCAAAGACTTTTTATTAATCTCTCCTTACCTAGTGCCAGTATCTATAGACCAGGGGTAGGCAACCCGTGGCATGCGTGTCAGAGTGTGGCACATGAAGGCATTTTATTTGGTGTACAAGTCTCGGGGCAGATGATAGGGTAGGGTCCAGGGCTGTGCTGCCACAACACAGCTCCTCATGACTCCCCCATTGTCCACCCCTGGCATGTCAAAATCTTACAAATCAAGGTTGTGGATGTTTTTGGCAATCTGCCCAAAACCATTCCTGACCCCTGCTATAGGTGATTTTGGCAAAGAGGCCATGGACTGGAGAGAAGTGGAGTAATAGATGGCTGATCTCCAGGAATTGGTCACTGACTGGAAAGTTTGCATTGTTTTTGTGTGTAAATAGGACTTCAGTCTCTTGCCTTGGTTACAGGAACTTTTTATTTTAAGGGAGAAAAAAATAAGAGTAAGTATTCCTAATGCTTACAACTGTGGAACACTTCTATCAGACTCATCTCCATCCACAAATGCTGGTTTTTAGACCCTTTCCAACCTCAGTATAAATATTGCTGGATGTTTTCTCTATTCTAGGATTGCTACCTTGTAATTTTATCACAAGTCTTGCACTATGGGTGCCTTCCTGAAAGTTCCAGTTTCTGGAGTCATGTGATTTCAGCTACACTCTCATCCAAGTTTGTTTGTTTGTTTTAAATAAGTTGCTAGCCTTCATGGTTGCAAAGAGAAAACATGGAAACATTCACAATAAAGTCAATAACATGAGAAGCAAAATGAGATAAGATGTTTTTAAAATATATATATCACTCTTACGTGGTTTCCGCCATGAGTATTTGAACAGTTCAGGCTGACAGTATTGTTCAGAGACCCATTCCTCATTTTCTGCTTTTCATGCTACTAATCATACTAGAAATCTAAAGTAGGGCTGGAAAGTTATGCCAGATAAAATGCATTTATTACATCTATTTCTCTTTCATTAACGAGCTTCAAATCCAGAACATTATTTTCCCCCCTAACTTACAGCTATTTTCTCTTTAGAAAACTGAAGTAAATTATGCCCACTGGGTTACTTTGATCTACTCTTTTAAACTCCTTTTTCAAAAGACTCTAGCAGGTTTAAGAGACATGGTTTTTCACTTTCAGATGCTGTGCTAGTTTGACCTTACCATTTTATCCTTATTCAAGCCCTGTACTATTTTATCCCTAATTAGACTTTATATCACCTTCCTCAGAACAGAGGTGAGGCTTATGGATTGGTAGTTTCCAGGACTTCTCTTGGTTCCATTTAAAAAAAAAAAGAAAGGGCTCCAGGTTGGTGGCTTCCCAGGCTCCCATGAATAGTTGCTGTTTATGAGGCTATAACACATGACATACATATCTTTTGTCTAGTATTTCTACTGTGTAAACTTGTTCTCTCTTTAGAACTTTCAAATACATTTTTTCTAGTTGGGGGATTTACAATGCTTGAGTTTTCTGAGCTGCTCTAATTTTCTAGTTGGAGACTTAAATATTTTTCAAGGTCCAATCCATCCCCGCCCCCATGCTGTTGGGTTAGGAATTTCTTTATCTTCTACAATAAGAAAGAGCCAAGGGTGGAGAATTTAACTTCTCTCTTAATAAATGTAACCTCTGATTGTTCCTATTTCTGATGAAGCTTGAGTCTACATTTTCAAATTTTCTTGCTTCCAAGAAGTTAACTTTTATTTTTTTTTAACTTGGATATAAAGGACAAAAAAAGATGTATACATTTTGTACTTTGTCTGGCATACACATCCAGTCCCACCTTGGATTTTTAACACAATCAGTAAAATTAAGAGAAGGTAAAAGGGTGTAAGTGGGGGGTCAGACTTGATTCAGATTTGCAGATGTGTTCATTTAAATGAGCATTAAGATTTCAAAACCTGTACTCAGATGTTGGTTTGGCATTGTCAAGATTAAGTGAGAAGTTTCCTATATGAAGCTTTTCTCCATTAGATACACTCATTCCAAGATCTGCCATTACTACCACATTTCTTTTAGCCCAGGGCTGATGATAACAACAATTGAAAATTATACAGAAATCTGAAGTGAAAATCTCTTGCACAAGGTATATGCAAGCCTTGTTCTAACACTACCGTTCTTCCAAGTAGCAAGCAAAATCTAGTTTTTTTCAGAGAAGTGTATATCTAATGAGATTTTCAAAAACACTCACATGACAATATTATTTTTTAAAGTTCCTAAATTAATCTTTTTTTCCCCCTGAGCTTAATTTTTATTCCAAAAATATGTGTTAACCATATGTGTAACTGAGAAACTTAGTGAAATTCATTTGAAGTTTCTTCAAAAACTGTAATAAGATACTGGCATTCCTTTCATTCTTCAACAAAAGAATACCTTTTCCTTGCCATAGCCATATAATTTGAACTCTGTTTTCTGACTGCCCTTTACTCCTATACTGTCTCTCAGGACACCTCTTCCTTTATCATGATCATCTTAAAATAAAAGCCTTGAAAACGGATATTTTGCTTGGGGAAATCACTTTAGCTTCTATTAAAGATAAATAATCATTTAAGGGGTTTCTAACTTATACTTCAGTTATAAGAAAATTAGTGTGAGCTTAAATCCCATCTTTCCCCCTTATACTGTCAATTCCAAAAACCCTAATGCAGCCAAACTTTAGAATTCATTTGAAGACTTAACTAGAAGCTGGATGGGGTCCATGTTTCTTTTAAAAGCAAACAAAATGCTACTGGAAAATTATAGATCATAGCATATGACTCAAGAACCTAATTAAAATGCATTTCTTCACTTGATCATGGAATTAAGGTCACGTGCCAGTGTTATGCGCTCCTGGTAGAAACTAGGAATGTACAAGATTTTAGTTTCTCCCAGGGAAAAAGATCTGTCAGATGTCCAAAACTGTATATAAAAAAATACTTGTATGCTTCAAACCCCCTACCCTCCTACCACATTTGTTCTGAGAGGAGAGTGGAGCACCAGGGCAAATCCCCTGCCTATTCCCCTGCCTGGGGAGTGGGTGGTGAGCTTCAGGAGCTGCTACAGTCTCCTCCTGGATTAGTCTGGGAAGAGAGTAGAGCAGCTGCTTCTAGTCCCTGTGTCTGCTTTCCAGACTAGGGTCCACAGTCTGGGAAGCAGGCAGGTTGCGGTTTCCCATTGCTTTCTCTGTGCTATCACACCCCTGCCCACCCACTGCTCCCTCTGCTCTGCTCCATAAAAGTGAAGCTGTCAGCTACTTAAGTATCTCCTTCTCTAATTGAGACCTTCTTTCATTAAGTTAAATGTCTTGTGAACATAGTTATCTCTTCTGAGACTTTTTGTCATCATTCACAGAGGAAAAGTGCAGTTCAATGTATTAATTGTATTAGGAGTTAATTAAATTAATAATAAATGTAATTGCTTATAATCATAACTTTGAGAGCTTTAGTTAAAACTGGTCGGCATTTTTTGCAAAACTGAAGAAGGGAAGATTTGGGGGGGGGTGGAGTTGACAACTGACAGTGCTTTTTTTTAAAAAAAAAAACAAAACATATTTGGTGAAGTTGAATTTCCACTCTTTCTCTTCCCAACTTCACCCCCCACTCCAGTTCATTTTGGCATAGCATGAGTAGTTACATATCTTCAACATCATGGTCCTAGCCTGAGCTCCAGGTGGGCTTTTTGCTTGTAGGCGAGCAGCTGTGCCTTTAGACTGATGCAGTCAGTTGCAGCAGTGCTGCTCTGAAAGCCAGTAGGGAAGATGGGGACTGGACTCACTTTCCACCTCCTTTGAACAGTCCCATATACACTATGTATAATGTGCCTGCTCCATTCAGCTCATCCATTATGTATGACAGCAAGAATTCATGGGCTTTTGGGGAGCATTGTCTGGCTGTAGTGCATGGTGTACATCAGAACTGGGATGGTCAGAACTAGCCTGCACTAGTTCCCTGGCGCAAGCTGCAAATTGCAATTATGGAGTAGAGCTCTAGCCTCTGAAACCCCCATAAAAATTTCTGCATTGAGCCTGTTTCTTTAAGAGTTATGAGCATATCCTCTTTCAGGTCTGAGTATTGTAGAAATGACATCAGTCCTGCTAAGTTTGTATTGTTTCTTAAAATGAAACAAACATCTGGCACATGAAAGAGCTATGATGAAGATGAGGAAAACTCAGGTGATAAATCAGCCTGACTCTATTCAGAGACAAACTTGTGTTTTGAAGAATAAGCTGTGAAAGGGCTTGAAAGAAATGCAAGGACTGTGATCATACCATGAATCATCACTGATCTATTGTTACGTATGCTCCATCCCCTTATTACCTAGCATAGCATATAATTAGAAATCTGTGCCTCTTGCAGAAAAGAAGTCTTCGCAATTTTAAAAATATCCTCTTCCAATCTGATTTCACTTACAGGTATGCACTTTGTTCAAGCCATCTAGTCTAGAGATGAATTGCCCATTGGTTCCACTGTCAGAATGACAGCATGAAAAGAGAAGCATGTGGGTTGTAATAATAATGTGGTACATGTGTAGAAGGTCAGAGAAGCAACAGATTAACATTCCAGTAGAAGATTTCCCCAGGGACAACTCTCAAAAGTATCAAAGGCCAAAGATCATGACACTGATAATGTGTCTAGTGGTGCTGGTGAAATTGTTGTTCTTATTTGTCTGCACTGAGGGTAAAGTATTTTTTTCCTCTAATTTTCAAGGAGCTGATGAAAGCTGTTGTTAATGCTGAAAAATTAGTTGCATAGACATTAGCTTAATTACAGTCCAACTTAAATAGCAGCGGGACTCAAAATCACCTAATACTACAGTTTCCATTTTCTCTTGTATCAAAATAAGGAGGTGGTAGTGATGGGTGTCTGAGATACTAGTAGATCATCTGAAAAATGGTGTCTTTTGATGAGACTCAAAATGTTGATATTGAAAAGTTTTTAGAATACATTTGTATTCTTTATCATACCAAGCATGAAATGAGTATTAATCACTTGCTTTATATAAAGTATAACAAATGATAAGATAGGTAATCGGAAAGAGAAGGGGCATATTTTTTAAGGCATGATTCTGTTCCTGAATAGTTACTGAAATGACATTATGGGGTTTCTTTTTCATCTTGCAAATTATTTTCTCTCAAAGATTTCCACATCAGATACAACTAGGAGGTAAGTAAAAAGATGTGTGACTTTTTTTTTTTTTTAACTGCCAACAGTGCAAAGCTGAACTTGGGATCTGGAAGCCAAGATGAGTTCTTCAGTGGATTAGGTAGCTGAAAATGATTGATTGAGTTAAAGAATGGAAACTTTTAATGGACTAGGCTTTTAATTTAGATACCAAAATGACAGTGTCATCTACTTTTTTCCTAGTTATTTTTACTCGTTTTCCCTCCTCCTCCCTGCCCCCCCCACCTTAATAGACTATGAATATGTAACCCGGGTGGTACTCCAAGAGGTACCCCCTCTCCAGTTGAAGGGATCAAAGCAGGTGCACAAGCGCTGTGGGAGGTGTAGGGACTCTCCTTCCCTATAGAGCAGAGCCAGACCACCAATGGGGACTTAACCATATACCTTTTAATACTGGGAACATAACAGGCATAAATCAGAGGGTATAGTGGACACTACAGTGCCCCAAGGGGGCGGGATTCAACAAAGGTTAGACATTTACAATCACTGACAAAAAAAAACAGGGTTAATAAAATATAAAACACAAACAGCAGAACAAACAATATGGGTTGGTGAAATATAAAAAAAGGAGCTGGGAACCTCTCAGGTCGCTGCTCAGATCCTTGCTGGAGTGGAGGAGAGCCTCTCCTGCTGGCTGTAGCCTCTCCCAGGGGATCCTGGAGCCCAGTGGGGAGCCTCTCCTGCCAGCCGCACACCATGCTGCTGAGGGTCGCACTGCTGCCTACAGGTCCTGCTCTTTCAGGCTCTTCTGGGTCACTGCTCCTGCCCCACTGGCTCAGCTCTTGCCAGCTCTGTGAAGCTCCTTCTTTGTTGTCCCTCGCTGGTCTCTCCTGAGTCAGCCCATACTGCCCCTTTTATCCCCCTCCAGGTGACCGAAGGGGCCAACCAGGGGACATGGGGGGTGAGTCTCTGGGGCCTGATTGGTGCGGTAAGGGAATCCCAAGTCCTCCAATCATCTTTTGCCCCTTCAAAACCCCTGGGCCAGGTCACTGCTAGCCAGCCCGTCACAAATGTGTCCAACGAATACTTCATTATTGAGGAATATAAACCTTAAACTGAGTTGCAGCCCAATTCCTTATCCAACATAAGGGAAGAAGCAAGTAGTATTAGTACAGTTATACAGTTGGAAACTAGTATAACTTTCCATGGCTGCTTGATGAGTATGCATATAAAGAGGGCAGAAGGATGTTGGCAGACAGTAGGGGAAGAAAATGCAGAAGGCATAGAGAACAAAGCAAAAGGTTTTCTCCTGTTTCCTAAGATACCAGAATGTCTGTTCTGTTGACTATACTGCTTCTGTTAAAAGCTTCTGGAAATATTCTTACCAAAATTCAAAGCATAGTCACAAATCATATATAAGAGACAAAAAACAATAAGTAGTGTCAGCACAGTGGGATATATTTTACTTGGCTGTGCCATGAGGAATTATGGCGGGCTGTGATGAGTGGAATATAAAGTAACATAAGTTGCCTGTTGACAACTGGGTTTGAAATTATAAAATGTAAAACCAATATATTTCCCCCACAGCATCAAACAGCTGTGATTTTGTTAATGCCTTCTAGCAGGGTACTATGGCTTTTTTCCCCCAAAACCTCATAATTCTGTAAACACATTTAAGTATGTACTGTTTATTTTGTTTTTAGTTTCAAGTATTTCACCAACCGGTGCAATGATGTATAAGTATATGTTAAGTGAAAAGCGTCATTTATTGTAGATGATTTCATTGTTGGCTTAGGCGATTTAAGTAAAATACAGAACTGTATAGCAAGATGACCACCTTCATATTTATCGTGCAACACAATTTTTTCAGAAGTCTTATTTTCTCACCTTATTTAAAAAATATAATTATAAAAACTAGTCTTTATGAGAAGCTGAGTCCCAATAAGAGCTCTTCAAGTGACAGATGGTAATAAGTAAGTCAGACAGTTTAGATATGATGTTTTATGTGCTAGACATTAGAGGTGTTGTAACTATTGACCCGTGTTAATGTGGTTACTCTGGCAAATAAAATGCAGGAAACAAACTACAGTGAATGGCTGTTATCCCAACCGATCATTAGTATGGCTACTTAATTTAAATCTCATAAATATCTATCTGTCAGAAGCATGATATGGTGACTGGACTGGCTATAAACCCTTGCTAGCTACACAATCCTAAAGAAGTCCATGCTTCTATTTACAACAGGGCACCGGGCTCTGGAAACATCATCTGCGAATAGGTGATTGGGAGGGTGAGAAAATAAGGGGTCTATCTCCACTGCTTTCCCCCTTCCCCTTACACCTCTCACCCTGAACACTTGTGAAAAAGGGCAAGAGAATTTACTAGGTTTGGGGATTTTTTCCCCAATACCTTCCCTCAAGGTATTTTGGCACCTTGGTGAAGGGGAATAGAAGGGAAGGTAAGACTGATGGGAAACCATTAAACTAACTATGTTTGTCATTCAAATGGGCTGAATGCTTACAAACTGTTGCATTTACATTGTTCCATGATCATCCTTTATGAATGACCCAACAGCTGGAATTTTTTCTATCCAAACTATATTAGAATAACAAATATGTTTAAAAATAATTCAGACTGTGAAATGAATTTGCCTTGTGAAATGTTTGGCTCAGAGCAGTGATAAATGTCTACTGGCATTGCTGGTAATAAATAGTTCAATCAGTCATAGTGGAGAAAGAGAATGAATGGTGATTGCCCATGGAAGCTGGCTGCATCAAATTGTGATTGGTTAGCTAGGTACCAGTCTAAGCTTGAAAGGTATATGAAGATACTCTTGTCATAAAGAGACAGATGGTATTACATCACATGTTGTGAAGAGCATGTGATTGAGGTAGATAGTGTGTTATTTAAATTACTTGATGATTTCTAATTGGGCTTTCTGGAATTCATAGATTTTCATAGATGTTAGGGCTGGAAGGGACCTTGGAAGATCATCAAGTCCAGCCCCCTGCCTGAGGGGCAGGAAGTCAGCTGGGGTCATAGGGTCCCAGCAAGATAAGCATCCAAATGTCTCTTGAAGGCATTCAGCGTAGGTACTTGAACCACCTCCAGTGGCAGGCTATTCTGGACCTTGGGGGCTCAGCCAGTGAAAAAGGTCTTCCTTATGTCCAGCCTGAAATGTTCTTGCGGGAGTTTATAACTGAATAGAATTGCATGTCTGTTCTGTATGCTCAATACACCTATCCTCTTGAACAAGCTATATGGCCTTTCAAGTAGGTGACTTTGTCTGTTGGTTGAATGGCGGGTATCTTGATGTGTACACAAGGGGTCCAAGGAAAAAATATGGTTCCAGAATACTGAAATACTCAAGTCTTTTTAAGTGTGGGGAGAGGGGAACTTTAGTCTCATGATATCCTAATGATGTTAATATTTCTCTGTTTCCCTACTGTTTTTGTGGGCAGCTGCATGTACCCACTTAGCCATGCCTTCTAAAAGCATTTGCAGGCTGCATAAACAGGCACTGATTCAGCTGCTGGGTAAACCTACATTCTGCTTTTTAGTGATTTGAAAGCAAGGTAAAGAGCTCTATTGGCATTTAGAGACTTTGTATCGATTAAAATATTTGGTTGTGGCATTTCTAGGGAGGTGGTCAGCGTGTGGTGGAGTAAGCAGGTCCCAGTGTTTGCCATGCCCTTGGTCACACAGACAAGTTACTCCTTAGATTCATGCATCCTTCAGTTAGTGTTGCCAAACTAGGCATGGTTAATTCACACTCTTTTCTCAGACTGATAACGTGGAATTAGGAGTGGTTTGTAACTGGAGCTGGTAATAGAGTGTGTGTGTGTGTTTGGCTCAGATCAAGTGTAGTATGGCCTCTTGTGGGGCTAAGATCAAGTGGGGGGCATCCAAATCCCAAGACCTCCAGGCTTGGACCTGCACATAGGATGCCTGCCAATGGATTTGGGAGTATCTGAAGTCCCAGGCTGAGAGCCTAGGATGGTGGATGCTCACTGATTGTAGCTCCATACATTGTGTTTAGAATGATTGAGTTCTGCCTGCTTAACAAATACAGTTTTCGGCATGACTGAGTTTTGCTTAATTGGTGTGATTTGCAACTGATTGGGCTGATTTGACTGGGAGCACAAAATACATTAATAAAAAAAAAAATATGTGTGCATGAGAGAGATAATGCTTATTAAGTCAAGCCTTTTCAAGGGAATTATCACTTTTGAGTAATGTCAGTAAATGGTTCTTGACTTCAGCATGAAATCTTGGAAGTGGGGTGGAGAGAAGGGAGATTCTTATTTCACCTCTCCTAGTCCAGTGGTTATGGTATTTCCCTAGTACTGTTTCCCACCCCTAGTTTGAACTGGGCAGTGCAAGGACTTGAAGCTGAATCTCCTGCACTCCAGTTGTGTTGCCCAATCGCTGTTCACTAATCTGAGGTGGGTGATATCTCTACACCATCCAATGTGCACATGTGATTCCTTCCTTCCTGCCCCTGCCCCTTCCAAAATGAAGTGTCTTCGTTTCTTTCCAAAGTGAAATAAGAGAAATCTTGAAAGTAGAAAGTAGGAAAATTCTTGCAGGATACTAAAAGGGTTTCCTGCTCTACTCATATTTTTTTTGCTGCAAACTGCCGCTTTTTTGTGCATTTGCTCCAAAAGCAATTACTCTGTTTATCTGCCATTTTGAGTTTGATGGTAATACTCTGGGTCAGCCAGTCTGCTAAGATCTGCACTTCCTTCCAAACAAGGGATAGTGGTACATGAAGCTGTAAGCAAGAATAGTAAGTTACTAAGAAGACTGTCATGGATTGCATGATACATGACAGCATTGTTTTTACAGGCAAGTGGCTTCTAGCACAGTCCAGAAGCAGACTTGATGGATCACTAAACATGGGACAATAGTGCAAGACCTATTATGTCAGTAATTCTTGTCCTTGGTCACATTTTCATCAGTGAAAGTTGGTATCATTAAACCAACCCTAATCTAAAAAGTGGTGTGATTGATGACCCATGTACTCTTAAAGGAGTTTTGTACATTGACATTAGGTGTGCTACAAGTTTGTTAGGAAAAAGAAATATTGTATGACAGAGAGGCCAATATGTGTCCTGAAGACCAGCGGGTTCCTTAGAAATGCAAGTAGGAACGGAAAGGAAGAAGGTATGGAAAGGAGAATAGGAAAAATACCCCTAAACTTAGTAAATGGGGATGAATGCAGGAAGAGAAAAATAACAAGTAAATCTTGTTACTTGTCAAAGGAGATCTTTGTTTTTAAGGTCACACTGAGGAGTCCAAAGAAAAAAAATGTACTATAAGTTGCAATGAGAAAACAATAGGTAGGAAAGAAAGAGATGGATGGAATGGAAGATAGAGACAGCAAGAAGGGAAATAGCCTATTTTTAAGCATGACTTCCTTCATACTTTGGGGGCTAAAAAAAATTGGTGTGCTTTGAGCTCTACAGGAGGAAAACACATTTCCTGAACCAACAGACAGCTGACATTAATGCTCTTGTATCTTAGGTTTCTTTTGCAAACAGTTTATAAGAGATGCTTACCACCATATTTTTAACACAGCAGTCCACGTATGGTTTCAAAAGATATTTTCTCCGCTTGATTGCCAGTAACTACATATATGGATTGCTTCTGGTTAGTAGCAGACTTCAAGGGTGTTAGCTAGCTTCCCCTTTCACCTTTGTCTTGTATCTGTCTTCGCTTAGGGCTCTTAAAAATAAACGTGGCTTTTATTTTGGGCTCAAATGTGTACTGGCAGTTGGAAATAAATTCTGGATCTCAGCCTGCCAGTGGGTTGCTGATTTGTCTTAGGCAATTCTCTTGAGGCCAGAACTTGCATGCTTGTTTGCCTTAAGGCATGTAACCAATTCACACATTGGTGCCAAAGTAAGTTGCATGATTTTTAGCACCACTGAGACTCTGTAGTTTGCCCCAACATCGCTGGGAACTATGGGGGTAGGATTAACACATATGGGGAATTATTTTTATTCAGGTGCTTATCAACTTCTTTTGAAATATTGGCCTTATTTTTACTTCTTTGAGATCAGTCTAAAATGCCTCAAGACTACAGAAAGGAATATTATCTATGCAAAAATATCACTTGGGTTGTTTAAAATACTTCTGTTTGAGTTTTAATAGTCAAATGTTTCTTTGACTAATCTTCCACTTTTATATGAAAGCGCCAGATACTTGCAACACAGAACCGGCTTGAAATTGATGCAAGTCAGGCAGGGAGAATGGGAAGTGCTTGGTAGCACACACAAAGCTGATGTGCATGGGTGGAGGGGAGGGGGCAGCATTTAAGTACCAGACAATGAATGACATGGGAAAGAGGGGGAACAGCATTAAAAGCAGGTTCTTTTGAGATGAAAGAAACCATGCAAGTCTGCAAATAAACTCCCTGTATTTCAGGCTGCGGTACCTCTAATTTTCCTACAGCCTTAGGAATTTGGTAAGGGCAAATATTGCTTGTCAAATAGCAGTTTGTTAGCTGTCAGAAGCACCCAGAGATGACAACCAAAAATCAGTTTTTGCAAATTCTCAATAGTGGCCAGTTGTTGAGTTGAAAAGAAAGGAAACCTTAGATGTTGCTTATCAAACAAAGACCCAGTTTTCATGCTTAGCACCTCAAAGATAACTTGGGTTTTCAGTTCTTACAGACTCAAAAAAAGAAAAAAAAAGACCTTTGTTCCTTTGAAGTAACGGCAAGCTATGTGAAATGAATTTTAATCAGGACCTGCCAATATCTATCAGTGCACAGTGTTTCATATCACAGATAATAAGAGTCTGGAGAAAATGACAGACTGGAGAAAGTGAAATCTGGAGGCAAGGCACAGAGTTCTCTGTATCCAGGTCAGACAAGGGTAGTGCATGCCTTTTGGGTACAAGCAATGACTTCCACCAGAGGGACATATTTCTTTTAAGTTTCTTTTAAATTGGGATGCTCCTGGTCTAATTTGATTTCTATGGTGTAAATAATTGTGTTAACACAGTTTATTGGAAATAAATGGAACATAGTACTGTATATTATGAAGCAGCAACATTAAATAGTTATCAGTAAAGGTACTTGATGGAAAAAATTAAAAATAAAGACATACATTTTATGAACAGAAATCAGTAGTATGGCACATTGCTATGGGAGCAGAAAAAAGCATTCTTGGATCATCTGAAAGAAGACTTCATTGTGTTCATCATATTGATTGAGTTTGGGGTGGTGTTTTTGAGTTTGGGGTGGTGTTTTAATGTCAGGGGCCTTTCCCTCCCCACCAATAACATGAAGTTGTGACCAAGAATTGCATTCCTGTTGTCAATGCGTATTAAAAAAAAAAAAAGAAAAAGAAAGAGAAAAGTTTCCTTTATGACTTGCCATTGATGATAAAAATATGCGATAGGGCAAACATTACTAATGGCTTTCATACTGCATACTTGAATCAGGGCTTTAATAATAGCCATTGTAGGGAAGGATTTCCTACCCATTTTCTTGAATTGTGTGTGTGTGCAAAGCCGACCGGAGCAGGGTGCAGGGCCTGGGGCAAATCAGCCCATGCAGGGCCCCACCCCCGCTCTGATCCCACGGGCCCTGGGCCTGAAGAAGCTGCCACCGCCGCCACTGGCGGTGGCTTCAGCAGTGGGGGGAAGGATGGTAGCAAGCCGCTAGATGTGGAGTCATTGCTCCACCCAGGTTCACACCACTGCTGCTCCACCCAGCTCCATGGGGCCCTCCAAAGCGTGGGGCCTGGGACGGTCACCCCAACTCGCACCCCCCCCAAGGATGGCCTTGTGTATGTTATGTACACATGCACACATGTGGTGGGGGAAAGGATGGGTGAACAAGATAGATCTCTGTTTGGGGTGTCAAACTTTAGTCTCCTGTTTCTCCAGTCCTTCCTCTTTTACTGCACACAATGTTCTTTACTTCACCTCTTCCTCCCCCACCCTTTCCTGCCTTTTCCTGTTGTTCCTTCTAGTAGCTTCATAACCCCTAATCTCTTGCCTCAGAGCTGTCATGGACAGGAGGGCAGCTGAACTAGCAGATGGGAAGGAACATTGTGAAAAGTAGCTAGTGTGGGGGGGAGGGGAGGGAAGAGACCTCTGCAAGGAAGAGGAGGAGGACTGCATCCCTGAAGAGGCCAGGACCCCACCAGTATAAGTGAGAGAAAATATAACTCCACACACTGGACATAGCTGTAGTTCACAAGACAACCTGTTCTTGTGATGTAGAGTCACAAAGTGGCAGGTCCCAATGTCTGCAGAAAGGAGTAGGAACAAAGCTCTGCCAAGGCTGTAGGTGCTCCATTTGGAAGATCAAGGTGACTTCCTCTTCTCCCTCCTAGATTCTATTCCCTGGTATTGAAATCCATCTCCATAGAGCTCTAGGATTTGTATTCTCTTCCCTCCTTTCTTTATTTTTCTCTCTCCTCTTGCCCAGAATATAGGAGTACTTCCTGTTGTGTTTGGTAGGGACTCTGCTGGTTGGATCTCCAGGGTAAGATTATTATGACTGCACTCAGTTGGAAGAACTCTCCTGAAAACATGCACTGAGCATAAAGATTTGGGAGAAAGGGAATACCCAAAGAAACAAAAACACAACTGATGCCTAATAACATACATGTGCTCTTGGGTTAATTCCCCGGTAAAGAAGCCTTAGCAAACATGTTGCCCTGGGACCTTTAGACTATATATCAAGGACCTTTATATATCCTGTGTTACAAAGTTGTTTTGCTCATCTCTGATATAGTTCAGCAAAGGAAAAAAGAAAGTGAGTATTTACCCCTCAGCTCAGCATTAAATAGCAGATATACTACCCTACTCAGAGTGCATGATGTAAATCAGTAGTTTTAAGACCTTGAAGGAGGAAAATGCATACAAATAGCTACTGTATAGCTACAAGGCCAGTCTCTAATTGGCATGTACCAGTTCCCTACCAAATCCTGTCATAACCATTGCATTCTCTAGAGGATACCATTGCTGAATGAATACAGGCAAATATAATACTGTAACCTGCTCAAAGGAAACCCAAGGGATATTCACCTCCTCCTAGGGAATCTATAAACACTAGAGTTGCTTTCTGAATGGACCAAGAAAAAGAAATGCCACTAGGATAAAAGGCTAAGGACCTGAACAAACTTAACTCTAGCAAGGGGAAGCAAATCATGCTGACTTGTGCAAACTCATGGAATTCATCATGCTTGAGTTCAACTGAATTATGCAATGTTGACATCCTATGTTATGGTCTCCACGGCATTAATCCTACTTTCTAGGCTAGTAACACGCCATAGAAACAATTGAAGCAAACCATAGCTGAAAAATTCCTTCTTTTAAATGGCTATTTATCCATCCATTTATCTGAGTATTTCTATACTGACTAATTTGCCCAGTATCTAACTGCTCAGAATTTGAAGCTCAAAGGATTTGAGGCACATTTTTTTCCTTGTAGGATGAACATATTGAGGTTGAATAACAAAGAAGCTGAACTTTTTAGTGATACAAAAGTGATTTTTGGAACTTCTTTTGATTATACTTTTGATTATATTTTTCTTGATTGTCCATCCTATAGCCAGCTGCACTATCAGTGGGACTGTGATAAAGTTTCTAAGTTAATGATGGGATCCTGGTCTGACTAGGACTTCTATGTACTATATTAATGTTTTAATTATAATACATCAGTTCCTCAGTGGAGGTTGCCTTGATTTTAGTAAGGTATTTTTATTTGAGGGAGGACAGTCCCTGACAACCAGTGTGAGAGTAGCTAAAAGAAATTATATTTCCTGTCTTCCCCCCTCCCACTGCCACTGCACCTTTTGACATGGCAAATCCAAACCACAACTGAACCACTGAGAGGATAAATATAAATGGGTTAAAAAGGGGTAGGGTGGGGGGGAGGGGGCAGCGTTGGCAGGTTCAGGTCTGGAGGAGGAGCAGGGCAAGGGGGTCCCTGTGCACCCAGCTCTGGGGGAGGGGGCAGAATAAACAAGCTCTCAAACTCCCACAGAGCCCCTTACAAATGGGCACACTGGCAATGTATAGGGGGTACACGCAGGTGCATGTGCACACCCTGAGCATGGCGGTGCACCCCTATGAAAAACTGCCACCGACACTGTTAGCAGTGCCTGAGCGTGGTTGCCCCTTGCCATTCCCCTCAACTGCTGAAACTGCCAGTGGCATCTGGAGCAGCTTCCCACTTACCGCTGGTGCTGCACCATGCTCCCCCAGCTGCCGGGGGCACATGACACCACTGGTAGCATCTGTGGGAGCTCCCCACTTGCTACTGCCATGCCATGCCCCCCCAAGCTGCCACCACACTCCCACTGCCACCATGCCCCCCCCTAGCTGCTGGGGCCATGCATCATCCATGAATGGGCATTATATGTCTCTTTTTGGCATACACAGTGTTTGTGATGTAGTTTGAGGGGTTTCATAGTTTCTAGGGTCGGAAGGGACCTGAGCAGATCATTGAATCTGACCCCCTGTCATGGCAGGAAAGAGTACTGGGGTCAAATGACCCCAGCAAGGTGTTCATCTAGCCTCCTCTTAAAGACCCCCAGGGTAGGACCCAGCACCACTTCTCTTAGAAGTTGGTTCCAGATC
>NW_017728950.1:13921419-13931170 GCF_001723895.1 Crocodylus porosus | reverse complement strand
AACATCTTGCTGGGGTCATTTGACCCCAGTATTCTTTCCTGCCATGGCAGGGGGTCGGGCTAGATGATCTGCTCGGGTCCCTTCCGACCCTAGAAACTATGAAATCTAGGGCTGCTGCCTTGCTGTAGGCCTCTGCCACCTTGCGCTGGATGGTGAATTCCTGCAGGTGATGATCATAGTTGCCCAGGTGGTCGAGCGCCCACAGCCCCCTCACCAGGTCATCGCCGGTGGCCAGCACCAGGTCCAACAAGGCATCTGCCCTGGTGGGGCTGTGCACCTCCTGGGTTAGATGGAGGTCCTGCATTCTGGCTAGGAAACAACGTGAGCGGTCAGACCTGGCTGACTGCTCTTCCCAGCAGATGTTTGGAAAGTTCAGGTCACCCATGTTGACCATGTCCTTTGACCTAACTACCTCCGTGAGCTGTCTTAAGAATTCCTGGTCTAGCTCTTCCCCTTGGTTGGGTGGTTTGTTGTAGACCCTCACCAATAAGTCTCTTTCCCTTCGACTGCCTTGTATTCTAACCCAGAGCACTTCAGAGTGCCCCTCCTCTGACTCTTTGCTAATTGATGAGGATGTGTATTCCTCCTTAATGTAGAGTGCCACACTCCCACCTTTCCTCCCTGTCCTATCCCTCCTGTACAGCCTGTAGCCCTTGATATTCACCGCCCAGTGATGCTTTGGGTCCCACCACATTTAAGTGAGCCCCACTATGTCTGGGTTGGTGTCCGCTAGCAGGAGGGTAAGTTCCTCTTGCTTGTTTCCCATACTACGAGCATTTGTGTAGAGGCATTTTAGGCCTCCTGAGGATGTGTGCACTGGTCCCCTACTCTCAACATTGCCCTGGCCCCTGTTGCTTACTTGCGTATATGTTCTGCTCGTTGGTCTAGGCTGGGCTGTACTTGTGGGTGTTGCTTGGTTTGGCAGTCCAAGGCTTCCTCCACCCTCGTCTTCCCCTTCTCCCAACGAGCCTAGTTTAAAGCCCGCCGGAGGAGATCTGCCAACCTAGAAGAAAACACATGCTTACCTTTAGGGGAAAGGTGGAGCCCATCCCATTTGTGCAAGTCTCTTGTTGTGATGTGTGGGTCGTTGTTGAGGAAGCCAAAACCCGCCTCGAGACACCATTCCTGAAGCCTCCAGTTGGTCTCTGTGATGCACATTGCATGCTGTCTTCCATGTCCGCTCACTGGTAGGACAGAAGAGAAAACCACCTGTGCGCCTATCTCCTTCAGCACACCCCGCAGAGTGCGGTAGTCCACCATCAGGTGATCAGGGCTTCTCCTGGCCGTATCATTAGTACCCACGTGGACAAGGACCATGGGGTAGTAATCAGTGGGCTGGATCATGGTCTGGATCATCCCCTTCACGACCTGAATCTTTGCTCCGGGTAGTCAGTAGACCTTGCGTGTCGAGTGGTCCTGGCCCTCTGTACCTCTCAGGATGGAGTCACCTATGATGATCACTCAACGCTTTTTCCTCTGGGACTGCTTGGCTCCTTCAGCCTGCTTGGATCATGGAGAGTGTGGAGTTGCCTCCTCTCCAGTTGCCTCTTCTCCTTCCTTCTCCTCCAGAGTTGCCAGGGCCTCATACCTGTTCTCCAGCTGGACTGGAGGAACCGGTACTGCTGTGTTATGAGCAGCCCTGGTTCTGGAGGTGACTGTCTGCTACTCTGCAATGGAGGGCACATTCTGAGGTGCTTGTTCCTTGGGTGTGTGGCCTGCAGGGAAAGGAAATAGTCATCAATTTCATCCTCCACCTCCCTGATTCCCCTCAGCCTGTTAACCTCCTCCTGGATCTCCCTCACCTGCACCTCCAGGGCCCTAAGGCAGGTGCCTGCAGTACAGGTGTGGGGGTTCCCAATCCCTGCCCCCTCGGGCCTTGCTGGTCAACTCCTGCAGGCCAGGGGGTGGGGGGATGCCAGCCTCCCCATGAGCTCTGTCTTGGTGGAGGCCTCAGATAAGCCCCCGGCTGCACTCCCCGGGGAGGGGCCCTGGCAGCACTCCGTGTTGACACCATCGTAGGAGTTGCTGCTTGTTTATGGCTTAGCGCGGTGCCTTCGCTCTGCCCTAGCAGGAGTCTCCCTCCTGGCCCTTCCTGCTCACCTGCTGGCACAAACGCCAATGCAAACGCCAGCTCTTACAGAGCACGCCTGTTTGCACACTCTGTTCGCACGGCTCGGGACCGTGGTTTCCTACTGGCTCAGCTAAGGGCTCCGGAAGCCCCCCAGATCCGGCTCAGCTGCATCCGGTCCCTCTGCCCACTTACCTTAGGGGGATCAGTTGCTGCTGCCCCCACTGCTGCTGTGTCTGCCTCCACTTCGGGTCAGGTAAGGGGGCACACGTGTGTGCGGGACACATGTGCCTGGATTCCTCCTCTCCTCCCTGCTTCTGGCTCCTGAGTGCTGGGAGGTACATCAAACCATGGCTTTTAAAAGCTGCAGTTTGAATTAACCCGCCACTGCCCTAACAGCCAATAAGGTGCTCCGGTCTTCCCAGAAGAGCCTGCCGGCAGCCCCACCCCCTACACTCCCCCACTGGGGGGATCCTGTGCCTCCTGAGCCTGCTTCCCAAGGGTTAACCCCGGGGGTGCTCCCTGGGTTGGGGAGACAGTCCCCCCTAGCCCACACCCTGTTTTTCCTTCTCTTTCCAGTTTCCCAGTTGGTGCCCAGCGAGGTTTGCCTCTTGTTGATTTCATGACACCTGTTCCATCAAAGCAGTTGAGGGTTCATTTACAGAATTTCTGGATTTTTTGGGATCAACATGCATCTTGTTAGAAGTGCTGCTCTGGATTTGTGTCCATGGGAGGTGAGATTGTCCAGTAGTGTGGCTCTACTGTGAACATGTAGGGGGAATATTCCAGGAGTCTTCTACTAAGGAGGAGGTGGTGGGGACTTTTCTATAATGAAGGGTGCCTCTGGAAAGGTTGTACAGAATTTGTTTTTGGCTGCTAATTGGGAAGTAAAAGTATGAAGCAACATCTAGATGCTTTTTTCTTCTTGGATCTGTGGACCTGGTGGGGCTGTATGTAGCTTCTTAGGGAAGGGGTATCATTCTCACATGGGTAGCTGGTTGACTGTCCCTTTCACATGTGAGGTGACTCAAGGTTTTTTAATTTCAACATTTGTTCCTGGTTAGGTTCCATTTATAGGACTACTTATTCAGACAGGGGTGAGCTGGGGGTGGGGGATGTATAAGCAAGAGACTTTGAGGTAACATCAATGTGTGGCAAAGAACTCTAAGCAAGAATTGAAATGGTGACTATTTTGGGAAGTGTAAAAATGGATCTGGGAAGGTTTTTAAAATTTAACAGGATCTCTTTTTCTTCTGAATAAATGACCTTATTCATCACAATTTCAATGAAACAGTCTGGAGGGTGTTAGGCTTGGAAAATCCTCAGGAGCACCCAAACTTTTGTTTTATCTGCTGCACTCATCTTTTTAGGGATGCAGTGTATTAAAAATACAAGATTTGAGGTTTATTTTGGTTTTATTTTTTTCTTTAAAAAATCAACACCTATAAACCCTTCTAAATTCATGGGCCCCTGTTTTCCACCATATTTCAACAATTCTTGAAAGAAATATGACTTTCTCTTTTAGTGTTGCATGCATTCGTTTCATACTAGATGCATATCTGACCACTACAGTCCCTTCTTTGTCTGTGCCATTCTTTTCATGTAGTAGTCCTCTTCCCACACCAAACTTCTTCCCTCAGATGCCTTCTCATTCTGCCCACATGAATCCTTCCCTGCAATACCCATGGTTATCCATTAAATTCTGAAAATCTAACTATGCTAAAAAGACCTCAAAGGAAGGTCCAGACTGAGGGTCCTGATCCTCACTTGGCTGAGAAGTGCCTGGTGGCATTGTTTTGGAGACTGTGGGGAAGATAAAAACTTTATGTATTTGTAGCTTGTTGAAATCATATATGTGCATATATATATATAAAATAAAAATGTGTTCACAGTAACTTAAAAAATTGAACAGTAAATTAGATCAATTTGCCTTGTTTTTTTTACAATTTTTAAAAAATTGGTAAAAAGTGGCTTTTTTGTTTCAAGGCAGAACAGTTTTCCCTTTCATATTTTTAGTCCTTGTAGATGTGCTGGGAGGCTGTAATTACAGTGCGTCAGAGCAGACTTGTTTAATTGACTCATTTGGATCATGCTAATTACTGTGCTCCAGTCAGTCTCTGCATCTCATCAGCATCCCCATGCTTCAAAATGGTGGCAGGAGTTCTTTTAAAGCTCATTCAGTGAGCTTTAGATGAAGCACCCCTGCCACCATTTTGAAGCATGGGGACACTGATACACAAGAATCTGTGGATGCTTTAATTAAAGCGGCTCTCGGAGCTGCTCTAATTAAAGCACCCCTCCCCCCACCCCCAGTGCACATGTAAAAACACCCTTTATTCCTATATCATAGAGTCACAGGGCTGGAAGGGACTGAGGCAGGATCATCCCTATCCAAATCCATTGTCTAGCCTTTTAGCAGAACTATACAATCAACCCTGACACAACACCAGCCATAATACCTTAACCACAGGTAAACCACATGCTGGTCAATGTCCTGCTGTTGCTGTTGTAAAAGGTGTTAATATACAGTTAAGAGATCCTACGAAGAGAGCCATACCCCCTTTCCTTACAGAGGAAAGCAAAAACCCCTGATCATGAGTAAAAAGTTCTTCCTGATCCCAACTATAGTGACTGGTTTGACCCTGAGTGGAGGGGTAAGACCCTCTAGCCAGGAACCTCTGAGTTTAAGTCTCAGCAGGAGCATGAGCACACCCCAGTCAATTCATAATCTTGGCTTCAGCTAATACCTAATGCCTCTGAGGAAGGCTTTAACCTCCCCCTGAACCAAAAAAACACAAAATAAGCCCAACAAAAAACCTTCTGAATAGCAGGAAGAGAAGGGGAAAATTCCCTCCCAGCTCCATGAGGCAACTGGCAAAGCAAGGAAAGGGAAAGCTATGCCTAGATTAATCCTGACTAGTGGTTGTCCAAGCTCTTGAACATGCCTACTGATGGAGAGTCCAGAACTTCTCTATGCAATCAATTCCACTGCCTCACTGTTCTAACAGTGAAGAATTTTTTGATGCTAGCCAAACTAAACCTAATCTGCTGCAACTTCAAGCCATTGATCCATGTCCTAATCTCTTCAGCAAGAAAGAAAAGGTGTTTTCCCTCTTCTTTATGGCAGCCCTTCTGGTATTTGAAGACGGCTAGTATGTTCCCTCTTAAGCACTTTTTCCAACAGCTGCACATATCTAGCTCCTTCAACCTCTTTTCATATGACTTGCCTTCTAAGACCTTGTCTTTGTTGCCTGCCTCTGGGCCCTCTCTAACTTCTCCATGTCATTTTTAAAATGTGGAGCCCAAAGCTGTACACAGTACTCTAGACGAGGCCTAACCAGTATGGAGAAGAAAGGCACTATTACCTTCCTGGTCTTGCACTTAATGCTTCTATTGATGCAACCCACAACTGCGTTTGCCTTTTGTGCAGCAGCATCACACTGCAGACTTATCTCAAGTCTGTGATTTACCAAGACTCCCAGATCCTTGTCTATAGTGCTGTCATCCAGCCAGTTGTGACCCATTTTGTATTTGTACTCTTGATTCTTTTTTGAAGTATAGCACCTTGCATTTGTCAGCATTGAACTTCTTTCTCTTAGCTCCAGCCCAGCTTTCCAACCTGTTGAGTTTCTTCTGAATTGTACACCCACCCTCCAACATGTTCACAGTCCTTCCCAGTTTCAGGCTATATACAAACTTGCTCATGAAGCTTTCTGTGATAGCATCCAAATCATTAATAAACATGTTGAACAGTACTGGGCCCCAGGCAGACCCCTGTGAGACTCCATTCAAAACCCCCTGCTATTCTGATATGGATTCACTTATAATTGCCCTTTGCTTGCAGCTATTGAGCCAGTTGTCTATTCACCTTATAGTAGTTTTGTCCAACCCACGTAATAATTTAAACTGTTTCCATTTCTACCTCTATCGCTTTTGTAAACTCTTAGATCAGTTCCTTGAGCATTATTTTCTTTGACAGCTATCATTCTGGTTGTTATTAAAGAATACATCGCAAGAAATAATTTTTAAAAAGTTGTGCGCTGAATCCAAAAGTTTCTTCTTCAGTGTAGAGCATTATCTGTGTGACATACGCATATGCCAGAATAGTGTTTTCTCACTGACTGAAAAGATATGAGAAAAATCTGTGATCTGACTACTGGTGGTAGACATAAATATATGGGCTTGTTTCCTTTTAGCATTAGGTTCTGCTAGTTATGCATCCCTTTAGTCTCATACAATAATAGTAAAGATTGAGGACTTGAGAGTCATAAAACTTGGGTAGTGAAAGTGTCATTTAAAAAAGTTGTGATTTATTCTTCCAAGATAAACTTCCTTATTAAGCCAGCTTTTCAAAATGGTGCCTTTGGGTGTGAAAAAGCATTTACCGCACCTGGTTTAAGTTTAGCTGGCCTACTTTAAGCTAGCTAAATCTAAACTGGGGGTGGTGTGTGCAGGTGTTTTCTGCTTCTGGGAGCATAGTGGGCAGCCTGAGGTAAATAATTTGGGGGAGGGGAGGAGGGAAGGGGGAGAGTTGACAGGTCTGGGGGAGAGGGGTTAGTCGGAGGCTGAAAATAGCCTGGTCAGAAGATATGATGAGTGGCTGGGCTTTCATAGCCCTGAGGCTGTGCTACCAATGAGTACAGGCATTGGTTAGGTCAGATTAACCCTTGGTAAAGTGAGTTAACCCTTTCTCAGTGGTTAGGTTGATCTAAATGTATTGCTTGTAGATACCCTTTAACTGCACTTGTTTCCTGTTTTCACAACATCACTTTCAGTTTGAGTGCATCTGAGCCTATGTATGCTTAAACTGTGCACTTGCACAGTTCCAAACTGGCACATGCAAAACCCATGGGCATGTAGTATGATTACGGTAGTTCGATAGTGTGGTAGTTGAAAAAGCTGATGAATGCTGACTTGCACCTTCAGATATGGAAAGTGGAGGTCTGGTGGGAGAGTTGTTCTCAAGGGCTTGAGTTTTCTGCCCCTGAAGTGGACATTTTAATTATCACATAGTGTTCATTGGATAATTCTTCTCAGGAACCCTACTACATTGGCTATCAAACTCTTAAACAGCATAAGCAAAGAGTAATTAAGGATGGGGGTTAATAAAGATTCTACCACATAATATGAGAACTGTCTGGCTCAGATAACTGGCCTCTTGTAAGATCAAGCAATGAAATGGCAGCCGTGTGTGTTGAATCCAACTCCAAAAGTAGAAACTGGGCTGACCTGAGGGCATGTCCATTTCCATAGGTTCACTTGTTGTGAAGATCTGAGGATTATATTTAGGGATCTGCCCAACTTGAAGAGGTGGCTGGCTGATTTTATGGGGAGAGCATGGGGCTGGCTGCTGTTTTGTGGGCTGATTGCAGCTGCCTCCACCACATGCTTCTGGCTGAGGGGCTCCAGTGGCCTGTCTCTTGCTGCTGATTGGTTGCAAGGTTATCCATCATATAGCCCTGCCCCTCACTACGAACTGCATGACAGGCAGCTCTCTCCACCAATCAGAGGTGGGGGCAGAAGACATCTTGGGCTCCATTTCATGCCAGTGGCTCCTCCACCCGGCTTTGCCCCCGGCGGGCTGTGCGGCCAGGCCAAAGCACCTTGAGGACTGATGGCTCCCTCTGGAGAACCAGCATTTTATTTTCAGTAAGTTTTTTTTTCATGGATTGTGCAGGCAATGCCAGATTTTACAATTTCTGCAAAATTGTGATTGTGGTAGGTCCTTAAACATATTTAAATAGGAACAGTGAAACAGGCATGCTCCATTACAATGTTAATTCTGTCTTGCCATGAAGGTAAACTTGCCATTTTCAGAACTGGTGTTGCCAACATTTTAATATTCTGGTGAACCAATACATAAGCTGTAGGTATTCAAGGTTGACCTGTTGATATCAATATGGCTGTGGAGCCAGTTGCAGTGCAAATTTTTACATAAGTAACTTGAAATTTTTTTGAAAAAGTAACCTGCATCTCTGTCAGTTAAAAATTTTTTTCCTCAGAGCAATGAAGGCTGCAATCTGCAGATTTTAACATATGTAGGCTGGGCATTCTAATTTTGGAATTCGACTCCTCCATCCCTTATTTTCATGCCAAAGTCAAAACTTATTTGCCTTTATAGGATGAAGAAAAGGCCATCACTTTTTCTCAAGCATTTACATGGAGATGGGACTGTGTGTGCACAAAATAAACAAATAAATAAAAATAACAAATAAAAATAAAGATAGGGTGGGTAGGTAGTTGGGCTAGCTTATACGGTTAGATTTTTTTCCCTTCGTAAATGGACTACATGTAAGCTTGATAGTGTATTAACTGGGTGATTTTATGCATAATTTTTTTTAAACATGCTTAGCAGAATGGGTACCCTAGGACATGGCTATCCAGAGTTTTTAAAATGTTATGCTCTGAGATTTTATGCTGTTTATATTTTAGGTACTGTATTCAGTTTCTCTTATGTCTTTGTCTCCACTATTGTAAATTTGGTTTTGGCAGTAGTGTGAGATCATCCCAGATAGCTTTATAAAAAATCTAGGGACTCATTAGCATTCACAAAGAATGTTGACTTATTCAGATTCTTTATAAAAATGCATTTATTGATCTATACGTGCACATGTAAAGGCCTTGTTGCATGTTATACTGTGAGCCACACAACTGTTGATCAGTGTTAGTGCTAGCTTGAGTCTGGAGTAGTCAGAAATTCAGGACAGCAGGGGCCTGGAGGACTGAAAGGTAAGAATTCTGCCCCCCCTCCCGCCCATTTCTGGAATTCCCTCCACTCCTTCCCCCTTAGGGCTCCCCTTGCCCTCTCACTTATTTCTGGGAGCCTGGCTGTCTGTCACAGGGGAGAAGGCAGGGAAGGGTTAACCTGCATGCCCAGCCCCCATCACTGAACAGCTGTGGTGGCAGCAGCCAGGAAGGTAGGTTAATTCTTTCCTGCCTGCTTCCCTGGGACAGGCAGCATGGGCAACTACAAGTAAGCTGGGGGCTGAGGTGGCAGGGGAGTGGGGCTGTGAGCAGGGATCTGGGGTACTAGGGAAATGGGGAAAGGTGGGGCAGTGGGCCTGATCTAGGCTAGTGGGAGAAGGGGGATGGGTGGGGTGTTTATACTAAGGTAGGGGCAGGCAATTATTTTGGATGGAGGGCAGCTTAATGAGTTTTGATGTACTGTCAAGGGCCACAAGAGCAACCCCACCCCTTGATAGGTGCCCCGCCCCCTGGCTGCCATCCTGGGACCAGAGATCCCACCCCAAACCTTTGCCACACAGCTCCTGCATTCCCACTCCAGTCCCTGGCTGCTTGTGGTAGCAGGATGCAGGGTCAGCTCCACTCAGCAGCTCCTGCACACTCTCCAGAGTTGCTGGCAACAAGTGGTGGCAGCATGCAGGGCCAGCCCCACCCAACCCCATAGTGCGCAGTTTCTGCACTCCAGCCTGAGTCCTTGGCCATATGTAGTAGCAGTGTGCATGGCCAGCCCAACCCAGCCTCATAGTGTGTTCCTGCCCTCTTCCCCCAGTGGCAGTCCCTGGCCCCAGCCCGGTGGGGCCTTTACCTGCATTCCCATGTTAGAAATATTATTAAAAATGCATTATCAATAGCTGTTAGCTCTCATCAATAGTTGTCCTTTGAATAAGTACGGCTGCCAGCCTTCCTGTCTCCCTAATGAGAGAGGGAAGGGGGGGGGTT